>NW_006286263.1:2470443-2480877 GCF_000327345.1 Myotis davidii | reverse complement strand
GACAGAGAGAAACATCAAAGTGAGAGGAACACTTTGATTGGTTGCCTCCTGCATGAGCCCTGACCTGGGGCCTGGCCAGGGAGGAGCCTGCCACCTAGGTACATGCCCTTGGTCAGAATTGAACTCAGACCCTGCCATCAGCAGGCCAAGGCATTATCCACTGAGCCAAACCAGCTAGGGCAGGATATGACATTTCTTAGCCCTCCAGCAGCGGACCTTCATTTTTGTCGCCAGGAATGTGGTAAAAAACCCTAGATCACCTTTTTGGATTCTTATTACCCAAGTTACTAAGAATATTACCAGTGGCATACAGGGAGCTTAGCCAATGAGCAGTCAGAAAAGGTGTTTCCTCCGTAGTTCACACCAATCACCACCTTGTCTTCCCCTCACCCCCCGCCCCAGGCCTGATGCTTCTGGCCCAGGTGTCAGGCCTGGCAGGGGACCCCCAGACCCCTCCAATTGCCAGCTCCACCACCCACCCAGGCCTGATGCCTCAGCCAGAGGCGTCGACCTCCATCACCCTCTGATGGCTGGATCGGCCCCTTGCCCAATCCTGACGCCTCCACCAGAAGTGTCAGGCCTGGGCAGGGGACCCCCATCTCCCCTGATCACTGGCTTCTGGGTGGCTTCTGGGGCTTCTGGGGCCGGCTTGTGGCCTGGTATGGCGGCTCGCACTGGCGGCTGCGCTGTCCCGCCCTGCCTGCAGTGTGCAAGTTAGCCACCATCTTTGTTGGTGGTTAATTTCCATATCATGCTGATTTGTCAATGGGAGGTGTAGCGAAGGTATGGTCAATTACTATGTTTGTCTGTTATTAGGATATTTAAATGTCATTTAACAAAGAAAAATCAACCAAAAAAATGAGTTCGCATGTCACCTCTGACATGTGTGTCAGAGGTTCACCATCACAGGTCTAGAGTTTTGATTATACAAGTGCCCCCCAGAAATGTAATACACTTTAACAGTTGATAGTTCAGTTTTGAAAATGAAATGTATTTTCATAAACACAGCCTTTATAATTATCAAAGTGTGTGTATACATTTTTGGGGGGACACCGTATATACCAGTATAGTGTTTTTGTTTGTTTGACAAGACTCCATGGATGCTGTTGTATTACATCAGGAGGCACATAATGTCCAGTTGTCCGACTTTTAGTGGTGATAAAGTTGATCATTGTGTTCAGGTAAAGTCCATACCTTTTACCTGTTGGTTTTATCAGCCATTGATGATTGTTACATAGATCCATTATTTCCTTAGGATTAGAAAATGTTGGTTTTTATATTTATTTATATAATATTTTCTATAAAACATAACTTCTCTTCATTAATTTGGTTACTCTGAAATATAGTTTACACTCCCCCTCCCCCCCAAAAAAATAGGATACAAGCAGTATTATTTCCATTTATCACTACTTTTTGGAAAATAATGAAGTTGTGGCCTAGCAATCCCCAAAATTGACCAATAAGATTGTTTCTGTTTTGGGATTATTGTTTTGCATTTAGGGGTTTTAACATTTGATATGTTTCAATCCATTGCAGTCAGTATTTTTGATGCTCAGGTTGTTCCATCTTTGGCCAGTCAGGTCAATTCCTATGCTTTTTGTTTTATAATCCTGGTAGTCTTTTATAGTTGTCTTACTTTTGGTGTGTCAAGATGATTCATGTATTTTGAATATTTCTGGATCTGGATCTACAATTAGTCTTTTCACCTGGGAGTACTGTTTCTTCTTTTCAAGTAGAAGATGGTATTTCGCGTCTAGAGAATTAGTTGTGCATTGAGCCCTTTTCAGTACATATATTTTTTAGAAAAAGAAAATTCTGAGTTCAAATTGATATTTCAGTTCTAGTTTAAGATTCTGGGGTTTTTCTTTAGTATTTCTTTTTATCCTATGCTGACAATTCTGGTTTCGAACAGTGTTAATATAATTATGGTTTTATCCTGTAGTATGCACATAATTATTTCAGAATAACACCGTTACCAATGTCACTGACAGTAAACATATTGAAATCATTTTAAGAATGCTTTGCATTCTGTTTTGTCCCTGGAATATCTTACTAGAAACATATATCAGAACACTGTATTTAAGGTCATTTGAAAATATTCTCCTCTGTGTGATTATACTACCAACTTAATATATGGGAAGACTCATTTTGTGGAGTTTGATTCATGTGTGTTTTTTTTTGTTTCATAATTACATAAAAATATTTACATTTTTCCAAGGTTAAATTTTAATTCAGTGTACATTTGGAGTATTTTAGAATCCACCTTTATCCTCCCTAGCCTCTTTTCTCTCCTGTAATTATCCATTTTATTATTAATTTTTGGTTTATCCTTCCACTTATTCTTTTTAAAAAGTATAAGCAAGTATATATATCTGCATTCCTACACATACTTATAAAAGGTAGCATATTAAACATACCATTCTGTACCTTTTTTTCATGTAATAAATCCTGTAAGTCATGCTGTAACAGTAGAGATATTTTCTAAAAGCTTCATAGTCTTCCACTGTACTGATATACTGCAGTTTATTCACCCAGTGCCTTATTGGTGGACATTTGGGTTGTTTGCGGCCTTCTGATATTATTTTAAGCAGTGCTGCAATTAATATCATTAAGCATACATTCAATGATTTCTTTACTAGGTATTTTGACCAACGTGATTTAGCTGATGAGCCATCTTGATGTTGCTGATCTCTCAGGGGTAGAAGATACTTGTGATGAAGGCAGACTGTCTGAGGAAATACAATGCCAATGAAGTGAGATTGCATCACATTTTCAACAGCATGTAAAAGGTCTTCATCCTAATCTGTGCAACTGAAGTTGATATGTAGGATGTAGAGTGTATGGATTTGAACATCTGAAGTATCTTTGGATAATCCCACTAATTTCTAATGAACAGTTTTCTATTACCATGTGTAAAACTGTATGGTGAAATTTTACAAATGTCCTTGATACTGCTTCATTGTTTATTTACAGATATACACATAAAATTTTATTGAAAGTGTATTTTGGTTACTAAAATTTTGTTTAACTCTTGAAAAGAAACAAGACAATGGAGAAAGGGTCTTAGAATTAAAAGTCTAGATTAAATGGAAAATGTGTTCTTAGCAGCAAAATTAATCAAACATTTTGCATTTAAGCTCAGTACTTTTATTTAAATGCTTTATTGTACAAAATTTTTTTAAAAAAACATATTTTTATTGATTTCAGAGAGGAAAGAAGAGGGAGAGAGAGATAGAGAGAGAGAGAGAGAGAGAACGAGAGAGAGAGAGAGAAAGAGAGAGAGAGAGAAACATAATAGATGAGAATGTGTCAGAGATTGAGAATGTATATGTGTCTATAGAGAAACAATAGTTGTATATGTATCTATGAGAGAGAGAAACAGAATAGTTGTGTATGTGTCTATGAGAGAGAGAGAGAGAGGAAGAAACATCAATAATGAGAGAGAATCATTGATCAGCTGCCTCCTGCAACCCCCAGCCGGGCCTGTGCCCTGATGGGAATTGCACTATGACCCTGATTCATAGGTTGAAGCTCAACCCAAGCCGTGCTGCACAAAACTTCTGTTAACAAGTTATTTTTAATAGTACCCTAATAGGTTGACTGCTTTAATTTTTCTGTCAAATATTCTGTTCATATGTAATTTATCAGGTAGAAATGTTTCCTCCTTTAAGTAACAGAAGATCCTAGTAGCAATGGTTTCTCAAATAGGGTTTATTTTTTTTCACATAACGAGAAGTATAGAGGAGCTGGCTACTGGCATTGGTTGAGTGACTCCATGATACCAAGTCTCTGATTCTTTTGGCCTTTCCCTCATGGTAACAAAATGACCTCTGCAGTCCAAGGCTATGTCTCTATTATCAAAACCAGAAAAGGGGAGGAGGCAGGGCCTTACACATTTAATTCTTTCTCATACCAGCAAAACCTTCTCCAAAAACCCACAGCAGATTTGTGCTGTCTGTTGGCCACAGTGTATAAGATGATCACCTCTAGTTCCAAGAAAGGTCAAGAAATGAAATTGTAAGCCTTTCCAGACTTTCTAATAAGAGGTAGGGAAGGATTAGGAATAAATGTGTTACAGGGAACCAATAAATTTGCCAATAGTTACAAGTAAAGCAGACATAATTTACATTTTAATCTTTTCTGTTGTCTTCAGAAAGCTGATTTTTAAATGTCGATTTAATAGTCCAAGTTGTGTTCTTGCCATAATTTAAACATTCTCTCGTTGGATACCTAATTTGTTTTCAGTGTTAATCCAATATAGAAAATGCTACTGTGACTGTCTTCTTGTACATAACTTTGCTTTCTTTGGTCTGAGTTGCCAAGAGTAAGGTTGCAATTCATGAGCCTTATCAGTTAATGTTGCATTTGAAAACTTAACTGAGGTTTTTAAAAATTAGGAATTTTTGTTTCTCATCTGATAATTCTATAGGAAGTCAGGGCTAGTACAGCAACTTTATAATATCTGAAATATCCTGGGCTGCATCCAGATTTCTCTTTTATCAATTTTAGTATGTAGCTTTCATCTTTTCAGTCATGGTATGGTTGCTTTGTCCCTTGTCTCACATCTGTATTCCAGGAAGGATAAAAAGGCACCATCCCTTCTTGCTGTTTATGTCAAAGGAGCAAAGCATTATAAGAAACCCTCAACTTAGAATTTGCTAGAGTTATATTTTCTGATTATAAAGAAAGATGGAAATAGAAACTTTTTTAGCAGAGCACACATTGCCCTTCTTATAAAAGATGGAGTTCTGTTAGAAAAGAGGGGACAGTGGCTACTGGATAGGTAGCCAGCACGTCTACTATAAAGAGCTTAGCTTTCCAACCTCTACCACAACCAACTATTATAGCTTCACATTTTTTGTCGTTTTGATGCTGGGGGAGGGGGTACAAAGGGGTTGATTTTATTTAATTTGTTAATTATTGTTTTAATTTACATTTCTTCCACAACTAGTGGTGGAACACGTAGTCATGCACACTACTCACACAGAATGAAATTCCTGAGGACTGGATAGCATACAAAAGAAGGCAATTTTGCATGTGCTGAAGACAAGTGGTGTAAGAATTTATTTTAATACAGTTACACCTCTATTTTCTAGCAAGCTGGAGGATTCCCAAATAGGTAAATAAGAACCCATTTTTATAATGACTCAATTTGGCATAAGGATTTTTTTCAGGAATGTAAGGACAAATAAAAATAGATATTTTAAGGCATTAATCACAATTAAAAGTATCTTCCAATTTTAATGAAAAATTGAAGAAAGTTCATCCACTCTTAACAGAGGTATAAGACCTTAAATTTGTTGAGAAATTATACATTTTAAAGGTATAATTTAGAAGTAGTTATTTTGAAAATAATAGCTACCAAATGTAATTTAATTACCATTTGGAGGTCTGTGGAACAATGACAAAGTAAATTAAATTGCACTTGTATTTTTTTATTCACATAAAAGATATATGTATTTTTTTTTGGTCAGGAGGATATTATACACTTACTAAATTGTGATAATACTTTTATTAAAATTTTATTAATTTTTAAGTAAGATTATTTCATGTGTCTCTTAGAATAAACCAATTAGAAGCGGACTTATAATAAAATTGATTCAAGTTATTTAATCTACTCTCTGGGACAGAAAGAAAAATGTTTTATAGACCCTAGCCAGGTAGCTCAGTTGGTTCGAGCGTCATCCCGATATGCCAAGGTTGTAGGTTCGATCTCCGGTAGAGGCACATACAAGAATCAACCAATTGCCCTAACTGGTTTGGCTCAGTGGATAGAGCATCAGCCTGCAGACTGAAGGATTCCAGGTCCGATTCCGGTCAAGGACATGTACCTTGGTTGCGGGCACATTCCCAGTAGGGGGTGTGCAGGAGGCAGCTGATCGATGTTTCTCTCTCATCAGTGTTTCTAACTCTCTATTCCTCTCCCTTCCTCTCTGTAAAAAAAATCAATAAAATATATATTTTTAAAAGAATCAACCAATGAATGCATGAATGGGTGGAACAACAAATCGATGTTTTTCTTTCTCTTCCTCTCTATAAATCAAATAATTTTTTAAAAAATTAAATCATTTTAAAAAATTAGAGATGTCAATTTGATCTCATGTTTGTATCACAATTATATTTTGCTACGCATATTACCAATTGCCACCAAATTTCTAAAACAAATGTTTCCCAAATTGCCCTAGAATGTTGATTTATTTGGGCTGGTAGTGTTTCTGGAAAAAATGGTTCTGCGATCAAATACTAGGTTAAATAAATTTTTTCTTTCTGAACCTATAAACATGCCATTAATATGCGTTAGAAATCTACAAAAGATGATGGATTTCCAAAATGCAAATATATATATAAAAGGCTAATATGTTAAGTGTCCTTCCCTCCGTCTGGGTAATGACATCACGTAGCAACACCCAGCTTCCTCTTCCTGGTGACGACTAGCCTCCTTGCAGTTTCTTCAGCCCAGGAGCCAACTTGCTTCATAGCCAGCTGCAAATACTTTATACTGTAACCAAATGTCTATGAAGCATTTTCCCATGCCTCATCTCATTCGATCCTCACAGAAGTCCTGGAGTAGGTAAATAGGAGACTCAGTGGAATCCTATTTTCTTTACATTAGCCGGAAAACGGAGATTTAGAAAGTTTAGAAACTTGACCCAACTGAAAAGAAGAAATGGTGGACCTTGAAAATGACTTCAGGTTTTCTCACTGCACAGAATATAGTCAAACACTGCTGCAGTTAAATATTTTACCCTTTGTTCTCCCTGTGTGAGCTATAATAATATGCTTCGTGTTGATATTTACTACTGTGTTGCTGAGAATTACCTGAAAGAGAAGTTGGGGTGCTTTACTGGGCTGAAAAAGTTTAGCTAAATCGGAAAGCAGGTCAAACTAAGCAGGTTTGTTCTATATCTATAAAAGGCTAAGTTGACTCGGGCATGTGCAATACATATAAAGCTCTTGCTGGCTCCAATCACACACGTGTGTTTCGATCTGTCATTGTCAATCTTGAATTTGGTTGACACTTCAATTATAAAGAGCGAATAGTGATATTAAAATATTTCTTCTAATTAATTTCCTTGCAATGTGCATGAATTCGTGCACTGGGCCACTAGTTTGATCACAGTACTCATTTTTCAAAGAATACTTTGAAAAAGTTGTAGGTTCTATTTAGTGTCTTAACTTTTATGACCCTAACATTTGTGCCAATCCCAGTCTGATGCCTAAGTTGAACTCCCATCCTACAGCAGTATTTTAGTCGGATTTGGAAACAATTCACCAGGTAAACCTGGCTTTCGGTTTCTGCTTTCCCTTACTCATGACATGTTGGGTTCTACTATGGATTGAATATTTGTGTCCCCAAAAACACACATGTTCAAATCCCCAAGGTAACAGTATAAGAGAGGGCCTTTGGGAAGTGATTATTAGACCATGAGGGCAAAGCCCTCTTGAATGGAATCAGTGCCTTTATTTAAAGAGACCCCAGAGAGTAGTAAGCTAGTCCCCTTCACACCAAGTGAGGACAGTTAAGAGATACCCCTCTGTGAACTAGG
Source organism: Myotis davidii (assembly GCF_000327345.1). NCBI lineage: Eukaryota > Metazoa > Chordata > Mammalia > Chiroptera > Vespertilionidae > Myotis > Myotis davidii. The sequence continues at coordinate 2,473,330 of NW_006286263.1, read as the reverse complement.
AAACAGACCTTCACCACACTCTGAATCTAACGCTTCTTCTAACCTGTGGGAAAGTGTAAATAAGGGAATAAAGATAAAGAAGACCTTAGTTGGGTAACTCATTTGGTTAGTGTTGTCCTGAAATGCCATGGTTGTGGGTTTGATCCCAGGGCAGGGCACATACAAGAATCAACCAATGAGTGCATAAATAAGTGGAATAGCAAATCAATGTTTCTCTCTCTCTAAAAATCAATAAATAAACCACAAAAAACTGCCACCTACCAATCTGGAGTGATCTGCGATCTGCCTTAAAAAATCTATAATAATAAAAGTATAATATGCTAATTAGACTGAACATCCTTCCGAGGCTGCTGCTGCGAGGGCCGGGGCGGCGACTGGGGATGCCGCCTCGGCCCTCAGAGCCCCTTGAACGAATTTTGTGCATTGGGCCTCTAGTATAAAGATGAGTTGGACACAGATCCCTTCTCTCTGGGGTAATCATGGAAGCAAGGGGAAGGAAGCAAAAGAGCAGACTAATACACATTTACCTGGTGTATCCTGGCAGAATACAGATGATATATATATATATATGATAAAAACTTCACCAGCACTTCTATGCAGGGGGAGAAAAATTGAAAGTTGAAACTGTAACAGGAATAAGTATAAAAATTTCTACCTAAAATACCTAATATTCTTTGGTCCTGGAGTTATTGAATTCACATTTAAAGTAATCTATATTTCAATTTTATTATATTAATGGACCTCTCCAGGACTGAATTCTATTAAAGTAAAATTATGTTTTTGAGTAAATTTAGGCAGCCTGATATGACATATCTCACACACATCTACACTATATATAATGAAATCCTTATATGGGCCTCTAGTATATAATGAAATACTTATACAGGCATAAAAATCCTTAATAGAAATAAATTATAAGCAATAAAATAAAATCTTATTTAGTGTGCTGTTTGCTTTTTTTAATAACTAGAATTCATAAAGGAATCAAAATTTGTTCATTCTTACACAAATGATTCTGACTATTTTTATGATAATTTATCAAACCCTGAGTTTTGCTTTTCTGTCTGTGGTTTAACATACATCCCTAAGCAAGTAGAAATGTTAAAATAAGGATCCTACATCTTGGTGTTTATTTATTTGAAATTAGGATTTTTTTATTCTGAATAGTTTCAATAAAGTGTATGTTATGGTAGAATGTCTCTATCTGCTTTAACTTGACCTATGTTAAACTGATAAAATACAACCTTAGTCCTACTTAAGAGTACATATTTCATTATATAAGTTAGCAAATAGCTTATACAACACAAATGTCCAACAATTTTAATTAAATCATTGCTACTTGAAATACTTTATACATGAATAATTTAACTCTTTACACTGTTGAAGCATTGCATTTCAGTATGTTCTATGACTTCTGTATCATCACCTGAAATTTACCTAAAAAAGAAAACATGAAAAATAATTTTGATTTTAGGAACAAGGAAAGCAAGTCTAAACATTAGTTAGTAGTTTTAATCAAGAAACTTGTTAAGACAAACTTTTCACATTTTTTGTTAAAGGAAACACATTGAAGCTCAAGTCAGTTTTATTCTTGGTTGGTATATCTGGGTGAAAAAATCTTTCCAAATGAGTTTACTGATTAAAAAAAACCCCAGCTGGCTTTATCTAGTTTTACGTAATAAATATTGTCTAGGAAACTTTAAAAGTGTTCTTCAATGCTATAGGGAAATTTTCTATCTGAAAGAATACAACAAACAATTTTCCTTTAAAAGTTAAGAATCACCCTGGTGTGTGTGGCTCAGTTGGTTGAGTGTCGTTTTCTCAGGGAACGAGGTTACCAGTTCCATTCCCAGTCAGGGCACACACTGGGTGGCCGCTTGATCACCAGTAGTGGGTGGGCAGGACGCAATCAATGTTTCTCTCTCCCTCTCCTTTCCTCTTTCTCTCAAATCAGTAAAAAAAAAATTTTTCTTAAAAAGTTAAGAATCATTCCTTAAGTTGTCTGGTAAATTTGGATTTCTTTAGCACATTTTCTTATATCAATGTCCATTCTGAATTCAAAAATCACTGAATATAAGTATGCTACATATTACTGCATTAAATATTAAAATTGGTCAAAGTAAAAAAAAAAAATGGTTTTAGCATTTTAAATTTCCTCTAATTAAACAAAAACAAAAAAAACACCAGACCTAAAAAATAATAACTAAAAACATTTGGAAAAAATGTGAATTCAACTTACAGGCAGGCATTGAAGACACCTCAGCTGTTACAATACTTTTAATCCCCAAGTTTGATAAGCCACCTCTGATTAAGCCACATGTAAATGCTAAATACTAAAAGGAAAAACAAATGTGAAGAAAATATTAAGCATTTACTAAGAAAAGTCTATGGATAAGTATGACATTTAAGTCTTACTATTATTAAGTAATTTCTGTTTTTAAAAAAAGGGTGTGGACAGCCAGTTGGCCTGGAGGTCAAATCCCCCTAGTATTAACTACAACAATCAAGGCTTAACTACAGTAAGACTGCACACAAAGACCACTAGGGGGTGCACCAAGAAAGCATAAAAAATGCCGAGACAAAGAAACAGGACAAAACTGTCAATGGAGAATATTCAGTTCAGAACCACACTTTTAAGGTCTCTCAAGAACTGTCTAGAAGCCGCCGATAAAGTTATTGAGATCCTCAACAAATCTAATGAGACCCTCGATGTTATGGTAAAGAACCAACTAGAAATTAAACATACACGGACTGAAATAACGAATATTATACAGACTCCCAACAGCAGACCAGAGGACCACAAGAATCAAGGCAAAGATTTGAAATGCGAAGAAGCAAAAAACACCCAACCAGAAAAGCAAAATGAAAATAGAATCCGAAAATACAC
>NW_006286263.1:2468558-2470267 GCF_000327345.1 Myotis davidii | reverse complement strand
GCCCTTCCCCCTTTCCTTTTTTTCCTCTCCTCCTCCTCACCCCATCTCTCTCTCTCTTTTTAAGAAGAGGAAGAAGAAAAAGGTAAAGATACAAATTATGAACAACAAATATGCATCTATCAACAAGTGAATCTAAGAATCAAGTTAAGAAATCTGATGATCAGAATGTACTGGTGATTATAATAGAATCAGGGACATAGAAAGGGAATGGACTGACTATTCTTGGGGGGGAAAGGGGTGTGGGAGATGCGGGAAGAGACTGGACAAAAATTGTGCACCTATGGATGAGGACAGTGGGTGGGGAGTGAGGGAGGATAGTGGGGTGGGAACTGGGAGGAGGGGAGTTATGGGGGGAAAAAAGAGGAACAAATGTAATCTGAACAATAAAGATTTAATTTTTAAAAAGTTATAGATAACTAGGAACTTAATCTGATGTTAATTTACTATGGATAAAATTTTTTAAAAAAAGGATGTGGAAAAACTTTTCAAATTACTGAAACTTTGGATTGTTAGAAGATTTCCCAGCTCCTTGCAACTCAAGTATGACACATGACAAGTTCTGCCAACTGTGTGCTCCAGTCCAGGACTCTGAATCTAGAGTGAGTGACAAACTCAAGCTGGAAACAGGTTAGAATTAGTTCTAGAGACAACAAGGGTGGCTGTGTCTAATGTCAGTGCTGACTGAAGAATTCTAACCAGATCCTCCCAGTGGAATGATTAGGGGCTATCTTTCTGGCTGCTTTAATGTCCCAGGGTTCTTGCCTGTTTTCTTCCCATCAGTTCTGTGAGCTGATATTATCCCATTCAATTAGAATTGGTTTCTGCTTCCCACAACCAAAAATCATGATTTGTTCACAACAAAAAAATTATCCAGTTCAAAATACCAGTAGTGCTGAAATTGAGAAATCCTGTCATATAGAAACAGGGAAAGGGACTGAGCTACAGCAGAGAAAGCCAGGACAAAAATGGGAACTAAAAAATCAATAATCTAAGGAATTTTTCATTATCTACATTTCTATATTGTATAATATTCAACAATACTATGTATATAGAAATAATATAGACTATTATTTTACAACTAGTGGCCCGGTGCACAAAATTCATGCACATTAAAAGGGAATTAATTAGAGGAAATATATAATATTGCTGTTTGCCCTTTATAATAGAAGTGTCAGAGATGAAAGGAAATTAGTAAAATGTATATGAAAATATATAAATGTTTTAATAAAAAATAACAAAATGATATAACAACAGACATACAAAAACAACAAAAAAATATGAAAACAAAAACATGATATAAAAACAGTGATGCAAACAATGACTGATAAAGTGGTTAAATTTATTCTAATATCTCCCTGTATACCACATTAACCCCTTCCCCAACAATTTTTTTGTTAAAAACGTTTCTTTTTCAGACTAATTTTTTTATTTTGGTTCTATATAGTATTTTTGATGCTGGTTATGAAAACAGTTTGTAATTATTTTTTCTTCCCATTTTTGTGGTTAAGAATAGTATTTCCTCAGAAAGTTTCTAGATGAAATTATTTAGAATGGTACGTATGTAGCTGGTTTTTGAAGGTAAAGTTTTTAGACGAGTATACTCGTCGACGACTGAAAAAAGAACATTTTGTGAAAACGAGTATACACGTTTCTGCCGGGGAAGGGGTTAATTATGTACAATGGGCACAATAATATCAATGTCTGTTCCC
>NW_006286263.1:2458277-2467455 GCF_000327345.1 Myotis davidii | reverse complement strand
TATAAAATGCTATCAAGTTTGCCATCTCCAAGTTTTACTAACCATTCACTATAAGCAGAATTCTCTGATCTCATATTTGTTTTAAAAGACAACAAAGACAACTTTCTGAAACACCCCCAAACATTACAGTACTTTAAACTCGTTTGTACTATGGCTGATCGCATAGCATGTGGTACAATACTGAGACATTGTTGAAAATTCCCGAGAACTTTCCCACCAAATGCAACATTGAAATTCATCATTTCTCTTAGTAATCTGTCTATGGAGTTTATAGCAGGACTAGATGCCATGGTGCATTCATCAATAATGAGAAGTTTGGCCTTTTTAATGGTTTTAGCAACTTCACTCTTTATATTGAGTCTAGAAATTGAAGTTTCATTTAATGGAATTGGTCATTTATACTGGGAATGAAAGATTCTTCCACTGAGAAATTTGCAGCAATTCCTGTAGATGCTGTAGGTAAAACAGTACCACCACGACCTCTAATATAATGTATTAAAACTTTATAAAGATATGTTTTTCCACTACCACCTGGACCATCCAAGAGAAAGCATTTGGGGCATACAATTTGATCTTCGATGGCTGAAGTTATAGTCTGAAAAGCAGCTTCACCTAAGCGCTGGGCAGGCCTGCGCCTCCGCTGGGCGCCGGGGCGGAAGTCCCCACCCCCGTCTCCACCCACCAGCTCCAGTCATGACTGGAACACCATTAGGACCAATTAGCATATTATCTCTTTATACATATACATATACATAAATGGGTACTGATAAGCATTTAGAACTAGAGTCATGAAATTTTGAACTGGAAGAAAGCTTACAGACTGTTTATAATATAGAAATTATTATAACCAGTTTTATTAATGAGGAACTAAGGTCCATAGGGGTTATGTAAATTACCCAATGTCACAAACCTGTAAATTGTGGAGCTTAGCTTAAATTACATTAGGCTTGGTCCCAAATTTAGATTTAGTTGGTCCCAAGTCCATGTTCTTTCCTCTATACCTATATTGCCTTTGTGTTAGATGATTTAAGGTATGGGCAATTTTTTACAGATAAATAGCAACTTAGATGGCCCCAGATATTTTAATCACTTCAAAGGAACCCTTACATTAAAACTTGTCATCTTTCTTTAATACATATGTCTACTTATTTTTTGATTCCTACATGAGATTGAAAAACAAAAAGTACACAAAATCGGAAACAGATATACTTAACACAAAACATGTATTCTTAGAAACATTGTTAACTATGTTTAAAACAATTTTTTAACCTACTAAAGGAAATTGTAATATAAACTCTGAGGTCAATAATTTTGCACAGCTAATAAGAGTTTTATAAGCTTGAATATCTTTTCTGACATATCTATGCTATATTCAAAAATTTATCATTAACCCACATTCAACTGGCATTTAGTTATAGTGTTTCTTTAATTGGTCATCATAAGCCTACTTAGCTACAATTTAAGTTAATATGATGAACATCTGTCTCCTATTTCAAAGAAAAGTGTATAAACAAAAAAAATATATGGTAAAACCTATTTTAAATTCAAAAGTCTGTTGTATTTGGCACTGTACTTTTCCCTGTAGTTCTACTCTTTTCATAATAATTAAAAAAAAACACCTCAATTTTTTTTATTCCATTAAATACCTTAGATGCATGTTCTAAGTACTGTTTTCCTGCAGACATCTGAGTAAGCAGACGGAACTTGTTGTCCTGAAGTACATAGATGCCCTGTTCCAAAAAACAGAAAACACATCCAAAGTCACTGTAGTCTGCAGTCCTTAAAAATTACCTTTTCTTCAAAATAATAAGAGCTTTCTAAGTTATTAAAACTCCTTTCTATTGGCCAACTTTTCTTTATTTACTGATTGATTTTAGAGAGAGAGAAAAAAACATCAATTTGTTGCTCTACTTATTTATGCACTCACTGGTTGATTTTTATATGTGCCCTGATTGGGGAATCAAACCTGCAACTTTGGTGTATAGGGATGACGCTCTAACCAACTGAAATACCCAACCAGGGCCTCAAATTCTCTTTGAGTGAAGGAGTTCTGCAATGTTCAAGCTCAAGAGTTGTTCAGTATTATATAACTATATATTTACTGAATGCTTTTAGATACTGAAGATAAAAAGATGCATAAGACATAGACTCTATCCTTAACTCACAGTCTAGTGCAAAAGAATCACCAATCCAGGTAAAATCAGCAGTTATATATTATTAACTCATATCTATGAAGCCAATCATCAGTCACTTCTTCCGATTAGTATTTCAAGTACTTCTAAAGTCAGGTTGATACTGTTATATGAAAAAATAAATTCTACAGATAGCTACTAGATACATTCTTTTCTTTTTTTATACTTAAAGGGCCAAATCCACTCTAAATACTTCCTTACATGGATTTTAAATGCACATTTTCCATATAGTCTATTGATTTTTATATTAAAATATTTTAACAGAAACTATGACAGCAACTAAACAATACAAGACTAACTTAAGAGCTAAAGATGTTCCATAAAATGGACTTCAAAAATTACTCTAAAGGCATAAATGTGATATATTTGTGGTTCTGCTTCTTTTTTTAAAAAATATATTTTATTGATTTTTTACAGAGAGGAAGGGAGAGAGAGAGTTAGAAATATCGATGAGAGAGAAACATCGATTAGCTGCCTCCTGCACACTCCTACTGGGGATGTGCCCGCAACCCAGGTATATGCCCTTGACCGGAATCAAACCTGGGACCCTTCACTCCGCAGGCTGACGCTCTATCCACTGAGCCAAACCGGTTTCGGCGGTTCTGCTTCTTATTACCTAAGTAATAATAACTAAGAAACTAAATCCTAAAACTTTATCATTCTGACATTGCTATTTTTTAAAACTTAAAATAACTTATTTAATTGGGGGAAAGAAACAGCTATCATAACTGATCATTGTCCCTTTGTCTTTATTCACTATATCCTATTAGAGAATATAACTTACTAATAACATATAAGAGAAACATTCCAAAGTTGAGTAGAAATTATTTTAAGTTTTAAATACATAAGTCACTAAAATAGGACATTTATAATAAGTTAAAGGACTTAAAAAATAGGCTTTAATTTATCGAAATACCTGATGATTTGTCCTGAGATTGTCGATTTGTTTCTTGAATACTGTAGTCCAGAAATCTTTACAAATGAACTTCATAATATCTAACTCATCCTTGAACCTCGCGGTATCTTTTGTAAACCTAAAAAGATCAACTAGAAGTAATACAGTATTTTTTCTCCAAAGAAAGTAGGAGGGGCAAATTGTTAACTAATTTCCAAATGCCAGAATAGCACTGAATATTGGTAGTCATAAAGTGATAAGCATCAAGCAAAGTAGATCCCATCTCAATAGATTTACATTCTTTAATACAATTATGGGGCTAAAATTGGTCTAACAGTAGAGTCTAACAGTAAGTTGCAGTTTTAGGTGCAATTCATCCTAGCACATCAGAAAAAGCTGAGGATGATCACGGTATTGTTACATAAAACAAAGTTCAACTATTTAGAGAGAAAGGAATACTAAAAATTGTTCTATAAATTAGAAGATGACTGCATACATAAACATAGACTCTAAAGCATTTCCACCTATGCATTTAAACAAAATATGCATTTAAACAAAATATATTTAGGTTAAAAAAAACCTATGGAACAAAATTTTAGATAGCTACTTTAGTACATCAAAGTTTTCAAGGAAAAAAAGGCTCAAATATATAAAATATATATTTTCTTCAATATTAAAACATAATAGTTGAATAACTGAGTTAAAATAACATAAGACCTAAAAAGAAATTTCAATTTGTGAATTAAAGAACAGAGAAGAATTAAAGTATCTCAAGTTTTTTTAAAAAATATATTTTATTGATTTTTTACAGAGAGGAAGGGAGAGGGATAGAGAATTAGAAACATCAATGAGAGAGAAACATCGATAAGCTGCCTCCAGGATCTCAAATTTTATGCAATCTTTTGAAATGGATCATCTTTGTTCATAACCTACCTGGAAGAAAATTTTCAAATCCAGACTGCTCACCTTTCTATCAATCCTTGTCCCACTCGAAACCCCATGTTTTCCAGCTTAGTAATACAGCGTCCATTTTCCTATTTGAAAAAATAATACCTTAGAATACTTTTAGAATGTCAGAATGTTGGCATTCAAAATTGTTTTAAAATGTTGGCTAAAAAAAATTAATGTAAACATTTATACTTTCTTAATTGAAACATTACAGAAAAAAGTGAATTTTCTTAGTACTAATCATTTTCTTAAGGCAATAAGATAAATAGGGAACTGTTGCTTATTATTACTTTTCAGAAATGTTGAAGCCTCTTCATAATTATTCTCCCCCTACTTGTTTTCCCCCATTCAACAATTCTTCTCTCCTCAGTAGTTATAAAACTTGGTATCAGGAGCATTCGAGATCTTGTTTCCCAGGAACTGTCCTCAGTTTTGGCTCAAATAAACTCTTATAAAATTCTCTAAAAACAAAAACAGCCTTAGCCGGTTTGACTCAGTGGATAGAGCATCAGCCTGTCGACTGAGGGGTCCCAGGTTCAATTCTGGTCAAGGCATATGCCCGGGTTGCTGGCTTGATCTCCAGTGGGGGGCATGCAGGATGCAGCCAATCAATGATTCTCTCTCATCATTGATGTTTCTCTCTCTCTCTCTCTCTCCCTCTCTTTCTTTCCCTCCCTTGCTCCCTTTCCCTTCCTCTCTGAAATCAATAAAAATATATTTTAAAAAATAAAAAATAAATAATAAAACTTGGTATCACCTTTGATTTTTTCTGTCAGTCATTCACTTTGTATGGACATTAAGTTCTATTGTTCCTTGTTTCAAAATGTCTCTTAAGAGTTATCCAGGCTTTCTAATTCTGTGTGTCTATATTGATGACCCCATCCTATGCCTGGAATAATGCATTTGCTTTGTTCTTCCTTTGACAATGTCATCGTGTTAAGGCTTTAAATACTATCCCTATGCTGAAGACCCCCCAATTCCTCTGAATGACCTACAAATACCTATACAATCCAGACCCATGTACCTCTTGAACCTCAACCTTCTACTCTTCTTCACTCATTCTGTTCCAGCTGCACTGGTCTCCTTGCTGTCCTTAAACATGCCAGCCATGCCCTTATCTCAGGGCTCTTGCATAAGCAACTTTTCTTCCAGATATTCACAAAAATCAACCCCCTCACTTTAAGTCTTCGCTCACATGTCACCATCTCAAATGAGGCCCATTTTATTTTATTTTTGAGGCCCATTTTAACCATTCCTCTAAAATTGCAACCTCATTCCCTTTCAGCAACTCTCTATGCTAATGATTTTCAAAATGTGATTTTTCAAGACCAGCAACACCAGCATAGAAACCTATAATGATGACGAATTCTATAATTCCACCCCCAATTTACTGAATCAGAAACTGGGTGTAGGATCAGTAATCTGTTGTAAGACATCCTCTAAAAGTGATTCTGATGGCCTATCCCACTTCCCTGTTAAGTTGTCTCCAAAGAACTTATTTCACCATTTCATGTACTATATATACATTTTACTGTCTATACATTGCACTATATATACATTTTTATATTGCCGTGTCCCTCCATCTCCACCCTCCACTAGAATACAGCTCCAAGGGGGCAGGACTTTTTATATATTCTGAAGCCTGTTTGTCTTCCACTAAGAGGTATACCATGGGCCTCATTATTTGCTGAACTTTCAGTACCATGTACTCCACTTTGGAGGCTATAACTACTAAATCTGTATTTCTAGTATATACTTTATTGGACATAGCATCTAGAGGTCCACAGGCCCCTCAAATAGGCATATCTAGCCTACTTGTCCTCCAGAATTCCCTAACTTCATTAATGGCACCACCATCCCTAGTTACTCCAACCAGAAAACTTCCATTTTCTTCACCTCTTTGCTCCCAACCTTTCTCCACACACTGCTGTCCAGTCCTGTGGAGCCTATCATCTACATGTTTTCCAAAATACATCTTCTCTCTCCATCCTTACTGCTTAGGTTAGCCCTTTTCAGTCAGAACCTTCCAACTAATCTCCTTGTCTCTACTTTTTTTTCCCTTTGATTTATTTTCAATATTTATGTATAGACTTTCTAAAAAACAAATCATGTTATTTCTCTACTGGATCTCTCAGAAGCCATCCCCTTTCTTCAAAATAAATCCAAACTCCTTAGCATGACATTACGTGCCTTTCCTTAAATGATCCCTGGCTAGCCCTGGTTGGGTAGTTCAGTTGGTTAGAGCGTTGTCCAGATATACTAAGGCTGTGGGCTTGATCTCCAGTCAGGGCTCATACAAATATCAATCAATGAATGCATAAATATGTGTAACAACAAATCAATATTTCCCTTTCTCTGTTTCCCTCTCCACCACCACCACCCCCATCGGACTTTCTCCCCCTAAAAAATCAATCAATCAATACAAAATTAAAAAAAAAAATTAAAAACTGATCCCTGGCCCTAGCCAGTTTGGCTCAGTGAATAGAGCATCAGCCTGCGGACCAAAGGGTCCCGGGTTTGATTCCAGTCAAGGGCACGTACCTTGGTTGCAGGCTCCTCCCTGGTCGGGGCTCATGCAGGAGGCAACCAATCTATGTTTCTCTCACATTGATGTTTCTCTCTGTCTTCCCTCTCTCTTCCACACTTTCTAAAAATCAATGAGAAAATATCCTCGGGTGAGGATTAACAACAACAAAAACAAACCCAAACTGGTCCCTGACTAGTTATCCAGAATCACTAACAGCCACATATCCACAAACATCCTTCCTTCTACCGTTGTGAAACTTCTGCAGCATCTCCAGAGTTCCACACTCTCTTTTGCCCCTTCTTCTGCCTCCCTGCCTTTGTTAAAGTTGTTCCCTAAACTGCACATGCTTTAAATTCAGCTCAAGTATCACCTCCTCCCAGAAACCTTCCCTGATGCTCCTGTTTTCCTAGAGCACACTGTACATACATTTATTGTACTTATCACTACCCTTAGTTTTTCTGTTATTTTCCACACTCATTCCAAAACATGCTCAGGTAGAATAAGTACCTATAAGTCATGATTGTAGAACAATCTACTCTTTGTAGAATCATCCAGGAGCATGTGGGTTAGCAGGAAATACACTTACTATGTAGGCATTCTCAAAAACTATGATCACACGAACTTTTAAAATAAGCCCTAGCAAATACCTTCTGATGTTACTACTTCTTCATTCCCTTTGGCATCTGTGAGTGCTCACTAGTAGGCACCAAATTTTAAGAAAATTAAACTTGAAAATATTACCCATTAACTTTTCTAAAAAACCTCTTTTCCATAAGTTGGTAAATACCTAATTATTCAGTTTTTAGAGATTTAATTCCTCTTTAATATAGTTTGACAATCACTGATTTGGAGGGTGAGAACATTGGTTCTTTATTTCATTTCAAAACTTACAACTTTATCTAAAAAGATATATAAAAACCATTTATGGATGACAGGATTATGTATCTTTCTTTTACATTTTTAAAAAATATATTTTATTGATTTTTTCCAGAAAGGAAGAGAGAGGGATAGTTAGAAACATCAATGTGAGAGAAACATCGATCAGCTGCCTCCTGCACACCTGCCACTGGGGATGTGCCCTCAACCAAGGTACATGCCCTTGACCGGAATCGAAACTGGGACCCTTTGGTCCACAGGCCGATGCTCTATCCACTGAGCCAAACCGGTTAGGGCACTTTTACATTTTTTTTATTATGAAAAAATGTGAAGCACACTCAAAGTAGAGATGCTAACACAATGAACCCTCTTACACCCTGATTCCAACATGGATTCTAATCATCAAGATTGCCACATAACTTTTGTTTTTTAATATATTTTTAACAGAGAGGAAAGGAGAGGGATATAGAGTTAGAAACATCAATGAGAGAGAAACATCCATCAGCTGCCTCCTGCACAACCCCCACTGGGGATGTGCCCACAACCAAGGTACATGCCCTTGACCGGAATCGAACCTGGGACCCTTCAGTCTGCAGGACAGAGCTGAATCAACTGAGCCAAACCGGTTAGGGCTGCCACATAACTTTTAAAAATTACTTTGTTTATACGTACTTTACATTTTCCCCCACCATAAACAAGATGCAATAGGAAAAGTTATTTATTTTTATTTTTTTATTGATTTCAGAGAGGAAAGAAAAGGGAGAGATAGAAACATCAATGATGAGAGAGAATCAATGATCGGCTGCCTTCTGCCTTCTGCCGTCCTGGGGATCGAGCCTGCAACACGGGCATGTGCCCTCGACCAGAATCAAACCCAGGACCCTTTAGTCCGCAGGCCCACAGTGCTCTCTCTACTGAGCCAAACCAGCTAGGCCGCATGTTTTAAAAATTCTTGTGATACACCAGTTGAAAATTGCTGGCTTAAATTATCAGTCATGATCACAACAGCTCTGTTTGGTTCTTTTGGATTAATACATTAGGAAAAAGAGGAATTTTTTTTAAAAAAAAGATGGGTTTTCCTAGGCAAGAGCCGGAAGAGATAAAGTAGAGAGAGAAAATGAAGATTACTGGTTGCATGTTGAGGGCTAGGGGTGGGGGGTCAGGGATAGTATGATAAAGAGTAAAAGGGGTGTGCTACTCATTATTCTTTGGGGAAAAGGAAGACTAGCTTTAAACAAACAGTAAACATCTACTCCTCAGCACTTAACACAAATGGTAAACATTAATAACTCTTGGTTGTTGATGATGATAAAGTCAAAAACTTGTAACTTGGAAAAAATCTCTATTACAGATGGATCTGATAACAATAGGATTTGCTTCTTTTCCAGTACTCTTCCTGAAGTCTTCCTAATGATATCTCCCTAATGACATTTGCCACAGATTGGATGTTTGTGTCACCCCAAAATTCCTACATTGATGGTACTAGGAGGTGGGACCCTTGGGAGGTGAGCCCTTAAAAATAAGATTAGTGCCCTTATAAAACAACTCCCAGAGAGCCAGCTAGCCCCCTTCCACCACGTGAGGGCACAGCCAGAAGACATTCATTTATTTATGAACCAGGAGCGGGCCTTCACCAGACATATTCTGCTGGCACCTTGATCTTGGACTTCCCAGCCTCCAGAACTGTGAGAAATAAATTTCTGTTGTTATAAGCCACTCAGTCTACGGTATTTTTTTCCG
>NW_006286263.1:2449261-2458189 GCF_000327345.1 Myotis davidii | reverse complement strand
CTGATATGCAGGATGGTCTTAGGCGACCCCTGTGAAAGGGTCGTTCGACCGCCAAAGGGGTCGCGACCCACAGGTTAAGAACCGCTGTCCTACAGGCATATCAAAATTTCAACCTGCCTCCAAATGAAAAATTCATTATCTTCATCTCTTTCTTCTCCTTTATTTCTCTCCAACCAACCAGGCTTCTCACTCTAAATTTTCAATTCTCACTCCTATACCTAACCAAGTCCTAGAGATTCCACCTCTTATTTTTCAAATTTGTTCGCTCCTCTTCTCTCTATCCCTGTCTTAATTCAGATTTTCGTCACCTCCTGCCTGAGGGCCTGCAATACATGATCTTCTCACTACAAGGATCTTCCCATCCAGCCAGCCCCTTTCTAACACATGAATGGGCCATGTCATTCCCCCTTAAAAACCCTTTAACTCTTCCACTAAGAAGGTTCTAATTATTTATTTATTTATTTTAGGTTCTAATTCTTTAATCATACAAGGGTCTTTCTAGTTTTAGCTCTTAACACATTTAACTCTCCCTATCCAATCTAGTCACAATGAAATACTTAAGCATATTTAAATACTTGACACTCATTCATATCTCTGTGCCTTTACCTCTGCCTAGGATGCTTTTCCTACCCCCACTTTCCACCCCTCTTTATCAATAGCATTAGAGAAAGGGCTTCTGACTTGAGCATGACTTTGGAATATCTCATTTATAAAGCCTGTTACAACTCCATAATTCCATACCTAATTACCAGCCAAAACCTTAATTATTCGTTGAACCCCCATTCCCCAACCACTGTGAGGCAGGGATTTTATCTTACTCATCTAGCACAGTGTCAGGGCCACAATCTGTACTAAAAGTTTTCGGAGTGTATCAATGAGTGAATGAGGACTCCCACATATTAGAGGTAACCTCTACAAGAATGGGGCCATTGTTTCCTTCATTACTATACCCCCAGCACCTAGAAAACCAGCTCTAACACAATGGGCATTAAGTATTTTTTAATTAATTAATTAATTAGCTTCCTAATTATAGTAACGCCTGCAAACTGCTTTGACCTCAAACCTCATCGGGTGTGTCTTGGGGTTGGGCGGAGTGGTAGGGACTGCGGCGAGGGGTTCGGAGGGAGGGGCTGGATCGCAGGCTGGGACAGACTGCGCGGCGGGCCGCTCAGGAGCGCTGGAAATGGAGAATTATTAAGCGGGTGCCAAAGTCGGCTGTGCAGTTAACCCTACCCTAAAGCACGGTAGAGACAACACTGAAAGAAAGGAAATCTGCGGCCTGCAGGTCACAGGTATGGAAATGGACGAAAAGGTATCAAATAGAAGATGCGAAAGAAGAGCAGATGGAAGACCGCAGACAGCTCCCCCTTACAGGGCCGAGGAATCCGCAGGCAGCACCGGGGACGTGGGTGGGAGGAAGGAACGGAGGGAAACTCACCACCTCCCCCTGCTCCGCGGACTTGTACACGCCTGACACCATCTCGTTATGGAGCAGCAAAAACAACGCCTCGTCCGCCATTTCCTGCTTATTCTTAAGCTCTGGTTTTCGGCTCCGGCTCGCGCGCCTGAGAGATGTGGGCCGCCCCGCCGCCCCGTCGGTCTGCGGCCCGGCCCGTGTTGCTAGGAGACCGGGGAATCTACACCGTCTCCCGAAGGCGGGCTCTGCAGTGAGCCCACCCCGGGCTGCCTAGCTTTGCGGCCCGACCCGAGACTCTGACAAGGGCGGGAACCAAACCCAACTCGCAGACACCCGGCCGGCCCCTGGGCGGGGGGCGAAAATACAACTTCCGGTCCCCTCTACCCGGGCACCCGGTCAGCTCTGTGATCGCGGAGTTCCTCCCCTGGGGTGAACTGCTGGTGCCCGTGTGACGTCGCTGGGGTCCAGGCGATACGGCTGGGGTGGCGCTGGGGAGGGATGGTGTTAAGATCAAGGAAACCCCCAGGGCCACCTCCGTGTTAATTTCCTGGGAGTTGGATGAACCCACAAGAAAGTCTATAGCAGTGGTTCTCAACCTTCCTAATGCGGCCACCCTTTAATACAGTTCCTCATGTTGTGGTGACCCCCCAATTATTTTCGTTGCTACTTCATAACTGTAATTTTGCTACTGTTATGAATCGTAATGTAAATATCTGATATGCAGGATGTATTTTCATTCTTACAAACTGAACATAATTAAAGCATAGTGACTAATCACAAAAACAATATGTAATTATATATGTGTTTTCCGATGGTCTTAGGCGACCCCTGTGAAAGGGTCGCGACCCACAGGTTGAGAACTGCTGGTCTATAGGCTTCATCCAAAGCTTCCACTTCCTGCCCTATATTTAATATGAAAAGTTGTAAAAACAGTGAATAAATCATAATTTTTCAGGCTATACATTTTAGATACATTGAGAAATTATCCCAATCCATATTAGTTTAAGCCTAGGTAGAAAGACGATTTAAAGCCATTTTGGACACCAGGAAGAGGCAAGGAAGTAAGCAAAGAACTAGATACTCTTGAACCAGAATACACAAATTAATCAGAGAATTCAGTGAATAGATAAAGTGCTAAAGACCTCAGAAAAGCAATGTTGTTGTGGGATAGAGTTCATAATAACCCATGACAGATGTGAAACAACTAAAGCAATGCAAATACCCATGTTAGATATATGTATCTCTTAAATTTTGCAAATTTGGATTAGTTAAATGTGTTGCTTAGCATGTGATTAGCTCTTGTCTTAATAGACAAAGCAGATTTTTTTCCAATTAATTCATTGCTGCCCAAAAATTAACATATTGAGTTTTCTCAAATTTTAACCTCTCAACTCTTCATATCCTTTCACAGGAATTTAAGATCATGTGAATAACTGGAATTATGGTAGCTTTTTCTTTACATGTCTCTTCTAATGCTTGGATCACTTTATTTGATCATCACATAAAATAAGCATAAAAGTTCCACCTAAGGTTTTGAAAACACTAAATAGTGTAATTTTGAAAATATAATCTTAATTTTTCCAGCACTAAAATTTCTCATGTGAAGTCAGGTCCTTTATGTCCCATTTGCATTCTTTTTTTAAAAAAAATATGTTTTTATTGATATTTTACAGAGAGGAAGGGAGAGGGAGAGTTAGAAATATCAATGAGAGAGAAATATCCATCAGCTGCCTCCTGCACACTCCCTACTGGGGATGTGCCTGCAACCAACGTACATGCCCTTGACCGGAATCAAGCCTGGGATCTTTCAGTCTGCAGACTGAAGCTCTATCCACTGAGCCAAACCAGTTAGGGCCTAATTGCATTTTTCCTTCATCACTATCACCAAGGAATAGGAGGAATCCAGGCTCCCTATTGAGGTTGAAGAATAAGCAATTGACCAACTTATTAAAGTTGACTTCTCAAACTATAATAACATGGAATTCTTAGAATATTTTGGAGAATGGAGGTGAAACATTTATTGAGCATCTACTACTGTAAATGTTGAACACAGCATTTCACTGATTCTCTCCCCATAAATCAGACTATGTTAAATTGGCCAGGATCCAAGTAACAGATCCTTTGGAAACAGGAATAGATCCTGGTTTTGGTTAACTCTAAAAGCATTTTTTTTTTTTTTTTTTTTTTACAGAGAGGAAGGGAGATAGTTAGAAACATCGATGAGAGAGAAATATCAATCAGCTGCCTCCTTGCACATCTCCTACTGGGGATGTGCCCGAAACCCAGGTAGGTACATGCCCTTGACCGGAATCGAACATGCCCTCGACTGGAATCGAACCTGGGACCTTTCAGTCTGCAGGCCGACGCTGTATCCAAACCGGTTACAGCTAAAAGCATTTTTTTATGGAAACACTTTTCTATTTGGTGTTAGGATCTACTTCTGCAACATCCTCCTGATTCATGTACGGCCTGCAACATGGGATTGTAATATGGGTCAGAGACCAGGTATGCTCATAAGCAGAAAGAAATAGTTATTCATTAATCCTCATCCTTCTTACCTAGCTTTACTTTCGCTTTTTTTTTTTTTTTCCAATAGCACTTCTTCCTTTCTAATGCTGGGGTGGAAAAGTTTTCCTTCTAGACATTTTAGGTTTGTTGGCTGGTTTAATAATTAAGTTGACTTAAATAGATTAACAGGAGGAAAATAAATTTAATTTCATGAATTTGGAAGCTCCATAAAAATATGAGACCCCAAAGACAGGCAATTTAGGTTTATATGCTGTCCTGAGCTAGGAACCTGGGGCTTCAAATGGGAGGACAACTCACAGGTAGAAGAGCAGATGTTTGGTAATCAGATGTTTGCCAAGCTATGCAGGCAAGCCTTTCAGATAAAACGTTATCTCTCAGATTATGTACTATAATATTGTACACTTGAAACATATAATCTTATTAACCAATGGCACCAAATAAATTTAATTTTTAAAAAAGAAAGAAAAGTTAACTCTGGTAATATCTCTTTCTGGCCCAGGCCCCCTAACTAAATTACTGTAGGTAGTTAGGGAGTGGTAAAAGTATTTCTTAAGTCTGCTGGGTCTTAACTGCATTCAGCTCAAAATAATTCATATGCCCAACTGGCACATGTTGGCTTGGCATAGTCTGCTCTCTTTCACTAACATGCTACATAATTTACTGATGTTTGTCCTCTGTTTCCACACTCTTGCTGCTCCCAAGCTCGAGGGAACAGATCTTTTTTGTACACTCATATATCCAACTTCTTGGAATAGTGGCTGGCACATAATAGGCGCTCACTGGATATTTGTTGAATGAATCAGTATATGAATGATCTTTGCTCCCTTAAGAGTTTATAAACTCCAGAAAAGCAGGAACCACACCTATCTTACTCTAGGATTTATCCTCAGAGCCTAGGTTGCTGCTTCTACATGGGAGGAGCATTTAAAGGTTGGGTGAATTAAGATGGTTACTGGAGTTAAATACAGTTGACTTGCTAATGCTTGGTGCCAGGAGGTTGCCTGCTAACATATGAAAATGAGAACCCAAAGGTTATTTGTAACATTGTTTGTATGAGAAAATGCTTTCCCAGCTAATACACACACACACACACACACACACACACACACTCTAGAGACCCAGTGCACGAAATTTGTGCACTTGGGTGGTCCCTCAGCCCGGCTGGCACCCTCTCGCAGTCCAGGAACCCTCAGGGGATGTCCGACTAACATCTTAGGCCTGCTCCCCGTACTCCCCAAGCTGTCAGTCGGACATCCTTGGCGCTGCTGGGGAGGCAGGAGAGGTTCCCGCCACCACTGCTGCACTCACCAGCTGTGGGCCCGGCTTCTGGCTGAGCAGCGCTCCCCCTGTGGGAGCACATTGAACACCAGGGGGCAGCTCTTGCATTGAGCATCTGCCTCCTGGTGGTCAGTGTGCATCATAGTGACTGGTCATTCTGCCATTTGGTCGATTTGCATATTAGCCTTTTAATATATATATATATTTTTTTCTGTTGGCAACACAGGTAGAGCAGAACCAGAAGCTGGCAGTCCAGGAACCCTCAGGGGATGTCCGACTAACATCTTAGGCCTGCTCCCCGTACTCCCCAAGCTGTCAGTCGGACATCCTTGGCGCTGCTGGTCTCTCTCTCTCTCTCTCTCTCTCTCTCTCTCTCTTTGTCTCTCTCTCACACACACACACACACACACACACACACACACACACATACACACACAACCAACAATAGCACGGGCTCCCTGGACCCCATCTTAAGCTAACCAGCTCTGGGCCAGGTGTAGAGGCTAATGACTGTCTCATGTCTTGTAGTTGCTTTTTTGTTGTAAATATCTTGAAGGCCCATCCAAGTCAGATAGCAGGCCCATTCTGGTCCTAGAGGAGGTGGAGGACGTGGCAGTTTATTGCTGAGGTCGGATGTCCTTGGGACTTAATTCATATGCTAAGACTCCTGGCGCTTCTTATACTAAACTAGAGGCCCGGTGCACAAAAATGTGTGCACTCGGGGGAAGGGGGGTCCCTCAGACTGGCCTGTGCCCTCTTGCAGTCTGGGACCCCTCGGGAGATAACGACCTGCTGGCTTAGGCCTGCTCCCAGGTGGCAGAGGGCAGGCCCAATCCCTAGGTGCAGCCCCTAGTCGGGCTCAGAGCAGGGCCGATTGGGGAGTTGGGGTGCTGCCCCCTGTCATGCACAGAGCAGGGCAGATTGGGAGGTTGCGATGCCACCCTCAGTCACGCTCAGGGTAGGGCCAATTGGGGGGTTGGGCACCGCCCCGTCACACTCAAGGCAGGGTCGATGGGGAGGTTGCGGTGCCACCCCATCACGCACAGAGCAGGGCCAATCAGGGGGTTGGGGCACTGCCCCCTGTCACACTCAGGGCAGGGTGGATCAGGGGGTTGGGGCGCCATCTTCTATCACCCACAGGGCAGGGCCGATCAGGGGGTTGGGGCGCCGCCACTGTCACACTCAGGGCAGGGCAGATGGGGAGGTTATGACTCTACCCCATCACACACAGAGCAGGGCCCGTGGGGGGGGGGGATTGGGGCACCGCGCTCTAACACCCACAGAGCAGGGCCAATCAGGTGGTTGGGGCACTGCCACTCTCATACTCAGGGCATGGCCAATGGGGAGGTTATGGCTCTATGCCATCACACACAGAGCAGGGCCCGTGGGGGGGGGGGATTGGGGCACCGCGCTCTAACACCCACAGAGCAGGGCCAATCAGGTGGTTGGGGCACTGCCACTCTCATACTCAGGGCATGGCCAATGGGGAGGTTATGGCTCTATGCCATCACACACAGAGCAGGGCCCGTGGGGGGGGGGGATTGGGGCACCGCGCTCTAACACCCACAGAGCAGGGCCAATCAGGTGGTTGGGGCACTGCCACTCTCATACTCAGGGCATGGCCAATGGGGAGGTTATGGCTCTATGCCATCACACACAGAGCAGGGCCCGTGGGGGGGGGGGATTGGGGCACCGCGCTCTAACACCCACAGAGCAGGGCCAATCAGGTGGTTGGGGCACTGCCACTCTCATACTCAGGGCATGGCCAATGGGGAGGTTATGGCTCTATGCCATCACACACAGAGCAGGGCCCGTGGGGGGGGGGGATTGGGGCACCGCGCTCTAACACCCACAGAGCAGGGCCAATCAGGTGGTTGGGGCACTGCCACTCTCATACTCAGGGCATGGCCAATGGGGAGGTTATGGCTCTATGCCATCACACACAGAGCAGGGCCCGTGGGGGCGGAAGGGTTGGGGCCCCGCCCCCTGTCACACACAGAGCCGCAGGGTGATCAGGGGGTTTGGGCGCTGCCCCGTCACGCGGATCCCAGTGCTGGGAGGCATATTACCCTTTTACTATATAGGGTAGAGGCCTGGTGCATGGGTGGGGCTGGCTGGTTTGCCCTGAAGGGTATCCTGGATCAGGGTGGGGGTCCCCACTGGTTTGCCTGGCCAGCCTGGGTGAGCAAATGATGGCTGTTTGCAGCTGGTCACACACCCTTCAGGGTGGGGGTCCCCACTGGGGTGCCTGGCCAGTCTGGCTGAGGGACTGAGGGCTGTTTTCAGGCTGGGCCTGAAGCTCCCAACCGCTCCTTTTTTTCTTTTTTATTCTGGGCCAGCTTTAGCTCTGAGGCCTCGGCTGCTGAAAACAGGTTTCTGGCCTTTGTTTACCGCCTGTATTTGATACAATGTTGCGGCTGGCTGAAGCTGAGTAAAGCAGGTTTCTGGGGTTTTTTTAGCTTCCTTATTCGAGTTGCAGCTGAGAGGCTGGCAAGTCAGGCAGGGAATGTTGGAGTTCTCTGTCACTGAGGCAAGCAAGGCTCCCTGTTTGCATCAGCTGCCTGGCTGCCGGCTGCCATCTTGGCTGCCAGTTAATTTGCATATCTTGGCCCTACTCTGTGAGTGACAGGGGGATTAGCCAATGGGAAGGGTAGCCGTCATACGCCAATTACCATGTTTCTCTTTTATTAGTGTAGATTAGTATGTCTAATATACTAAGACTACTGGAGCCTTAGGGTCTGAGCCAACTGATTCGAGGGCTGGACAGACAGAGACAGGGACGGTATCCCTAGACTCAGCCTCCTTATCAGGAAAAACAGGCATTTTCTTAAAGCTATTGAGAGGCATAAGGCACGTAAAGTGTCTTCAAAGTAACTGTTAGCTATTACCTTTACTGGCTTTTCCTGTTTCTTCATTCCTTGTTTCCCTCCACTAATTTTGGTTTAACCTAATGGGGGGGAAAGACTGCTCCCCTCCAACACTCTCTGGGCATGCGCACCAACAGAACAGCCGCACCCTTTCCTAATCACTGATAGGGGTGAGTGGATGGTGGGTGAACAGACTCGCTTCCCACCCACTCTGAGGGGATTAGGAGGCTAAACAGCGTAAAGCTCGTCACATGACGGATTAAAAGGGCTGCAAACCTCCGCGCTCCTCCTCTGGAGAGCGAGCCCACGAGCGCGTCCCTCCGAGGACCCAAGGACTCACAATTCCGCCCCGCGCCTGCGCCAACAGCGAGCCCGGCCGCCCGCAGCTACATGTGGGGGGGGAGGGGCCGGCTGGCGGACTTCTCATTGGCCCAGCGTCACAAAGCCGGCAGATTCGCCCCCTTCCGGTTGCTGTTGGTTGAAGCCGAAAGCTACGCCCACCGTCATTGGCTGAGCCCAGCTGTCAATCCTCCCGCGTCTGGCGGCGCGACACAGCCCGGCGCGGCCTGAGGAGCAGTCTCGAAGCCTGCAGCAGGGAGAAGATGGCGGTCGCAGTGAGAACTTTGCAGGAGCAGCTAGAAAAGGCCAAAGAGAGCCTAAAGAACGTGGATGAGAATATTCGCAAGCTCACCGGGCGGGATCCGAATGATGTGAGGTAAGGGCCGGGTGAGAAATGCGGGCTCCGAGAGGCAGCCATCATCTGGCCGAGGTGAATTGGGGGCGGGGAGGGCGGCCCGCTAGGAGAAGGCTGTTACATTGAGGCCTGTTCCCGGGGCG
>NW_006286263.1:2439917-2449223 GCF_000327345.1 Myotis davidii | reverse complement strand
GCGCCCGCAGGCCCTCCCGGGACCGGTCGCAGCCCCGCTCCCCGGCGCTCCTCCACGTGCGGCTGCCTCGGGTGGGCCAAGTTAGGAACCGATTCAAGTGTGTTCGCGCGGTCAGTACGGCGTGTGTGGTATCGGGCTTGAAGCAATGAAAATAAGGAAGTTAAATAGGGCCTCCTGCCCCTTTTCTAACACGGGGATTTGGGACGTCTTTTTGGAGTTTTCGTGGGTTTTTTTCCTCACGATGAACCTCCCCCGTGAATGAAATGCATTAGGTGTGTCCACGTGTGATTTTTGCACTGATTGTGAATGTCTCGCAGGCCCATCCAAGCCAGATTGCTGGCCCTTTCTGGTCCTGGTGGAGGTAGAGGACGTGGTAGTTTACTGCTGAGGTAAGATTTCCTTTGGACTTCATTCATATGCTAAGACTTAACGGGTGCTTTTTCCGCTACACGAACATGTCTTTCTAAGCAAAATTCGTGGTGGGACCAGTGTTAGAAATGTCTGTGTTTAAAGCTGTCATCAGCCGTAGTTTCTTCACGGCTACCTTGTAACTTCATTTATAGGCAAAAACTGGAGCTTGCAGAATATGTTAACTGTACCAGTTTTGTGTAAACTTGATTTGTTCTGGTTGGTTTTTTAAAAAATGCTATGAAAGTATCTTGGAGTGAGTGCCCGTTTAACGTTGCTGGGTTTGGAAGGATACTTAAAAACGTGAATTCTCTTGCTAAATGGTGGTATCATTTGTCTTAAATTTCAAGTGCTTTCTGATGGACATTTTTAATTGCAGGCGTGGATTCTCAGATAGTGGAGGAGGACCCCCAGCCAAACAGAGAGACCTTGAAGGGGCAGTCAGTAGGTATGCTGGAAAATTGAAGAAAGATTCTGAAGGCATAGTTGTGTTACCTTTTCTGAGGTAGCATACAAATGTAAATATGTAGTAAATACTGTTTGTCGATGAAATAATAACCAGCCTATAGAAAAGTTTCATAAGAGTTTATTTGAGCTTTGAGTATATGCCCAGAAAGCAAAATCTCAACGGATGGAGAAAATGCTTGGGAGAGGGGCAGTTTTGCTACTTATTTTATACATTACAATAAAGGGAGGAGATGTAAGGAGGGATGTGGAACCCATTGGTGATAAAGGAGGCTGGAGAAAGCAAAGCAGGGAAATCTCTGGGATTGGTTAAAAAGCAAAATGGAGAGACACGTTATTTTACATTGGTGGATACAGGATGGCTAATTAACATTATAGTGCATAGAGATGGTTTGTGGGAACAAGACAGCAGTAACAACGAGGTATTGGGCTGTGCAGCCTGCAGTTTTGCCTTGGAGGGGTCTAGAAAAGAATTACTTTGTCACTTGAAAGGTAAGTTATCCTAGGTGCTTACCAGCAATGGACAGAGATCACTTGAGATAAAGATTGACCTTTGCTAAGGAAGCTATAGGGCCTGGGACAGCCATTGCCTGCACAGATAGGAATTTATAATTAGACCATCCTGTGCGGTTGGTTACTTTTGGTCACTGAGACACGCAGTTTCACTCAAAACTCAGTTTTTCGCTAATGATAATAAATATTCCCAAAATAAAGGTTATGAGACAAATAAGATTGAGAACATACTGAATATGTGCCACTTTTCTGTCTCATACTGCAAAAACAGCCAGTTTGAGAAGGAAAGGAGATCAGAGTCTGGATTGGGCAGTGATGTTATATTTTATTCTTCCCCTATTAGAGGAAAAAGTAAAATGGGATGGGGACTGATAGAATGAGGTTTCTGAAAAAGTCCTAGAAAAAGTAATCATTTACTCTAGGTATGCACTTAAGTCAAATTCTGTAGTGGTCATTTAAATTATTTTTCCTATGACAGGCTGGGCGGGGAGCGTCGGACAAGGAGAGAATCACGCCAAGAAAGCGACCCAGAGGATGATGATGTTAAAAAGGTAATTGAGATTAAAAGAACTTCTTAGAGGATGAATTAGTATTTTCATCTTACAACACTTTAAAGAGTACCACCCATATGCTTGTTAAGTCACTGAGATTTTCTTTTCTATTGTAGCCAGCTTTGCAGTCTTCAGTTGTAGCTACCTCCAAAGAGCGTACACGGAGAGACCTTATCCAGGATCAAAATATGGATGAAAAAGGAAAGCAAAGGTAACTTTTGTGACTTCAGGTGGGGGGTGGGGAGCTTTTCAAATAATGCAATTTTAAGAAAATTTAAGCGTTTGTCCAAGTGGCTATAGTATGTTTCTTTTTAGGAAATGGCAGGTTTAAATGAAGTGGAGTTTATTGAATTTAAATTTTTTTCTGTCCTTTAGGAACCGGCGAATATTTGGCTTGTTGATGGGCACCCTTCAAAAATTTAAACAGGAGTCCACTGTCGCTACTGAAAGGGTATTAATGCAATTTTTATTTACTTCCTTTACTTATATTATAAAAAGAAGTTGCTTATGTTTTTAAAAAGAGCCAAAAAGCTCTCCTAAGATTTAATTGCAAGCCTGAAATGGAGCCAAGGAAAAACATAAAACTTTTCTGGAGTTAACTTATCAACCATCAGCCAATCTTTTCTTAAGATGCTGTGAAGTAATTGAGTGAACTTCCTTGTAAAGAACTGTGGGCTGTGAGTCAGGAGAACGCAAGCTCGATAAGCTCATTTTCTTCAACAAGGAAGTTGAACTCATCATTGGTACTAGTTCAATAATTCTGATTTTTTTTTAGACTTATTTTCACACTTGGGTAGTACTTAGCACTCTAGAAGCAAAAGCATAAAAGTTTACTGCCCTTCACAGTTTATTTAAATGTGTCATCTTTCTAGAAGCTTTTATTTTGCTGAAGGTAGAAAATTGTGTCTGTAGAGTTGAGCACCCAAGTTACTGCTTCTTAGGGAAGAACTTACATTGGAAAGGGAGAAACAATTCAGTTATAGGAGATTAATAAACTTATTACAGCTTGTATGTATTAACTTTACTACAGAATATAAAAGGCAAGCATTTTAATGTGTAAATAGTAAGTATTTTTTAATAGACAGAAAGTGTGATTAGTTAATTCATTAGGATATCACGTCTGTTGGATTTTTTTTAAATTTTATTGATTTCAGAGAGGAAGGGAGAGAGAGAGAGAAACATCAGTGATGAGAGAGAATCATTGATTGGCTGCCTCCTGCACGCCCCCTTACTGGGGATCAAGCCCGCAACCCAGGCATATGCCCGAACCCGGGACCTTTTAGTCCATAGGCTGACGTTCTATCACTGAGCCAGACCAGCTAGGGCTGTTGGATTTTTTTATTCAGAAAGAATAACTGAAGACAGCCTACTTAAAAAGACTTTTTTTGTGGTTAATTTTTGAATCTTACCTAAAAGTCATTGGAATAGAAGTTACTGATATTATTGTCTAATAGCTTTAAAATTTATATTTTTACATGTGAAAACTTCAGTCTTCATTTCCTGAAAGAGATATTTCAGTCTCAAATGCTAAGAGTGCTAAGTTTGAATTAGTTGGTACTTTGAATTGCAAATGTAAATCACATATGTAGATAATTTAGTGAAATTGTTATGTTCCACATAATCTGTATGTAATGAGATCTTAAAGTTCATTATTTATCTTTAGCAAAAGAGACGCCAGGAAATTGAACAAAAACTTGAAGTGCAGGCAGAAGAGGAGAGAAAGCAGGTTGAAAATGAGAGGAGAGAACTATTTGAAGAGAGGCGTGCAAAACAGACAGAACTGCGGCTTTTGGAGCAGAAGGTTGAGCTTGCGCAGCTGGTGAGTGAGTAGTATTTTCAAATTCTAATATTGATAATCCATGTTTCAAAAGCATTGATCTTTTTACCTTTTCTTTAGCAAGAAGAATGGAATGAGCATAATGCCAAGATAATTAAATATATAAGAACTAAGACAAAGCCCCATTTGTTCTATATTCCTGGAAGAATGTGTCCAGCTACCCAAAAACTAATAGAAGAGTCACAGAGAAAAATGAATGGTAAGTGTATATAAAGAGATCCATTGAAATATTCCTAATGGATAAGGCAATACACTCATACATGCATATTTTTTTGTCTCCTATAATAGTTGATTTAAAAAAATAATATACTAATGTTTTTGAAGTATAGGAGGATCATTTATTTCATGATGTAGTTTAACCAGAAACTTTCATATTTTGTAGGTGGTGCTCAATTCATATGTATATTATGCATTTGAGTGAGATGACCTTTTTTTTGTTTGATACTTTTTAGTAGGCAGACATAAATACAATGAAGCAAGAAAAAGTGAACATAGAACATAAATGTAGCCCATAGAGGGGGAGCACACACAGAAGGGTAGATACTGCTAAGGTGATTAGATGATTTCTAAGGATCAGAAAAATTAATGCATGATGTCCCATAAAATTTATTGTTTGAAGGAAATTTTTTGTCTTTTCTACTAGCATAAAATTAAATAGCAAAAGATTGTCACATAGATAATATGATGCAACTAATTTGTTTATTTTAATCCTCACCTGAGGCTATTTTTTCCATGGAATTTTAAAGTGGAAGGGGGGAAGGGGAGGAGAGAGACAGAGAAAAACTTCAATGTTGCCTCCCTCATACAACCAACCAGCAGGGCCAGGGATCCAGCCTGCAACCCGGGTACATGCCCCTGATCAGAAATCGAACCCATGAACCTTCTATGCACAGTCCAACGCTCTAACCACTGAGCAGTGCAGGCTATAGCGATTAATTTCTTGATTTCCAGTGGGTCGTTGCTTTTGTCATTTTATGTGAATTTATAATTACTTATTTGCCATAATTAACTTTTATCATTTCCCCCTTTTTTAATCCTCACACGAGGATACTTTTCTATTGATTTTTAGAGAGAGGCAAAGAGAGAAATATCAATGTGAGAGAAACACATTGATTGGTTACCTCCTGCACATGCCCTGACTAGTGCCGGGGAGGAGCACAACAGAGAAGGCTAGGCCTAGAAGACAATCAATGAAGGAAAAAGAGCATCAGGTGGTGCGTAATGAAGAACAGAAGGCGGAACAAGAAGAGGGTAAGGTGGCTCAGCGAGAGGAAGAGTTGGAGGAGACAGGTAATCAGCACAATGATGTAGAAATAGAGGAAGCAGGAGAGGAAGAGGAAAAGGAAATAAGTATAGTTCATAGTGATGCAGAGAAAGAACAGGAGGAGGAGGAACAAAAACAGGAAATGGAGGTTAAGATGGAAGAGGAAACTGAGGTAAGGGAAAGTGAGAAGCAGCCAGATAGTCAACCTGAGGAAGTTATGGATGTGCTAGAAATGGTGGAGAGTGTCAAAAATGTAATTGCTGAGCAGGAGGTAATGGAAACCAATCAAGTTGAAAGTGTAGAACCTTCAGAAAATGAAACTAACAAGGAATTGGAGCCAGAAATGGAATTTGAAGTTGAGCCAGAGAAAGAATGTAAGTCTCTTTCTCCTTCGAAAGAGAATGCTAATGCTGTAGAAATGGAAAATGAGCCTGAGGACAAAGAAGAGAAAGAATCTGAGCCCCAACCCGAGCCTATGGCTCTGTCTCAGCCTCAGCCCCAGCCCCTGGCTCAGCCTCAGCCTCAGCTTCAATCTCAGTCCCAACCAGTACTCCAGTCCCAGCCTCTCTCTCAGCCTGAGACTTTGCCATTAGCCGTTGTGCAGTCATCACCTCAGGTTATTCAGGAGCAAGGGCATTTGCTACCTGAAAGGAAGGAGCTTCCTGTAGGATCTGTAAAAGTCACTGAGGTGACAGTAGAGCCAGTCTTGACAGTACATACGGAGAGCAAATCCAAAACCAAAACTAGAAGCAGAAGTAGAGGTCGAGCTAGAAATAAAACAAGCAAGAGTAGAAGTCGGAGCAGTAGCAGTAGTAGTTCTAGTAGCAGTTCAACCAGTAGCAGCAGTGGAAGCAGTTCCAGCAGTGGCAGTAGTAGTAGTCGAAGTAGTTCCAGTAGCAGCTCCAGTACAAGTGGCAGCAGCAGCAGAGACAGTAGCAGCAGCTCTAGTAGTAGTAGTGAGAGTAGAAGTCGGAGTAGGGGCCGGGGACATAATAGAGATAGAAAGCACAGAAGGAGCGTGGAGCGGAAGCGAAGGGATACATCAGGAGTAGAAAGGAGTCACAAATCTTCAAAAGGAGGCAGTAGTAGAGAAACAAAAGGATCAAAGGATAAGAATTCCCGGTCCGACAGAAAGAGGTCTATATCAGAGAGTAGTCGATCAGGCAAAAGATCTTCAAGAAGTGAAAGAGACCGAAAATCAGACAGGAAAGACAAGAGGCGTTAATGGAAGAAGCCAGGCTTTCTTAGCCTATTCTTTGCAGCAGAAGATTTCTTGATGAGTAAAAGGATTACCTTTCCTTGTAAGGAGGATGCTGCCTTAAGAATTGCATGTTGTAAAAATATCTTTTGGAAAATACAGACTGTTTGTTTACCAGACATTCTTGTACTTTTTGCATAATTTTGTAAGTTATTTATCAAAATTATGTGAGGTTCCAAAATATGTAAAAATAATAATAATAAAAAAAGATTAACATCCCTTGTCATCTTTTTTAAATATCCTATTCTCTTCAGTAAGAATGTGTATATTTTAATAGGTAAATCTTTAAGTCTGTTCCCTTCTAATTCTATATCATACTTTGCTTTTGTAGAAATAAATGCTCATTTCTTTAGTTTTGGGATGTTCTCGACACTTGTATAATAAATATCCTCTTGATATCATTTTCAGCTGGTATCATTAGATACCGAACATGATTAGAATGTCTTTGAAGGTTTCCAATTTTATTTGCCTTACACAATTATTTTGTGTTGTCAAAGTCAGATCTTTGCAGCTTTGGGGGGCCATAGTTCTTAAGATAATTACTATTTTTTCTAATTTCCCTTGTTATTTTTATTCCCATCTCATATTTACACCATACATTTGGTATATAAATTATATGATTAAAACAGTATGATTTGGTTGGCATTTTCTTCACAATTATGGGAACATTTTTTGTCTTCATTGTTTCTTTTGTGATGCGGCATATACATCTGTTAAAATAATCATTTCTTTCCAGGGGAGGGAGGTAGAAAAGTATATTCTAAACTTGGTTTTTTTAGTTTGTGGTCTTGTCTTAACTTTTGTGTTGGCTCTAACTGAAACATGCCAATAAGTGTTTTTCAAGAATTTTTGTTGAAGTATTGTATGAAAGTTTACAAAATAAAGAAGGTTCATATACACTTGAGTCTGTAAACAAGATAACACAAGTGTACCAAGTGATTATTAACTTTGTTGTTTTATAAATTTGTATGAGTTTGGAGTATCTGTTGCCCATTACATGTGCAAATAAATGTGGCTTAGATTTGTGTGACTGCTTAAGACTAGTACTTGTATTAACTTTTTGATGCTTTATACAAGAGAGCACTTTTGAGTTCATAATTTAACATTGACTATATAGCTTTAGGTTTGACTTTAAACATTCATTATGCCTTCCTTTGACAAGTAAATGGTAATAAAATGTCCACAGGCATTTCCAGCATTGTATAAATGTAAGTGAACAGGTTAAAGGAAAGAACTCTAAAATATCCTTTCTTGGAGTACTAAATAAGCAGTAAATGAACAAAACTCCAAATGTGGGGCTAGCTTGCTACCCCTGCATCCCTGGGCCAGTTTTATACAAGAATAGCTTCATTGGGGATTTTAATACTCTCCAGCAGTAAGTAGCTCCCCCTTATCTGTGAGGGGATGTGTCCCAAGGCTCCCAGTGGATGCCTGGAAACATGGGTGGTATCAAACCCTATATATACTGTGGTTTTATCCTAGGGCAGTGGTCGGCAAACTCAGTCAACAGAGTCAAATATCAACAGTACAACGATCGAAACTTATTTTGAGAGCCACATTTTTTAAACTTAAACTGTATAGGTAGGTACATTGTTACTAATTAGGGTACTCCTAAGCTGGCCTTTGCTAAAAATGTCCTCAATCTGATTGAGGTACATTCACTGAGGTTGACCCCTTCCAACTCTCCCATCCACACTCGTCTTGTATACTTATTTCATCTATCCTTTGTCACCGTTGCGTCGTGGTATTTTGTGGAAGAGCCACACTCAAGGGGCCAAAGAGCCGCCGCATGTGGCTCGTGAACCGTGGTTTTCCGACCACTGCCCTAGGGAAACAAAAAGTTAGGCATGTTAAGAAATTACCAGTAATACAAAAAACAATATAATAAAAGGTTATATGAATGTGATGACTAGTTTCAGGGTATCCTTTGCCATTTAATACTCTTGAACTCAATTGCAGGTAACACCGGGGCGGGGGGGGGGGGCGCTACTGTACAAATTTTTTCTTGTGCCAGGATGAGGAAAAGATAACCACTTAAAAGGGATGACAAACTTCATTGGCCAGTGTGGCTCAGTTTGGGCATCCATCCCATACACCAAAAGGTTGCCTGTTCAATTCCTAGTCAGGGCAGCCTATCACTTTTCCCATCATTGTTTCTCCCTGTCCCTTCCCTCAATAAAGTCATTTAAAAGAAGGTTTAAAGTCCTTATTTTATGAATAAATAATTTTATGTAATAAGATCCTTTGTATAAGTTAAATTTTGTTCACTTGTGTTTTTCTGCAAAATTTGAACAATTTTCATGGTACTTATAGAAAAGACTAGTTTTGGCTTTAAGCGCAGTTGCCAGTGGTGGTGATGGTATAAGGCATGGGGGAGAAACGTTTTGCTAATGTATATAGAAGTAATTCTAATTTTACTTGTGCATTTATAAATTGGAAACTTTCATTTTTGTAATTGAGTTTGTTTTTATTTCCAATTAATGCTTTCTCTGTAGAAGTGAAATTTTATGGAATTCAGAGAACTATAATATACTTACAAATAAAGATCAGATATAAGTAATGTTAGAACATAAAAGTAGGAACAGTTTACTGTTGAGGGAGGCAGGGATATTAGAGGTTATAAATTAGTGTTTATGATAAGTTTAGAAGCTGAAGAGGAACAGGATTAATGAGTAAGGACAAATTAGTTTGGAGCTCAGTAAATTAGCAAGCATCTAATTTGGTGTTTAGAAAACATCTTATTTACCCTTAAGATGCAAGGTTTGTACTGCCACAGAAATTAGAAGATTCTTTAGTCTTCAGTGAACTGTCCAATCCAGGGCTCATCTGTGTACTGTTTCTAGAACTGGTAACCATACGTATACTTTAGAAATTTGGACTAAGCAAGTCAAAATAAGTTGAACAAACTTATAAGTTAAAAAATTGGCAAATTTAAAAGGAAAGGTGTTAGTGATAACATGGTACAGCAATAATGGGTCAGTGCTGTCAGAATAAGTCAGAAGTTTTTAGC
>NW_006286263.1:2430809-2439880 GCF_000327345.1 Myotis davidii | reverse complement strand
AGCAGTCAGAGCATTTGGTTAGGGAGGCAACCAATCGACGTGTCTCTCATGTCGATGTTTCACCCCCTGCCTCCCATCTCCCACTCCCGAGTAATCAATGGGAAAAATATCCTCGGGTGAGGATTAAGAAAAGGTTGGGGGTTCAATCACTTAAAATGAGTTTTTAAAAAATCATTACTGAAATTGAAAAAAGCCCTACTCAGTTTCCCTTGAGATAATGCCATTAAAGTGTGTAGTCCAGGAAAAAAGTCAGCTATTTACATGGTTGGACCTTCCTACTCCAATAAACCAATGGGGACGGTTAGTAAAAGTGAGAATTTTGCCCTAGCCAGTTTGGTTTCGTGGATAGTGTCCGCGGGTTTGATTCTGGTCAAAGGCATGTACCTCACCTGGAGGCTCATTCCCCGGTCCCAGTTGGGGGCGACCAGTTGAGACACATCGATGTTTCTGTCTCCCCTTCTCTTTCACTCTCAAAATCAATGGAAAAATATTTTCTGGTGAGGATTAACAACAAAAGTCAGAAAATTTTTTACACTTTTTCTCACCTAGCATGATCTTTTCTAAAAAAATATAATTATTGAAATAATTATAACTCTGCTTGCCATGGCCATTTGAGTACCCTGTTTAAATTTGTAATAATCACTACTTGGCCCTAGCCGGTTTGCTCAGTAGATAGAGTGTCGGTTGCAGACTGAAGGGTCCTGAGTTTGATTTCAGCCAAGGGCACATGCCCGAGTTGTGGGCTCGATCCCCAGTAGGAGGCATGCAGAATGTAGCTGATCAAATCTCATCACTGTTTCCCTCTCCCTTCCTCTCTGAAATCAATGAAGAAATTTTTTTTTTTTAAAAAAATCACTACTTGCCTTCACTGCCCTTTTCTTGCTTTATTTCCTTCCATAACATTTAGCATTATGTTGTAGTTATATCATGCTTTGGTTTATTATCTGCTTCCTATTAGAATGCAAGCGCCAAAGGCAATACTATCACAAATGAATTATGACAGGTCAGTGTGGTTTATGTGTTTGTCTTTACAACTACAGTTGCCTCTCTTCCATTGTTTTAAACAATGACTCGAGATACATCAAGGAATGGCTGAAGCAGAGTAAACAAGGGAGAAAAGTTAAAAAAAAAAAAGCCCAGCTTGTATAGGCCCTTCCAGGCCATTTAAGTCCTTTATCTTTTATCTATGGGAAATTATTAGAGGGTTTGAACAGAGGGGTAAAGTAATGGGATTTATGTATTCAATCAGTCTGGCTGCTGTGCTGAGAAAGACTAAATGGGACCAAGGGCAGGAACAGAAATAGGGTAGTGCTATAATTAGGCAAAATATAGTAACTTAGGCCAGGGTGGTAGCAGTGAAAGTGGTGATCGGATTTTGGATATACTTTGAAGTTGGTCACCATGTGATTTGCTGGTGGAATGTACATGGAATGAGAAGTCAAGGATGAAAGATTTTACCTGAGCAACTAGAAATGACTTGCCATTACCTGAGATGGGGAAAAAACTAGAATTAACAGATTTGGGGATAGTGGAGGTCAGTGGCTCAGGAGCTTAGTTTGAGATTTCCTATTAGACACCCAAGTGAAGATGTGAAGTCAAAGAAGTTAGACATAACATTTTAGGTTCAGGAGATAGTTTTGTCCTGGAAATAATGAATTTGAGAGTTCTGAGCATGTCAATGGTAAGATCACTGAGGAGTGAGTGTAGATAGGGAAGGGATCAAATGACAGCCCTGGGCACCTCAGCTTTTAAGAGGACGGGGAGCTAAAGAGGAACCAGTAAAAGAGAAGTGAACTGAGGTTGCTGAACCCAGTTTAACACCTGGTGTCATTTGTCCGCTTTGAGCAAATGCAGTAACAGATTGTGCTTTGGAACTAGAGTGGGTCAGCGGCTGCTTACCACTCAGCTTTGTGTCAAAGTGTCAGGCCATAAAAAGCTGTGGCCCACCCCCTGGCAATGGGCAAGGAGACACGTGATTAGTGGTTGCTCTTACAGCAGTCAGGAGTGAACAGACAAGACCGTCCCTACTTAATTCATCCTAGCTTGATGCCTGTATTGCTGGTCAGAGCTGTTTCATGCCTGGGGCATAAAAAAAGAGAGAAGGAAAAGTAATGACAATTATATCCCAGGGTCTCAATATGTTCCAAATAGAAATATTAATTAATTATTGTTAATGAGGTTAACTGAGAGTTATGTTTCTCCATTTAGAAAAGACTGCTTAATCCAGAGATAATGTGGAATAGGTAATATTAGTTGATATAATAGTGGATACCCTTTGGTGTCTTCATCAGAAGTATCACGATCTTCAATGTTGAAGTGAATAGGGACATCATTAACATGCTTCTTAAGTGTATAACTAGAAAGGGAATTTGTTATCCCTAAGTCAACCAAAATAATCACAACATTCAGATAAATACAGAAACTTCCAAAATAGTATGGCTGTGAAGTATCGCCTTCATCACATTGTAGGAGATTAATAAACAAAACATAATCCTACATGACTCAGGAAAAAAATCATAACCTGTCAACTTCTCAGACTAGCCAGGATGACATCCTGCCACATTCTTCTGGGATCTCAACTAGCAACTTTGACCTACAAAAGCTTATATCAGTAAAAATTGCCCTGGATACAATGATTTGAAAAGTAAAACATTACCTAGTGTAGGAAATACATATTTAAGAAGATGGTTCTTTGAAGTCTTGTTAAAATGAAAAATGTAGGCTCTTTTAGGTCATAAATGGTAAATAGTGTTGAAGATACTTTCTTTTTAAAAAAATATATTTTATTGATTTATTTTACAGAGAGGAAGGGAAAAGGATAGAGAGTTAGAAACATTGATCAGCTGCCTCCTGCACACTCCCCACTGGGGATGTGGCTGCAACCAAGGTACATGCCCTTGACCGGAATCGAACCTGGGACCTTTCAGTCCGCAGGCCGACCCTCTATCCACTGAGCCAAACCGGCTAGGGCTGAAGATACTTTCTTGAGAAAATGTAAAATAAACTCCTGAAGAAATAGAAATACAAAATGCTTAGGGCATTTGTTGTTGATTGCCTTCTATGAAGCTATGGTGAGCCCAGGTCATGGTTACACCTGAAGGTGAAATTATGGATGTATTTAGTAATATGATTTTAGTGAATATAGTGGATTAATTCTCAGCAAAGCCTTGGAAAGCACCTCCTCAAATGATTTCTTGTTTTCACCAGTAGCAGTAAGTATATTGTTAATATATATATTTTTAAATATATTTTTATTGATTTCAGAGAGGAAGGGAGGGGGCGTGATAGATAGATACATCAAAGATGAGAATGAATCATTGATTGGCTGCCTCCTGCACGCCCCATACTGGGGATTGAGCCCCCAACCCTGGCATGTGCCCTTGACCGGAATCAAACCTGGGACCCTTCAATCCGCAGGCCAACGCTCTATCCACTGAGCCAAACCGGCTAGGGCTTGATGAGTCTTTTAATTGATTTTTTTGCATTTATTTTTATATACTCAGTGTCAAATTTGTGTGTTTGATCTAATCCTTGAATAATGCTAAAAAAATTGTCACAAGAGACATCTGCTTGTTTAAGCATTCTTAGCTTTGAACTGGTAGAAGGCTCAAAGGTAATCATTATTGGAGTTTTCTTGTAAAGATGAAAAGATATATTTTTGCTTTCAGTGACGTAATATATTTCTATCTTGCTAAAGGATAAATGCACCTCATGAACAGAACTGGTAAAGTTAAGAATTCTCCACATAATTCAGCTAAAATAATTTTTTGGCTTAAATGTTAACTTTAAAATGATTTTGAACTATCCTTTTGGGTACAGTGGTAATGGATACATGACTATGTATCAGAACCCATAGAACAGTATGCCTCAAAGGGTTAATTTTACTGACTGCAATTTTTTTCAATTGATTTTTTTACAGAGAGGAGGGGAGAGGGATAGAGAGTTAGAAACATCGATGAGAGAGAACCATTGATCAGCTGCCTTCTGCACACCCCCTACTGGGGATGTGCCCGCAACCAAGGTACATGTCCTTGACTGGAATCGAACCTGGGACCCTTCAGTCCGCAGGCCGACGCTCTATCCACTGAGCCAAAGCAGTTAGGACTGACTGCAATTTTTTGTTGTTGTTAATCCTCACATGATATTTTTTCCATTGCTTTCCAGAGAGAGTGGAAGGAGGGGAGAAAGGGGGCAAGAAACATCCATGTGAGAAAGACACATCCACTGGTTGCCTCCCCCACATACACTGACTGTGGGCAGGGAGTGAACCAAAACCCAAGTACATGCCCTTGACCAGGAACTGAACCTATGGCCCTTCAATTCTTGGGCCAACGCTCTAACCAGTTGAGCAACACTTGCCAGGCCCTGACTGCAAAATTTTAAATATCAACTTGGATGGCAGGGGAGCCCAAGTTGGAAGTACACTATGGCAAATCTAACTGTATTACAAACATATGACATAGGACACTGAAGGGGATGGGGAAGAAAGGAGCTGACCTAAATAACTTTGTAAACAAGTGTTTTGATGAGATATAAGGCAGTAGACAAAAAGAGCTGTAAACAAACATTTAACTCCAATTGGTCAATTGGTTTATCACAGTATGTGTTATCAATCTTGTTTTTTAAAAAATATGTTTTTATTGATTTTAGAGAGAGGAAGGGAGATGGAGAAAAAGAAACATTGATCGACTGCCTCCTGCATGCACCCTATTGGGGATCAAGCCCACAACTCTGGCATGTGCCCTGACTGGGAATCAAACCGGCAACCTTTTGGTGAATGGGAAAACACTCAACCAACTAAGCCACATTGGCCAGGGCTGTGTTATCAATTTTGAAACTACATTACATGTATCTTGGGGTTGAACAAACAAGTAAATGTACTGTAGATAAAAAGCCAGGTTTTGCCTGACCGGTGTAGTTCAGTGTTGAGTGTTGACTCGTGAACCATGAGGTCACAGTTAAATCCCTGGTTAGGGCATATGTTCAGGTTGTGGACTTGGTCCCTGGTCGGGGGTGTGCAGGAGGCAGCCAATCAATGATTCTCTCTCATCATGGATGTTTCTATCTCTCCCTTCCTTCCTCTCTGAAATCAATAAATACGTTTTTTTTTTAAATCTAGGTTTCTTACTATTGGATAACTTACTGTTGAGTTTTTTGATATTCCTCCCTCCAGGACATGGAACTAAATTCCCCTCTTTTGAAAGTGGGTGGAACTTGGTATCTTTCTTTAAATGAATAGCAAATAGGTACTTTACATTAGAGACACTTGGAAGACATCAACTTAACCAAGTAATCAATATTAACAATACCAGTTATTAGACATATTGATATCATATGTATCCATTGACAAGCTCTAATGAGCAGGGCACACCACACCGACAATATTCTTTCCCCCAAATCTATAACCTTGGTCTAATCATGAGAAAGCATCAGACAAACCCAAACTGAGGGACATTCAGAAGCATCAAGATCATGAAAGTCAAGGAAGAGATAAGAGACTGTCCCAGAAGGTTGTCATAGAAGATTGAGATGTGACAATGTATCAGAAAAAGGACATTAGTTGGAAAACTAGGGAAATATCGATGTGAGCGAAATACATCGATTGGTTGCCTCCTCCACAGGCCCTGACCAGGGCCTGGGCTGGGGAGGAGCCTGCAACCAAGTCATGTGTCTGGAATCGATCCGGGGACTCTTTGGTCCACAGGCTGTTCAATGCTCTGTCCATGGAGCCAACCTGGCTAGGGCAATTTTTTTTCTTAAAGAAGCTTGGGGGCATGTCGTACACCAAGGGTCACGGACACCGAAAGAAGCAAGGAGGAAAAGATACAGAAATGGGGAGAGGACAGCAGGGGAAGTGAAGGAAGAGGATTTTGGGTGGAATTATGTAAGAGTATATAAAATTGACTAATATGGGCTCTTTTTTTTAATTTTTTTATTACAAAGGGTATTACATACGTGTCCATTTTTTCCCCCCGCCCTAGACAGTCCCCTAGCCTCCACTATCCCCCAGTGTCTTATGTCCATTGGTTATGCTTATATGCATGCATACTAGTCCGTTGGTTGATCTCTTACCCCCCTACCTCCCGCCCCCCAGCCCTCCCTGGCCTTCCCGCTGTAATATGGGCTCTTAAAAGACATTCAGGCTATTGATGATCGTTAGTATTCTACACTGTTGGTCGTTAATTTGCTCGTATATGGAAATTTATCAAGCATTCTCTATGGTATTTGGGAATTCAAAGGCTTTATAGCTTTTCTTGCTGGATATTTAGAGTTTTACTGCTGCTACTAATATCAACCCAATAACAAAGATTTATATGGGATCCAATTCTTTTTGTCGGAATTCTTTTTACAGAAGAGAATATTTAATTAAACCCAGCTACTGACTTTCTTTTTGAAATGAGAGAGCAGTTGAGCTAACACAGCTGAAGATAGACTTTCATTTAGTTATGAGGCATGAAGACTGTTGCTCTTGAAATCAATTCATGTATTCAACCATGCATGCATTCTTTTTCATTCAATAAAAAGCTATTGAGTGATGCACTTATTAAGTGTTTAACCTAAAAGAATTGGAGAATAAGGATTTAGCAAAGCAAAAAAAAAGTGAAATTATATGATAAAAACACAAATAATGTCATTCTCTTCCTTAAAACTTTCTATGGTTTCCCATTGCACTTAGAATAGAACTTACATTTTATTTCCACAGCCAAAAGTCCCTGCATAATTGGACCTCTGTTTTCATCTACTTTATGTCCTGCCATTCTCCATCTGCCTTTAGGTTTCTTGATTATATCTGTTAAGTTAGTTTCCACCTTAAAGCCTTGTTTCTGACATCTTGGAATACATCCAATATGCCTACTTTGTTTTTTCTTTAAATCTTTGAAAATCAAACTTCAGGCAATGAAGTATGACCTCATTAATTCTTCCTTTTGTACAGAATGTTCTGCCTTCCTACTCCCTGATATTAAGTCTGATGTCCCTTTCCAGAGATGCCTTCACCAACAAGTTTATCTGAATAGACACATCACCATAATAACTTATCACCACCTGCAGTTACCTTGTTCATTTATTTGTCTGCTTGTTCTTATCTGTCTCCCTTCAGTAGCATGCAAGGTCCATGAGAGCAAGGACTTTGTCCTGTTCACTCCTATAGCTCCAGTCCCTAGAATAGTGTCTGACACATCATGCATGGGCAGTCAGTAAATGATACCTATCTTGAAAGATGACATTTGCATTTGAAATATTAAACTCACTGGTTCAAAGCTGGTGCTCAGAAAATATTAAATTCCTTTCTTTCTCATTGATTAAATTAATAAATTCAGTCCCCTGATCAGCAAATATTACATACATATCATCTTGTATGTAGGGGATGTTACCTACTATTATTCAAAAACATATACTAGTAGTAAACGCCCAGCTGGTGTGGGTCAGTAGTTGAGCATCGACCCATGAACCAGGAAGTCACGGTTCGATTCTGGGTTAGGGCACATACCCAGGTTTCAGGCTAGATCCCCAGTAGGGGGCATTCAGGAGGCGGCCAATTCATGATTCTCTCTCATCATTGATGTTTTTATCTTACCCTTTCCCTTTCTCTCTGAAATCAATAAAAATATATTTTTTAAATCCCATATAGTAAAGGAGTAATGACAGTGTGTGGGGTATTCTCTTCGCTCCTCCCAATCCACTCTCCACTCTTTGCCGTGCTGGTATGTCCCCAGAACACAGGTCTTTAGGACTTCAAAGTGTTCCCTTATTCTCTGGCATCTGGCTGGGCTTGATCAGGGGTACCATCAGGAGATGGGCAAGTAAAAGGTTCTCTTGACTGAGTTCCTGTACAGAAGCCTTTATGTTCCTGTTAGACAGTCCTTTCCTGTAGTTCTTTGCAGGTAGTAGTCACCGTTTCTTCATGCCTAGGGATCTTACATCTCCTCTTGGTTTCCCTTAATCCTGCCCACACCTTTGTAAATAGTCCCTCATTAAAATCTCAGTCATTGAGGAATACCATCCTTCAAAATGGAATACCCAACTGTTTCCTGGTACACCTCTGACTGATATCGACAGAATAAGAAGAAGTGGGCAGAATTAAAGCATGGCCTTTAGCAACACAAAAGCAACAGGAAAGAAGAGCCATGCCGTGACTAGCACAAAAGATGGGCCACACGTGCGCATTTTGTCCTGTTCTCTTTTTGCACTGGTGGATCACTAGCTTCTGAGGTTGGGTCCTCTAGAAGTAGATGCTGAGACAGAGTTTAAGGTTCAAGGGACCCTTATGAAAGGAATGGGGAGAAACCAGGATTGGGCAGAGGGAAAGGTGAACTGCAATGTAGGTTCCATAAAGCTCCAGTCAACCCAACAGGGGACTCTGGAGTGAGGAGTGCCTGTCAGAGTGTCCCACATTAGGCTGAAATGACCCTGCCTTTGTACTCCCTTGTCGTTTACTCACTAGATTCACTAAATCACCCAGAAGGGGCAATCGTGGTAGGGAGGCTCTCTGCAGCTGAGGTAGACCTTGAAGTAGCTGGCAGCCAGAGGCTATCTGCTAACTGCACTGCCTGAAGCTGAGCAGAAAGTCTTGCCTTGAAGAGGGGATGTTGAGGGCCATTGTCCATGTCTTTCCCACCAGTTTGAATTTCAAGCTCTCCTGGGCTTTGATTCCTTACCGTGCACATGTCTACCATGGGAACTGTTTTTCAAGAGCTCTGTTCTAGTGCCCTCTTCCCAGTTAAAAAAACAAAAACACAAGAAACCCTTGCTTAATCAGTTCAGCTAATCCCAATTACCTTCTAATAAAATTTACCTATTTTTTAAATTGCCAGCTGGTTGAAGGAAATATGTTTCCACTTTAGGAAACCTGAGGTCTTAAGAGAGAAGATAGTCCTATATAGTGTCATAAGCAGTAGAAGAGCAATATTCATGATTACATCTTCATATTCTCATGGAAAGAGTTACTCTGCAATATTGAGTCTATGATACTGAACCTGTGTGTGGCTTTGATGATTCCTCCTTTAGCTTTATGTAGTAGATGTAGTAGGTAGTCTTACCTCCTGCATGGCATCTGAAGAATACCATAGCT
Organism: Myotis davidii; assembly: GCF_000327345.1. Classification (NCBI taxonomy): domain Eukaryota; kingdom Metazoa; phylum Chordata; class Mammalia; order Chiroptera; family Vespertilionidae; genus Myotis; species Myotis davidii. Next base: position 2,430,810 of record NW_006286263.1, on the reverse strand, counting down.
C
>NW_006286263.1:2428263-2430781 GCF_000327345.1 Myotis davidii | reverse complement strand
CTGAATGTTACCATGAAATCTTCCTCAGCAGCAGTATTACATTTTAATATTAACCCAACAGTTGATCTGCAAAATGCATCAGCAATTAGGTAATATCTGGCTAAGTGAATATAACTATTTTTATAGTGAAAATTGATATTTCGGTTTCTTTAAACTAAATGCTCTTATCCCTTTCATGTACTAACCTCTTTATCTGGGTCTGTGAGAGACAGTTAACATTGCGCTACCACATTTTAAGATATCTTGTTAAATTATCTATAACTAGAGACCCAGTGCATGGATTCGTGCACCAGTGGGGTCCCTTGGCCTGGCCTGTGGGGATCAGTTGAAAGTAGCAGTCTTACATCCCCTGAGGGATGTAGTAGTGCACAAAGCGGCAGGGGAGAAGCCCAAGCCCAGGCCAGGTGCTGCGCCACTCCCACTCATCCTGGACCTGCTGCGCCTGCTGCCACCGCTCAGTAGGCTTGCTGCCAGAACCCTGCAATCTCTGAGTGCCTGTCCTAGGGGGATACCGGCTTGCCCATGACCAAGAAGCTGCCGCCTGCTCACGCCCAGTCAGTCCCGATGCCAGTCCCAATCCTGGTCCTGGTCTGGATGGGGGAGGGGTGTACAGGGGGAGTGTCCATGGGCATCCATTGGTCAGTTGAACGGCGCTCTCACTGTGGGAGTGCGCTGACCACCAGGGGGCAGCTCCTGTGTTGAGTGTCTGCCCCCTGGTGGTCAGTGTGCATCATAGCTATAGGTTGAATGGTCAGTCACTAAGGCTTTTATATATATAGATAATAAAAAGGTAATATGCTAATTAGACTGGACATTTTCTGGACATCATTCGGACATCTTACCTGATGAAGCCAGGGCCAGGGAGAAGCCAGCCTGGGTCCCAGGGCCTGCGGGCAGCCTGGGGGAAGCCAGCTAGGGTCCTGGGTCCCTGCCAGCGGCCGGAGGAGGGAAGCCCAGGTCCCGGGTGCCAGAGGGAAGCTGGTGCAGCAGCCAGAGGAAGGAAGGCCTACTCTTGCACAAATTTTCATGCATCGGGCCTCTAGTATTTAAATAATTATCTGAACATAAAATGAAATCATCGGAGTGCATTAGTAGCAAGAAAGTAGGAGCATTTCTACTAGAGCAAATCTCTCCAGGCTGGTGTCTCAGGCAAGGAATTTTCTCTTATTTTTCTTGACTCAAATCTTCAGGCCAGCCCTAACCTGTTTGGCTCAGTGGATAGAGTGTTGACCTGTGGACTGAAAGGTCCCAGGTTCGATTCTGGTCAAAGGCACGTACTTTGGTTGTGGGCATATCCCCAGTAGGAGGTGTTCAGGAGGCAGCTGATTGATGTTTCTCTCTCATTGATGTTTCAAACTCTCTATCCTCCCTTCCTCTCTGTAAAAAATCAATAAAATATATTTTAAAAAAATCTTCAGGCCAGTCAATAGACAAATTTAAATTTGTCTGGGTTCTTTTCTCCCTTTACTTAGAACATAATTAAATTAATTAGTTCAAAATTTAGCTATAATAGCTTTAATATTGAATACCAAAAAAGGTAGAATACATTTTTAGATATTCTCAATTTGATATTTATAAATCATGCCAATAATTCTGTGCCAAGTTTTTTAAAATATAATTTTATTGATTTTAGAGAGGAAGGGAGAGGGAGAGAGAGAAACATCAGTGATGAGAGAGAATCATTGATTGGCTGCCTCCTACACACCCCACACTAGGGATAGACCTGCAACCCAGGCATGTGCCCTTGACCAGAATTGAACTTGGAACCCTGCAGTCTGCAGGCTGACGCTCTATCCACTGAGCCAAACCAGCCAGGACTGTGCCAAGTTTTGAAGCTGAAGAGCTCATCTTGCTTTAAATGTCTAGGACAACATAGTGTATAGATTTTTAAAAGCATTCAAGAAACCACCCTACACCTTTTTGTGAGTGTCCATGTGTACAGCTATGCAGTGCTCTGAATGCAAGCTAAATGATCCTCATATTATTGCTCTATTAGACTCTTTCTAATGATGTAAAATCTTCTATCGGAGAGATTAGGCTTCCCTGTAATTACTGATTTTGGAAAACAAACAAACAAACAAACATAAATCACATTTCCTTTTTGTAGGACTTTGAAAGTACAAGTCCTTCACTTTAGCTTGCTCTTATGCTGGATATTTGTCTTATGTCAGGCACTAGAGGGGAGTGTGGTGTCATACAAGTGCTGCATTCTGCAAGCCACACCCACCGTGGGATGCCCAATCACTGGGAGAGGTACAGCAAAGAGAGGCTTAAAAAAATATTTTTTCAAGATTGAAATAGGACAACTGTGGTTTCCAGAAACCTATTGAAATCTAGTGTTTTATAGGGCTTTGATCCCTTATAAGCGACAATAACATTCAAATAACCATTTTCATAGCTTTCTTGGTATTATAAAAGGATATGTGTTTACTGATTTTTTGAAAATTTTGTTTTATTGCTTAAAGTATTACAAAGAGTATTACTTATGTCTCCCTTTTCCCCCCACCTTGACCTTCCC
>NW_006286263.1:2418978-2427810 GCF_000327345.1 Myotis davidii | reverse complement strand
ACTCTCTCAAATGATTAGTGACTTTAGGCATGTTTTCATATGTCTCCTGGCCTTCCTTATGTCCTCTTTCAAAAAGTATTAATTTAGGTTCGTTGCCCATTTTTTGATTGGGTTGTTTAACTTCCTTTGGTTATGTTGTATGAGTTCCCTGTAAATTTTGGGGATTAAACCTTTATCGGTGATAACATTGGCAAATATGTTCTCCCATACAGTGGGCTTTCTTGTTGTTTTGTTGATGGTTTTGTTTGCTGTGCAAAAGCTTTTTATTTTGATGTAGTCCCATTTGTTTATTTTCTCTTTAGTTTCCATTGCCCTATACTGATTTTTTTTTAAAGAAAGTAAAAAAATATAAAAAAATACAAAGAAGAAAGTGAATACAACCTGAATCACAGTATATATTCTCATTGTATGAGGAAGGATTCTTTCAGACATCACATTCTTTTCCACACATAGAAATAAGCATATAATTTTCAATACCTGGAATAATACCGTACCTGCTATTTCTGGAATAGTACTGCTACAGATGAAGTAGACATCTTTCTGTGGCAGATAACTTGATTCTTGTTAGGAAATCCTAGTGGTTATGAGAAGGGGAAGTCATAATAGTTCCTAAGTTTAGGTTTTTTCTCTACTTACTATGTGATGTTGGGCAAGTAATTTAACCCTTCTCTACGTACCTCAGTTTCTTCATATACAAAAATAGGGATAATAATATTACTTAGAGAGTTGGTGTGAGGGTTAAATCAGATCATATATTTAAATGTCTCAGACAGTACCTGGAACATAAGAAGTACTTATTATATTTTAACTACTATTCTTAACTAAATACAAATTTCAACTTTATGGTAACACTAAAGGTTTTTTTATTTTTATTTTTTAAAATACATTTTTATTAATTTCAGGGAGGAAGGGAGAGGAGAGAGAGAGAAACATCAATGATGAGAGACAATCATTGATTGGCTGCCTCCTGCATGCCCGAGCCCCAGAAGCTGGGCATGTGTCCTAACCTGGAATTGAACCATGACCTCCTGGGCAGGGCTAAAGGTTTTTTTTTAAGAAATATGAAAGTGAAATATTTTTTCAAATAAGTCTCATCATTATTTTTCAAACCTATTTTTTAATTTATTGATTTTGAGAGAAAGAGAGAGAAACATCGATTTGTTGTTCCACTTATTTATGTATTCCTAGATTCTTCTATGTACCTGACAGGGGATCAAACCCACAACCTTGGCCTATTGATCAGGAGGATGCTCTAAACAACTGAGCTACCTTGTCAGGGCAAAACCATTGAAACATAAATTATTACTACTTCTACATCTGATTCTTAACTAACATACTTTCTCCATTGATGCTGATATTTGCATGCAGCAAATATTCTTTGTACTTATTGATCGATTTACCTGAGATTTTACCAGAAAAAAGTTAACTACCTTTTTGTGGAGGCCTGTTTAAAAAATGTTGAACGCAAGGTGCCTTTAAGTGAGACTGGTTTACATGGGCTACCTTTGTAAGACACAAGTCCAACTAGAAATCCCTGTTAATTATTAACCCACTATGTATTATCTAGATACCTGACACTGCAGATTGAGAACAGAGAGTGTTTGTCTCTCAAGTTAAGCCTAAACACTGACAAAAAAATGTAGTTATCAAGGGATTAAAAATCCTAAACTTTTTCTTTGATACTTAGTAAAGAGAGTGGGGTATCTCCTGTTTTGGCTGGCATATGTACAGTCCAAGCAATTGGCGTAAACCTCATTTGGGATTCCTGCTTGTTTGAGCATGGCGGAGATTGGAGTTCACAGAATCCTCGTTTTGGTTATTTCTCTGACAAAGTGTCTGGAAGGAACAAAACTGCTGGCCAACTTTAAAAAATGTGCTGACGTGGAATGTGAAAGTAAGTCTTCTTTTCTTTTTTTTCCTTCTCTTCCTCTTAAACTGAGGCTCTGAAATGACATAAATTGTCATTGTAGACATAAAGAAATCAATAATATCATTGAAAAATATTTCCAATTATAAAGCAGAGTTCAGTGAAAAAAAGAAATGCTGGAGCAAAGCATTTTGTGGTAGCTTTTATTGTAAATATACAAATGGGCAAAAATCATTTATATAAATATATCAGAAAATTTGAAGATATTAATCCAGACTTCAAAAACAAACTAATGAGCATTTTCACTATTTTTTAGGATAAATATAATTTATTTACATTTAAAAAGATATCAAGCCATTTGTTGGATAGTTCTTTTTTTTCTTCTCATGTTTTTAAAAAAATTATCTTTATTATTGAAAGTATTACAGATGTCCCCCTTTCCCCCTCATGATGGATAGTTCTTGATTTATGAAGTTCTTATGGTTTTTAGTTTATATTTACAATCAGAATTTTCTGATTTTCATGAGTTTTATAAAAATGTTATTTCAGATCATTAGGATTAGTTGTCTAAACTTTATCAAACAATAATTTGTGTTCGCTTATGTAAAAATACTGAAATCAGTATTAGAGTATATAATTTTACTTATATCCTTGACTATTAAGCATCCTCCATCTTCTACAAAGATAAATTAATTTTAGTTTATTGCTTAAGAGCCCAATTTATTCTTTGTTATTAGCATTCTGGTGCAAAATAAATTCCATATAATAAGTTCTATCTCTCCAGTATGTGAGAATTATTTCTGATTTGTAATATATAAGTTAAAAATGGGAAATATTATTGGTGTAATCAGATATTTTATAAGTAAATTTGTTTATGGATAAACATTTTCCTTAACCATTTGGATATGTACTTTAATATATGGAGAAGGTTTACTAGATGATATTTTATAATAGTAATAATCTTTCCCTTTTTACAACCTCAGTTTCCTTTGGGGGCAGACACAGAACCTGGAATGGGAACATTCAAATTCATAGTAATTTATAGTGTTATTTTAACTTTAATTGTATAGCTTAATTAAAATTTTTTACATGTTAGTATACTTATAATAGTTAATTTGGTAATATACATTATGTGTAAAATCTAGTATGTATGATTATGATCATTCAGTTATTGAGGGCATATTATGTGCTGGGTCTGGTTGGGGGGTTGTATCTAAGAGGAATAAAATTAAATATAAGGTAAGTTTCTTAAGGTCCAGGAATTTTCATTCTACTGAATAGTGACAAGAAAGTAAATACTAATACCTTATAAGGATAGTAAGTAATATTGAAGTTCAGAGAAGGGCAGAGTAAGCTAGGTAGGTTGGGGATGTGTCATAGAGGAAGTAGATATGAGTTCATCGTGAAGAAAAACTGAAAGGTTTCTAGGCTTAGGAAATAGAGGAAAGAGAAGCTCAGGATATGGAGGTGGTTGTTACAGTGAAAGAACCTCGCTGCAAATCTCGTTCCACCATTTATCACCTGTGAGGCCAATTCTCTGATTCTTAAGTTTCATTTATTATACCTCATAGGTCTGTTTTGGGGATTTAACAAAATAAATATTTTAAAGAACTCATCAAAATGCCTTGAATATATTGGTACCAGGAAAACCACTATCTTTCCTTTCCCTATTCACTGGAGAAAGATGATGACACATTCCAGGGACAATGGACACCTTAGACCAGGGGTGGGCAAACTTTTTGACTCGAGGGCCACAATGGGTTCTTAAACTGGACCGGAGGGCTGGAACAAAAGCATGGATGGAGTGTTTGTGTGAACTAATATAAATTCAAAGTAAACATCATTACATAAAAGGGTACGGTCTTTTTTTTCAATGGTTTTATTCTTTTCAAACGGTCCAGATCCTGCCCGCGGGCCGTAGTTTGCCCAAGGCTGCCTTAGACTGACTGTAAAGGAGTAAGAGAAAGTCATTTTACGTAAGGAAGGAAGACCAGGTTGTGGACAGCCTTTGATAGTGAGCCGAAGAGTTTTGAATTGATTCTTCGTGCAGTAGGAAGTCTATAGGTTTTGAGGCCATAAATGGTAAGAAGAAATTAGCATTTGGAAATACCTAGGGTGGACTGGAGGAGGGCAAGATGGGAGGGAGAAATAACATTTTAATTTAAATTGTGTGTTTTTCTTTACTTGTCTATATAGCTCTAATAAGCAGAGTTTTAGCCATGAGAGATTACAGAGGACCTGACTGCCTATACCTGAACTTCACCAAGGGAGAAGAAATATCTGTTTATGTTAAACTTGCAGGAGAAAGGGAAGATTTGTGGGCAGGAAGTGTAAGTATCTAATCTTAAAAATTGAATGAAGAATAAATGGCCAGCTTACACAAGGATGCCTGCCTTTCATCTCTAAAGGAAATATATATATACTAGAAGCCCGGTGCACAAAAATTTGTGCACTGGTATGTGGGGGGGGGATCCCTCAACTCAACCTGTGCCCTCTCACAGTCTGGGACCCCTCCGGAGATAACTACCTGCTGGATTAGGCCCACTCCCCTGGTGGCAGATGGCACACCACATCCCGTGTTGTCTGCCCCATCTCCCCTGGTTGCAGATGGCAGGCCCGGATCCCACACTGGGTCTGTGGCTGCTCAGATCGTGCTGCCGCCCGCCCCGCCCACCCCACCTGCAGTATGCAAATTAGTCACCATCTTTGTTGGTGGTTAATTTGCCTATCATGCTGATTAGCCAATGGGAGGTGTAGCAAAGGTATGGTCAATTACCATGTTTGTCTAATATTAGATAGGATATATATATATATTCCTTAACAGATTTAACATTTAAAAACATTTTTTATTTATTGATTTTAGAGAGAGGAAAGGAGAGAGAGAGACAGACAGACAGACAGACAGACATTGACTTGCTGCTCCTCTTATTTGTGCATTCACTGGTTGCCTCTTGTATATGCCCTGTCTGGGGACCTAACCTGCAACCTTGGCATATTGGGAGGATGCTCCAACCAACTGAGCTACCCAGCCAGGGCCAAACTCATAACATACTTAGGCAAACAAAAAATGGTCAAGTCTAGTGTTTGTTTCAAAATTTTTCTATAAAGTAGCTTTTGGGAAGGCAGTCTGGTTGGGATAGAAGTCTTAAGAGTGTCTTGAAATTACTTTTACATAGCATGTATTATTTTTGAACATAGATTACATATTTTTTTTGGAGAGACTTTACAGGTGCCGATGGAGATTATGGGATGACTAGGCAACCCGGGCCATCCCTTGGTGCTGCAAATGGCCAAGCTTAAGAGAGAAGTTTTAGTTAATGAGATTAAAAGGCATGTCTTTCTGACAAATAAAGGACTGAGTTGTTATTGAAAAGGTCCTCATGTAGCCTAGGGAAGACTTGTCATGGAAAAAAAGAACTGGGAGAGCCTTCTATATGGCCCAGAGTCCTGTTACACTGAAATTTCTAGAAGCCAGAATCATCTCTCTCATATATGACAGAAAAATTAATGATTAATATTTTCACTTGAAAATAGCTTTGCATCTTTGATTATATATTTATTCTTTATAATGAAAGGATGCTATGGTAAGCAATTTTACTCCCAAGTTGAACAAGGATGATGAACCTGATACATACATCGTGTCCATATTGTATATGCATCAGCTCTCCCCTTGTGTAGCTTCTGTGATCACTACTTGAAGGAGCAAATTATATTTGGATCTGTCCTGCTTTTTAGCATCAGGGGCTATATGACTGAAACTCTGAATGTCACCAGCCAGAATTGTTTGCCTGGCCTCTGCAACTGCCAATTTTCCTTACTACTACTGTCCCTTAAACATGTCAGTCTGTGTTTTGTAAGTATTGGAGGCACCCAATGCAGCTATAAGAAAAATTACAGCCCTGACCGGTTTGGCTCAGTGGATAGAGCATTGGCCTGGGGACTGAAGGGTCCCAGGTTCGATTCCGGTCAAGGGAATGTGCCTTGGTTGCAGGCACATCCCCAGGATGGGGTGTGCAGGAGGCAGCTGATCAATGTTTCAAACTCTCTGTTTCCCTTCCTCTCTGTAAAAAAATCAATAAAATATATATTTTTTAAAAAAGAGAAAAATTACATAGTAGGTATCATAACAGGAAAAGCAAACATTCTTTCTTTGTTTACTATGTGTGGAAATGCTGGTTCTGCACAAGAGCAGTGTGTAATGTGTGGAGCCAGGGTGAAGTTTCAAGCACACTTAGTTCTGTGCATGATATGTTTAGCTCAGGCAGTAACTGTATAAGGAACCACACTGTAGAGTTCACTCACAGGCTGTCAGTTTCCAAACAGTTGCAGCAAATGCCAAGTGGAAGAATCACAATGGAGGTATAATGGTGCTGGATAAAAAGACCAAAAGAAAGATGGTGTTTCAGAGAAGCATCTGTCATACCGTCATACCTCAGACGGAAGTTAGAGGAGGGTGGGGGGAAGGGGGAGAGATCAACCAAAGGATTTGTATGCATGCACATAAGCCTCCAATGGACACACAGTCACCAGGCCGGTGAGGGCACGAGGGGGGGATGAAGTGGGGGCACAATGTGGGGATAAGTACACATCTGTAATACCTTAATTAATAAAGAAATGAATAAAAAATTAAAAAAGGAAAAAAAAAAAAAAAAAAAGGAAGACAATCTTTAAACCTTGATGGGAATAGGAAATGGGCTGAGAATGGTTGTATGAAGACTTCACTCTCCAGGGACATCCTACATGCACTAAAACTGGATTAAGAGAATCTGTTACCAGGGTGGCCCCAGAAAAGTTAAATGGAACCAAATCCTCCCTGGAGGTCTCATAGATCTTTACCATCTTGAAACTCTCTTGGCCCTTCAGAGTTTAAACCTTTTACCTGATTTTGACATCCTGAAAATGAGGAATATGTCACAGCTCTATCTAGGTTGGCTACTGCCACCATTCTCTGGCCGATGGATATCCCCAGTTTGCTAGTGTAAATGTGTGGTCCACCTGGTCAGGGAAGGTCACCAGGGAACACAAAAAGGAAGAAAAGGAGTATATGAAAGGTTTTCCCTCTGAAGTTTGAAAAAAAAAAGGCATTTTACAGCCTGGCTCTTTGTTCCCTCCAATTAATGCTGTTTCTTTTGAATAACAAAAGGGATATTATTTCACTCACTTTCTTTTAGATGGCAAATGAAAGCCAATTAATATTTGTGATTTAAAATAGCCAAGGACATGGGCAAAATTAAGTTTAATAGTTATTACTGCTATGAGCATTTTTCCTTGCTAATCTTTTTTCTTAATTTTGATAGAAAGGAAAGGACTTTGGATATTTCCCTAGAGATGCAGTCCAGATTGAAGAGGTGTTTATGCCTGAGGAAATTCAAATACCAACCAAAGTGAGTAAATTTATTATGGTTATTAGTTGAATTTAAAATTTCTTGACTAAAATAGTTTTCTGAAGTATAAGTGCTCCTTGGTTATATATTTTATATAATAAATACATAAAATAGTTGGTCTGAGAATTCACTTTAGGAATAGTTTGATTGTGTGAATAAAATTAGGTAACACAAAGTTATGACAAGCAAATCTTTGCTTTCTGAAAAATTAACAGACAAAGTTGCAGAGTGTAGCGGTTAAGAGCATGGATTCTGGAGGTGGACTGATTTCAAAGCCTGACTAAGCCACTTAGTAACTTTGCGATCTTGTGAGCCTTAATTTTCTCATCTGCAAAATGAGAATGATTATAATATAGTGCTACCTCATAAATTCATTGAGGAAATGTAAGCATATATAACCTACATAGAACAGTACTTTAGTAAGCGCTATGTAAGTGTTAGCTATTATTACTAATGTTATTATCCTACATAGACAATTTTATTTTTTATCACACTCTTGTTGAGAAAAATAATATAACCCTAGCCTGTTTGGCTCAGTGGATAGAGCGTTGGCCTGCAGACTGAAAGGTCCTGAGTTTGATTCCAGTCAAGGGCACATGTCCAGGTTGTGGGCTCAATCCCTAGTAGGGGGCGTGCAGAAGGCAGCCGATCAATGATTCTCCCTCATCATTAATGTTTTTTTTTTAAATTAAATCTTTATTGTTCAGATTACTACAGTTGTTCCTCTTTTTTCCCCCCATAGCTCCCCTCCACCTGGTTCCCACCCCTCCTCCGCACCCCCCATCACTGTCCTCAGCCATAGGTGCACGATTTTTGTCCAGTCTCTTCCCGCATCCCCCTTTCCCCCTCAAGAATAGTCAGTCCACTCCCTATCTATGCCCCTGATTTTATTATATTCACCAGTTTATTCTGTTCATCAAATTATTTATTCACTTGATTTTTAGATTCACTTGTTGATAGATGTGTATTTGTTGTTCATGATTTGTATCTTTACCTTTTTCTTCTTCTTTCTCTTCTTAAAGGATATCTTTCAGCATTTCATATAATGCTGGTTTGGTGGTGATGAACTCCTTTAGCTTTTTCTTATCTGTGAAGCTCTTTATCTGACCTTCTATTCTGAATGATAGCTTTTCTGGGTAAAGTAATCTTGGTTGTAGGTTCTTGCTGTTCATCACTTTGAATATTTCTTGCCACTCCCTTCTGGCCTGCATAGTTTCTGTTAAGAAATCAGCTGACAGTTGTATGGGTATTCCCCTATAGGTAACTAACTTTCTCTTGCTACTTTTAAGATTCTCTCTTTGTCTTTTGCTCTTGGCATTTTAATTATGGTGTGGTCCTCTTTGGATTCTTTTTGTTTGGGGTTCTATGTGCTTCCTGGACTTGAAAGTCTATTTCTTTCACGAGGTAGGGGAAGTTTTCTGTCATTATTCCTTCAAATAGTTTTTCAATATCTTGCTCTCTCTCTCCTTTTGGCACCCCTATAATTCGGATGTTGGTACGCTTGAAGCTGTCCCAGAGGCTCCTTACACTATCTTTGTATTTTTGGATTCTTTTTTCATTTAGCTTTTCTGGTTGGGTGTT
>NW_006286263.1:2410602-2418648 GCF_000327345.1 Myotis davidii | reverse complement strand
CTGCCCCCTGAGTGTGTCCCTTGTTAACGTAAAAAACCATTGAAACCTGTAAAGAATTTTTGTGAGTTTATTTGAGCCAAACTGTCGAGATATGCCGGGAAGCAGAACCTCATCGAATTGAGATAGTGCTCCGAAGAATGGCGGGTTACATTTGTATTTATGCATTGCATTAAAGGAGGAACATAGGTGAGTTACATGAAATTCATTGGTGATAGATTAAGGAGGAGGGATAAAGCAAAGTGGGGAAATCCCTGGGATTGGATAAAAAGTAAAATGATGGACACATACTTAGGTGGGTACAGGAACAATTAACATGATAAGTGAAAGAATCTGTGGCATCTGTCCTGGGTCCAGCACACCTGGCTGTGCCCCAGGGCTCCATAAAAAGGGAATTCACAAGTTACCCAGACATCCCAAGGATATGTTATCATAGATGCAAAAGGAGAGATAGGCTCAGTTATGGTAAAGGTTGACCTTGTCACTGAAGATACTGGCCTAAGACGTAACTGCCCACCATAACTGCTTTTAGTTAAAGTTTAATTTCAGACCATTCTTTGTGGTTACTTTAGGTCTATGAGTTTGCAAAATTTCCATGCACTACAGAGAGATCTGCAGATTCCTCTTCTTTGTTTGGGATTTGGAGGTGCCCAGATGAGGCCTAGCTGTGAAGCAATGCAAGCTGCTGTGGGGCCTTGGGCCTCCTTTTGGATGTTCTGGGTCTCTCTGATCCAGCTGCAGTTTGTTAGGTAATTTTAGATTGCAAAGGGCTAGGCCATTCATATGCAAAAGCCTCTGTGCACAGCTTGGGTGGGGCAGGGTCTCAGGGAATCAACAGGGCGGAGCAAACTGCTATGGCTGATCCTCAGTCCTGCACTAAGAGGCCCTGGTTCTCAGTGTCCCAAGGTAATCACTACAAGCACCTCTGAGAGAAAGCCACCTTCAAGTTCCAAGTTTTGCCCACTGCCAGACAGTCCAGTTTCTCCCCGTATGAGTCTAAGTCCCCAGAGACTCACCTGGAATTAGAGTTCAGAGCAATCGGGGGCTTATGACTCCCTCCCAATTCAAAAAGACAGCCGCGTCCTCAGTTGCCAGCCCTTTCCGCGTGCGCCTCCATACCTCTGCACTTTACTTCCGCAGCTCCTCTGAGTCTCAGTGCTTTTCTCTTTCCTTCTAGTTGTAGAATTTCCACTCAACCAGCCTTCCTGTGGTTCTAGATGATGTCCATTTTGTCTTTTAGCTGTATTTTTGAATTTCTCATTAATGTTTTTTTCGCTCTCCTCTCTCTTTCTCTCTGAAATCAATAAAAATATATTTAAAAAAATAAACATAATGTAATTGGACCCGATTTAAAATGCAGCCATAGCTGCAAACCCAGAGGAACTGCCTTTCGTGTGGTATGCCTCAAAACTTTGGAATATTAAAACAGGGTAAAATAACCTTTGGCCCATGCATAAAGCAACATTGTGTCCCAAAGATAACAAGGATAAGAAGAGAGTAGATATTATGACTACAGGACTAAAATTAAAAACATTGTTTAGAATTAGCATCAGTACCTTAGCCTATCTGCACCAACAGAAATGCCTTTCTACTACTGATGTAATTGCCCCTTTCTCATAAATACGCCTTGCCTTTGTCTTTTAATCAGAACACCATTTGGGGTTCTGCACGAATAAGTGATTCCTGAATAGCTCTTTTTTTTAAAATCTCAAATAAATGCTCATTGCCTGTTACTTTGAAAGGTCTTTTTATTTTTATTTTATTTTTTTAAAATATATTTTTATTGGCTTCAGAGTGGAAGGGAGAGGGAGAGAGAGATAGAAACCTCAATGATGAGAGAGAATCGTCGATTGGCTGCCTCCTGCACACCCCCTACTGGGGACTGAGCCCACAACCCAGGCATGTGCCCTTGACCAGAATCAAACCTGGGACTCTTCAGTCCACAGCCCAACACTCTATCCACTGAGCCAAACCAGCTAGAGCAGCCTTTTATTTTTAGAGTAACACTCTCTATAAGTACCATATCTGTACAACCTCTTTTTTTTGTTAGAGTTTTAAATAAGCTTGACAATGTTGGGCTTGATAATGAGAAAGGGAATCAGAAGATAACTTTTCTTTTTTAAATTTTACCCGATTTGGGGGTGGGGGAAAGGAAGGAGGGAGGAGATAACTTTTCAATATGTGAATTTTATTAGCCCATTTAATTTAGATTCCAGGTTAAGCCAATTTATGTTTCATGAGGTCAGTGTGAAGTGAGTCTGCCTAATTAAGCAGACTATCTGTTAGCTGGCCTCTGCCCAACACAAATTCTGGGATTAACTGTCCATTTATTGTATAATTGCTGGTCCCGTTAGTTCTATCTCCAAAATTTTTCTGGACTATATTGTCTTCTCATCATTCTCACTCTCTCCTTTAGTCCGAATCCAAGGCTTCTCTTAATTAGAATACAACAATAGCCTTCTAACCGACCTCCTATCCTCTACTTTTGCCTTCTCCCAACCCATTCTTCAAATAGCAAAGGATTTTACAAAAACAAACAAAAAAATTTTAAAATCAGATCATGTCATACCTTTGGGTTAAAGCCCTTCTGTGGCTTTTCATTGAACCTGGAATCAAGCCCTGACTCCTTACCCTGGTTCTACATGAACTCGCTTGCCCCCCTTGCTGCCCTTGTCTTGCACCACACTCTCCCCTCACTCACTATGCTCCTGGCTACTTTGGTCTGTTGGCTGTTCTTACAACATGCCAAACTTTGCCCCAGCCCAGAGACCAAAACAGGCCATTCCCTCTAGTTGAAATGCTTTCCCCAAGTTCTTCACTTGGCTAGTTCCTTCCTATCTCTTAGGTAACGGCTTAAACATCAGTACATCTGAGAGGCCATTTATGATGATTCTTATGCTTCTTAATCATAACTTTCCTTTATTTCCTCCATAGCATTTATCACAATTTATAATTACCTTTTTCCTATTGTTTACTGTAGAATTTCAGCAACTAGCACAGTGCAGAGCATATAGTAAACATATAGAAGCCTCAAATTCGTAGGTCAAGTTCCCTGGGAAATAGACTCTGAAGTGGATCTTTGCATCCAAGAAGTTTACTGTGGAGCCTTGCTGGGAATAATAGCACTTGTGAGAGAACAAAAGAAAAGAGAGGATGGAGCAGACAGAGAAGCTGAACGGTGATGCAGTTGCAACAAAGGTCTCAGTAGATTTGATAAAAAACTATGAAGCTGGGATGTCCTTTCAGAGTTGTCCTTAATAGAAGCAAGAGGTTGGGCCTTTATACCCTTGCATTACTGGCTCACCTGGGTAGTGTAACCTTGATGTAGGTTAGGCTAGTGTATACCAGAGATAGTTTCTGTTCTAAGCACTTAATTAATTTAATCTGCAAAACACCCCTATACAGTAAGTACTGTCATTGGTCTTATTTTACAGACTAGAGGCCCGGTGCACAAAAATTTGTGCACCTGGGGGGTTCCCCCAGCCCAGCCTGTGCCCTCTTGCAGTCTGGGACCCCTCGGGGGATGTCCACCTGCTGGCGTAGGCCCACTCCCCGAGGGATTGGGCCTAAGCTGGCAGTCAGACATCCCTCTGGCAGCCCAGGAGCCCTCAGGGGATGTCCACTTGCCAGTGGGGAGCAGGACTAAGCTGCAGTTAGACATCCTTAGCGCTGGTGAGGAGGCAGGAGAGGCTCCCGCCACCACCGCTGTGCTGGCAGCCATTAGCCTGGCTTGTGGCTGAGCAGAGCTCCCTCTGTGGAGCGGCACACTGACCACCAGGGGGCAGCTCCTGCATTGAGCGTCTGCCCCCCTAGTGGTCAGTGTGCATCATAGTGGCTGGTCATTCTGCAGTTAGGTTGATTTGTATATTAGCCTTTTATTATATAGGATAGTCCAGTTTTCTTTGTATCCAGAAAGGAAAGAACTAGAGAGGTAAGACAGGGCTAGCAGGTAGAGGATAACCCCCAGCCAGCCAATGCAGGCGGGAAGCTTGGCTTCCTCAACTGCCGGGGTAACCAAGCCTCCTCTTGCTCCAGCTCTGTGGCTGCCAGCCACCATCCTGGTTGGGTCAATTTCCATATAGTTGCTCTGATTGGCTGGTGGGCATGGCTTTGGGCATAGCAAAGGTCCAGTCAATTTACATGTTTCTCTTTTATTAGATTAGACTAGTGGCCCGGTGCACGAAATTCATCCATGGGGGAGGGTGTGTTCCTCAGCCTGGCCTGCACCCTCTCCAATTTGGTACCCCTCGAGAAATGTCCTGCCAGTTTACAGGGATTGGGCCTAAACGAGCAGTCGGACATCCCTCTTGTAATCTAGGACTGCTGGCTCCTAACCGCTCACCTGCCTGCCTTCCTGCCTGATTGCCTCTCCCCATTCTGCCTGCTGGCCTGCTCACCCCCAGCTGCGTCCCTCTCTGCTGCTGGCCTGCTTACCCCAAATGCCCCCCGCCGCCAGCCTGATCATCCCAAACTGCCCCCCTTGCTGGCCAACCTGGGTGAGAGGCTGAGGGCCATTTTCAGACTGGCCACACCCCCTTCAGGTGGGGGGTCCTGCTGGGGTGCCTGGCCAGCCTGGGTGAGGGGCTGATGGCTGTTTGCAGGATGGCCATGGCCCCCAGTCACCCAAGCTCCCAGTGGAGGCTGGCTGGAAGCAGGTATCTGGGATTTATTTAGCTTCTATAATTGAAACTTTGTTGCCTTGAGCAGAGGCTACAGCTGGCCAGGGCAGGTGGGAAGCTTGACTTCCTCCATCGCTGTGGCAACCAAGCCTCCTGCTTGCTCCAGCTCCGTGGCTGCCAGCCGCCATCTTGGTTGGGTTAATTTGCATATAGTCGCTCTGATTGGCTTATGGGAGTGGCTTGGGGGTGTAGTGAAGGTACGGTCAATTTGCATGTTTCTCTTTTATTAGTGTAGATGACAAACTGAGGTATAGAAAGGTCATATAATTCACTCAAGGTCACAGAGCTAGTAAACGGGAGTTAGGATTTGAACTCAGAGGATTTGGCTCAGGAGTTTGTTCTTAATCACTATATTGCAGTGCCAAAAACATATTGTAAAATTACAATTCTGAAGTTTATTTTAAAAAATTCTGGGCATTATTCTCATGTAATATCTAAAGAGCAGTGCATATCAGTGAGATACCTTCAGATTAAAAAATAATAGCTTTACCATTTTTCTTCTTGATGATTTTATTGTTCTGTGAGATGAGAAAGTGTGTCTGTACCTCTATAGGCTATATGCAATATCTCAATTTAAAAAGTCTAAAATTCTTAGTGTAACTTTGTTCAGGCCTTCATGCTTTAGAGTCTCTGGTCTGTCTGAGCTGTGACCAAGTATGTGAAATTCCCTTCCCTCAAATTACCACACAGCACAGGTGTCCAGTCAGTGCACTCTTAGGAGGAACAAGATTTTATTGACACGTATGCCTTTTCATCAGAGTTTATTTGCAGAGTATACTCAAAGAATTGCCTCTGTTTCTCAAATTCTTCAACTATTTGATGACAAATAAATCCTAATGTAAAATGATTTTCATTTAGCTTATATCAGTAACCTGAGAATTCAGTTGTGATACAACTGATAGGGTCTGAGTTTAGGAGATCTGATATCTATACCTAATCTCTATCTCTATCTCTATCTCTATCTCTATCTCTATCTCTATCTCTATCTCTATCTCTATCTATATCTATATCTATTTATCTATCTATCTATCTATATCTATATCTATATCTATCTATAGGTATATCTATATCTAATTGATTTCAGAGAGGAAGGGAGAGGGAGAGAGAAATAGAAACATCAATGATGAGAGAAAATCATTGATCAGCTGCCTCCTGCATGCCTCCCACTGAAGATTGGGCCCACAACCTGGGCATCTGCCCTGACCGGGAATAGAATAGTGACCTCCTGGTTCATAGGTCGATGCTCAATCACTGAGCCATGCTGACCTGGCAGGAGATCTGAATTTAGTTTTTGTTCTGCTGTTGAGTTAGTTGTGTAGTCTTGAGAAAAGCATAGACATCCATTTTAAACAATTTAGGGAGAAATAAGGCATTTTAGTATATTTATGTCAATCATAAATTTTTTTTCTTTTAGGAATCTGATTTTCTTTGTCTTCTTGGAGTAAGCTACACATTTGAAAATGAAGATAGTGAGTTAAATAGTGATGATGGTGAAAATATATACCCACATGAAGATGATAAAGACCAAAAATCTAGTGTATATAACAATGATTTTCAGAGAGAACCTGGATTTTATTCCGTTTCTGAAAGTACTTGGTATAAAGACCAGTTTCAATCATTAGAGGCTCCTGATGATATCAGAAAAACTAGTAACTCAAAAAATTGGGAAGGAGTAAAAGCTGGAAGTGTGAAACAGGATCCTATTCCAGAAGTGGATTATGTCCCACTGTCCACAGCTGTGCCTGAAGTGAAAGGATGGTTTGGATTCGGAAAGGAACAAGCAGAAGAGATCACTTTTGAATCAGTTATTGAACAAGAAAGCTCATTTCAAAGTAGAAAAATAGCAGTAGAAGATGAGAAAGACCTAGAGAAATTAAATAATGGTGGGCCTCCAACAGAACATAAACAAGAACCTGAATCAGAACTTAGTTCAGTGCCAAAGAAACAGTCCAGAGCATCTGAGTCAGAGCACATTCTCAATCCTCAAGCAACTAGTTGGTTTGGCAGTAGATTTACAAGTTATTTAGGTTTTGGAGGTGAGGAAACAGGGCCTGAATTATTGTCCCAAGAAAGCAATCTACCACTACAAGATGTTCCTACTTCCATATCATCTGAAGAAGAACCCACAGTTCCATGTACAGAAATATTATCAGAAAAAGAAGACACAGTTACTAACAATAGCTCAATTACTAAACCAAGTTGGTTTGATTTTGGTTTTAGTATGCTAGGCTTTGCATATTCCAATGAAGATAAAATTATGACTTATAGTGAAAAGAAAGAAGAAGGAGGTAAAGGAGAGAAAAATGAACATCCTCCAACAAGTGAATTTGACCCTGATAAGAAACAAGAAATCAAAATAATAAAAATTATGGAAACTGAAGATCAATTAGGCAAGGAAGGAATTTTAGAGAAAACAGATGATTCTGATCCCTTACCATGTTTTAAACATTTCTTGCATAATTTTGACAACACTTGGGACTTTCAGAATGATGAAAATAATGTATTTGAAAATGATGAAACAGAAGAATTTTCATTTGAAAATGATCCCACTGCTAATACAAAACTTATGATGTTAAAAAGAAGATACAGCCAGTCAGGTTGGTATAAAAATATCTTTACTATAATTTATTTTTAAAACATAATGGATATTTATTTACTAGGGGCCTGGTGCACAAATTCGTGCACGGCTGGGGTCCCTCTGGGTGACCTGCGGAGATCGGGCTGAAACCCACAGTCCAACGCTGCCTGCAGCTCCTACCTGCTGCTCCCGCTGATCCTGTCCCCTCTGCACCTGCTGTGGGCTTGAGCCCAATCAGTCCCGACTGGGAGAGGCTTCTGCTGCCGCAGCAGCGCTTGCCAGCTGTGAGCACTGTGTCTGGCGCCCTCCTGAGGGGAGTGGCCTGTGGGATAAGGCTGAAACAGGCTCTCCAACATCCCTGGAGGGTTCCCGGATTGCGAGAGTGCACAGGCCAGACCGAGGGACCTCATTAGTACACGATTGGCCTGCCGGGGAGGGACATGGGAGGTTGGCCAGCCAGGGAGGGATCAGGGGAGGGTCCCAGGGCGTGTCTGGCCCATCTCCTTCAGTCCCTATTGGCCTGACCCCAGCAGCAAGCTAACCTACTGGTCAGAGCATCTGTCCCCTGGTGGTCAGTTCACATCATAGTGAGCGGTTGAAAGGCCTTAGCATATCATTAGCATATTACACTTTGATTGATTGAACAACCAGTCACTGGACCACTGGACACTTAGCATATTAAGCTTTTATTATATAGGACTAGAGGTCCGGTGCACAAAAATTTGTGCACTGGCGGGGGGTGTGTGTCCCTCAGTGCCACCTGTGCCCTCGCACAGTCTGGGACCCCTCAGG
>NW_006286263.1:2406694-2410590 GCF_000327345.1 Myotis davidii | reverse complement strand
GCCTAGGGCAGGCCCGATCCCACGGTGGGGCGGGCAGCAAATGGTGCTGCCCCGCCCCACCTACAGTATGCAAATTTAATGATGGCAGGCCCTATCCCACAGTGCCTGCCCCACTTCCCCAGGTCACACACAGCAGGCCCAATCCCATGGTGGGGCGGGCAGTGGATGTCCATGCCCCACCCCGCTCACTGGGTGCCCTGGGTCGCCCATGCACCTACAGTATGCAAATTTAATGACGATCTTTGTTGGGTTAATTTGCATACTCTTGATTGGCTGATGGACATAGTGAAGGTACAGTCAATTAGCATCTTTGTCTTTTATTAGTGTAGATAAGTACAAATAAGATATGTGCTTTTATCAGTACAAATGCCAGAAAGCCATATTCTCAAAATACTTAATAACCAACAACATTATTAACCACCCTTTGTAAATTTCTGATTTGTTCTGGAACTTAGATCTTTTTTTTTTTTTAAATATATTTTATTGATTTTTCACAGAGAGGAAGGGAGAGAGATAGAGAGTTAGAAACATCGATGAGAGAGAAACATCGATCAGCTGCCTCCTGCACATCTCCTACTGGGGATGTGCCCACAACCCAGGTACTTGCCCTTGACCGGAATCGAACCTGGGACCTTTCAGTCCGCAGCCCGATGCTCTATCCACTGAGCCAAACCGGTTTTGGCAGGAACTTAGATCCAATCAGTATGCAGACATTTACTTTTTTCTTTCTTTCTTTCTTTCTTTTTCTTTTTTTTTTTTTTTTTATTATGAACACTTTTATTAAATGCCTCCTGGGCTGCGTTCTTCCCCAAGCCTTGCACCCGGAGTTGGTGGTGATAGTGAGCCAAGTTCATGATCATTCCTGACCTGGAATTGAACTGTGATCTCCTGATTCATAGGTCAATGCTCAACCACTGAGCCATGCCAGTGGGGCTGGGACTTAGATCTTAATATCTTATCTAATAAAAGAGTAATATGCAAATTAACCTTCACTTCACGATAAAGATGGTGGCACCCATAGCCAATAAGGAGGGAATATGCAAATTGATGCAAGAAAGATGGCAGTGCCAGCCAGAGCCACAGACCTAGCCGGAGCGGGTGGGAGACTTGGCTTGGCTTGCCTTCCTGGGTCATCCCAGTGACCCAGGAAGCCAAGCAAACCGGCTGGAGGAGAGCTGGGCCCCAGTGACCCAGGAAGCCAAGCCAGGCTCTGTGGCTAATGCTCAGACAAAGCCATAGTGGAAGGGCTGAGACAGAAGTGGTCAGGGGTGATCAAGCTGGCAGGTGGGGCAGTTGGGTGTGAGCAGGCCAGCAGGGGGCTACTGGGGACAAGCAGGCCAGCGGTAGGGGCAGTTTGGGTCAAGCATGCTGGCAGGGAGGGCAGTTGGGGGTGAGCAGGCCGGGGAGGGGGCAGTTGGGGCCGAGCAGGCCGGTGGGGGTGGTGGCAGTTAGAGGTGAGCAGGCTGGAAGGGGCAGAGACAGGTGGGAGCAATCAGGCCAGCAAGGGAAGGAAGTTGGGGGTGAGCAGGCCGGGGAGGGGGCAGTTGGGGCCGAGCAGGCCGGTGGGGGTGGTGGCAGTTGGAGGTGAGCAGGCTGGCAGTGGCAGAGACAGGTGGGAGCAATCAGGCCAGCAAGGGAAGGAAGTTGGGGGTGAGCAGGCAGGCGGGCAGGTGAGCGGTTAGGAGCTAGTGGTCCTGGATTGCAAGAGGGATGTCCGACTGACGGTTTAGGCCTGATTCCTGTGGGATCAGTTCTAAACCAGCAGTCGGACAACCCCCAAGGGGTCCCAGATTGGAGAGGGTGCACGCTGGGCTGAGGGACACCCCCTGTGTATGAATTTCGTACACTGGGCCACTAGTCCTATATAATAAAAGAGAAACATGTAAATTGACTGTCCCTCAGCTACGCTCACCAGCCAATCAGGAGTGAGTATGAAAATTAACCCGACAAAGATGGTGGGTTAATTGCATACACAGGCCCTGGGTGTAGAGCAGAGCCAGAGAGCTGGCAGCTTGGGGGGATGTGGCTCCCTCGGTTGCTCCCCCAAGCTGCCAGGTGGAGAGCAGAGAGGGAGAGCTGGCGGAGAGTGGAGTGGTTTGGGGAACTTGGCTCCCCAATCCACCAGACAGAAAGCAGAGAGGGAGAGCTGGTGACTTGGAGGACTTGGCAGAGTGGGAAGCCATGGGAGGGAGACAGAGCAGGAACGAAAAACCAAGAGTGCGGGGAGCACCAGGAATTCTGGGAATAGTAGTTTTGGTGGCAGCCCCAGGACCGGAAGTGGAAGCCCAAGTTCAGGGAGCACCAGGAATACTGGGAATTATAGTTCTGGTGGCAGATGGATCTCCTAGACCAGTGGTCGGCAAACTCATTAGCCAACAGAGCCAAATATCAACTGTACAACGATTGAAATTTCTTTTAAGAGCCAAATATTTTAAACGTAAACTATATAGGTAGGTACATTGTTATTAACTTAATTAGGGTACTCCTAAGGCTTAGGAAGAGCCACACTCAAGGGGCCAAGGATCCACATGTGGCTCATGAGCTGCAGTTTGCCGACCATGATCCTAGACACTAGAGCAAAGTGAGCCTGGAGCAAGTTACTGTTGCAGTGGGGGATGGAGGGAAAGCAAAGGTGAGAGACATAAGTAAAATCAGAGTGTCTAGGAAAAATTCAAGGGAAGATATCCTAAAACTTCCAGGAAATCTCCACCAATGAAGCAAAGTAAAAAAAAAAGTCTCTATTATTCTGTGAGCAACAAATCAAACTGAGTTGGGGTCTCAGACAATTTGCTCATATGATTGCAAAAACAGACAGAAGCCCTAACCGGTTTGGCTCAGTGGATAGAGCGTCGGCCTGCAGACCCAAGGGTCCCAGGTTTGATTCTGGTCAAGGGCGTGTACCTTGGTTGCAGGCACATCCCCAATAGGGAGTGTGCATGAGGCAGCTGATCGATGTTTCTCTCTCATTGATCTTTCTAGCTCTCTATCCCTCTCCCTTCCTCTCTGTAAAAAATCAATAAAATATATCTAAAAAAAAACCAAAAAGAAAAAAGAAAAAAAAAACAAAAAAAACAGACAGAAACTCCCAGATTGGAGAGGGTGCAGGTCGGGCTGAGGGACCCCTGTATTCCCCAGTGCATGAATGTTATGCACCGGGCCCCTAGTTATAAAATAAAATCCTAAGGGAAAATAATCATTGAAAATATATGAACGTTCCAGGGAAATCCTAAGATATTTTACAATAATTTTTAAAATTAAAGCAGTATATGTAAACAGATTTAAAAATATAAATAGTGCCCTAGCTGGTTTGGCTCAATGGATAGAGCATCAGCCTGAGGACTGAAGGGTCCCAGGTTCGATTCTGGTCAAGAGCACATGCCTGGGTGGCCGGCTCCATCCCCAGTGGGAGGTGTGCAGAAGGCAGCCGATCAATGATTCTCTCTCATCATTGATGTTTCTATCTTTCTCTCTCCCTCTCCCTTCCTCTCTGAAATCAATAAAAATATATTTAAAAAAATATAAATAGTGATAAGGCTTTTTTTTTTAATCCAAGGAAATTTTGTTCCCTCTGTCCATCTCTATTCCTACCTCTTTCTCAGAGACAATAATTCCTCCTTCCCTTCCTTCCTCCCTCCCTCTCTTTTTTGTTAATCCTCACCAAGGATATTTTCCCATTGATATTTATTTATTACTAGAGGCCCGGTACACAAAAATTTGTGCACGGGGGGGGGGGGGCCCTCAGCCCGGTGGTGACCCCCACCCTGAAGGGGGTGCAGGAAGCCTGAAAACAGCCATCAGCCCCTCACCCAGGCTGGCCAGGCACCCAAGCGGGACACCCTTTAGGGCAAACCAGCCGGCCCCCACCCATGCACCAGGCCTCTATCCTATATAGTCTT
>NW_006286263.1:2397677-2406626 GCF_000327345.1 Myotis davidii | reverse complement strand
TTGCTGCCTATCACAACTAATCCTATATAATAAAAGGGTAATATGCAAATTGACCCTAACAGCAGAACAACAGGGAATGACTGGTCACTATGACGCACATTGACCACGAGGGGGCAGATGCTCAATGCAGGAGCTGCCCCCTGGTGATCAGTGTGCTTCCACAGGGAGAGCTCCACTCAGCCACAAGCAGGGCTGACGGCTGTGAGCTCATCGGTGGTGGTGGAGCCTCTTCTGCCTTCTTCCCCCCCACTTTCCTTGGCAGCACTATGGATGTCCGAATGCAGCTTAGGCCTGCTCACCCCGAGGGGTCCTGGGCTGCCAGAGGGATGTCTGACTGCCAGCTTAGGCCCAATCCCTCGGGGAGCAGGCCTAAGCCAGCAGGTGGACATCCCCCGAGGGGTCCCAGACTGCAAGAGGGCACAGGCCAGGCTGAGTGACTCCTCCCACCAAGTGCACAAATTTTTGTGCACCGAGCCTCTAGTAGTTTATAAACAATTGTAAGAAAGGCATATCTATAACTAATGTAAATCATAAAGCTTAGGTTTAAGTTGAGTGAAAATAATACCTCACTATAATTAAATATAAAAATACTATAGGATATAGTTATTTTTCTCAGCATATATTCATTTCAAATGCAGTTTAAAACAATATTAAAAAATTAATATAGCCACATATAAATTTGAGTGTAATTAACTATCGAATAAGCCTTCCCTCCCCACCCCCAGTGCCATTAAAAGGCATGGTAGATCTCTGAGTCCTATATGTACAACAGTCCCATTGTATTCAAACTCCTAATTTGATTGCTCGTTTTTAACTTTAATGTCCACAGAGGCATAATTACATTACCGATTAAGTGTTTGCTTACTTGGGACTGTCATCTTTTAAACAATGCTAAGTGACATCCTCAAAGTGCTGTGTTAAGTTATAACTCAAAGAGCAAAACTAGACATTGAGTAATTCACTTACAGGGCTTTAATATTGTTTTTCAGAACTGCATTGATACATTTCTCCCCTATTAACAAGTAACTGAGAAGTAAATCACATAGTTTACTTGAATACCATACTTTAGGCTACAATTAGTTAGAACTTTTTTTCCTTTAATTTTGTTTGATTACTTAATTCAATCAAGCAATCAGTTTAAACTATGTTTGAAAATAAATTAAAAAAATGAATTAATTATCTGCATCCACAAAACGCACTCACTAGGGAGGAAGCAAGGAAGGTAGGCTGAGAAAATGAAGTTGATAATCAAATGGGAATCTGGAGACTCAGCTTCTGAAGATTACTAAAAGAAAAAGATAGTGATTCATACAGTATATAAATGTTTTAGATATGGCCATGGTCTTAAGAGGTAGGCTTTTAGAATCATGTTTTGCTAATCAGCTTCATTAAATGCAATCTTTGAGTTTCTAAAAAGCAAAAAAATTAATTAATTAATTAATGGCTACTTCACATGGCATAAACATAAATATATGATGCAACATTATAAATGGCAATTTTTGACCTTTCATATTTTAAAAATTTAAATTAATTTTTGGGAAAGGTAATCTTTTTAAAATAAAGGTTCTTAAGAGGTGTGCATACATATTTTCATTATTATTATTTTTTAAAATAATTCCTTATTGTTGAAAGTATTATATATGTTCCTCTTTTGTGCCCATTGACCCCCTCCAGCCCATCTCCACCTCCCTCCCCACCCCAGGCTTTCAGCACGCTATTGTCTGTGTCCATGGATTATGCATATATGTATACAAGGTCTTTGGTTTATTATCTCCCACCCACCCATCCTCACCCTCCCTCTGAGATTCTGCACGCTGTTCCATGGTTCCATGTCTCTGGATCCACTCCCTTCATCCGTTTATTTTGTTACTTAGATTCCACATGTGAGTGTGATCATGTGATACTTGTTCTCTGACTGACTTAATTCACTTGGCATGATACTCTCCGGTCCCTCCATGCTATCTCAAAGGATAAGAGATTCTTTTTTTACTGCTGCATAGTATTCCATGGTATAAATGTACCACAGCTTTTTTATCCACTTATATACTGATGGGCACTTGGGCTGTTTCCAGATCTTAGCTATTGTAAATTGTCCTGCTATGAACAGAGGGGTGCATACATTTTTTCTGATTGGTGTTTCGGGTTTCTTAGGATATATTCCTAGAAGTGGGATCACTGGGTCAAATGGCAGTTCCATATTTAATTTTTTGAGGAAACTCCGTACTATTTTCCCTAATGGCTGTACCAATCTGCATTCCCACCAGCAGTGGACTAGGTTCCCTTTTCTCCACATCTTCACCAGCACTTGTCGTGTGTTGGTTTGTTGATGGTTATATTCCTAGAGGTGGGATCCCTGGGTCAAATGACAGTTCCATATTTACTTTCTTGAGGGAACTCCATCTCCATACTGTTTTCCATAATGGCTGCACCAGTCTGCATTCCCACCAGCAGTGTATTAGGGTTCCCTTTCCTCCACATCCTCGCCAGCACTTGTCATTTGTTGATTTGTTGATCATAGCCATTCTGACAGGTGTGAGGTGATATGTCATTGTGGTTTTAATTTGCATCTCTCTGATGATTAGTGACTTTGAACATTTTTTCATATGTCTCTTGGCCATTTGTATGTTCTCTTTGGAGAAGAGTCTACGTATTTAGGTCCTTTGCCCATTTTTAAATTGGATTGTTTGTCTTCCTTTTGTTACATTGTACGAGTTCCTTATATATTTTGGATATTAACCCTTTATCAGATGTATCATTGCCAAATATGTTCTTCCATACAGTGGGCTCTCTTTTCATTTTGTTGGTGGTTTCTTTTGCTGTGCAGAAGCTTTTTATTTTGATGTAGTCCCACTTGCTTATTTTCTCCTTAGTTTCCTTTGCCTTAGGAAATGTTTCTGTAAACATATTGTTGTGAGAGATGTCTGAGATTTTGCTGTCTATGGTGTCTTCTAGGATTTTTATGATTTCACAACTTACATGGTATAAGTTGGTGGTCTAGTTTCATTTTTTTTGCATGTATCTGTCCAATTTTCCCAATACCACTTATTAAAGAGACTCTCTTGACTCCATTGTATGCTCTTGCCTTCCTTTGTCAAATATTAATTGAGCTTAATGGCTTGGGTTGATTTCTGGGGTTTCTGTTGTATTCAATTGATCTATATGCCTGTTCTTGTACTAGTACCAGGCTGTTTTTTTTTTTATATTTTATTGATTTTTTACAGAAAGGAAGGGAGAGAGATAGAGAGTTAGAAACATCGATGAGAGAGGAACATCGATCAGCTGCCTCCTGCAACTCTCCTACTGGGGATGTGCCCGCAACCCAGGTACATGCCCTTGACCGGAATCAAACCTGGGTCCCCCCAGTCCGCAAGCCGATGCGCAATCCACTGAGCCAAACCGGTTTCGGCGACCAGGCTGTTTTGATTACGGTGGCTTTGTAGTATAACTTGAAATCTGGTATTGTGATTTCTCCAACATTGTTTTTCTTTCTCAAGATTGCTGCAGCTATTCTGGGTCTTTTTTTATTTCATATACATTTTTGGAGTTTTTGTTTTAGGTCTGCAAAATATGCCTTTTGTATTTTATATACATTTTTTATTGATTTCAGAGAAGAAGGTAAAGGGAGAGAGAAACATCATTGATGAGAGAGAAACATCAATCAGCCTCCTGCACATCCCCTACTGCATGTACCCCTGCATCCAAGGTACATGCCCTTGACTGGATTGAACCTGGGACCTTTCAGTCCGCAGGCGGATGTACTATCCACTAAGCCAAACCAGTGAGGGCATGCCATTGGTATTTTAATAGGGATTGCATTGAATCCGTAGATTGCCTTGGTTAGTATGGATATTTTAATGATGTTGATTCTACCAATCCATGAACACAGTATATTATTCCACTTGTTTATATCTTCTATCTCTTTTTTTCAATGTCCTATAGCTTTCTGAGTATAGGTCTTTTGCCTCCTTGGTTAAGTTTATTCCTAAGTATCTTACTTTTTTGTTGCAATGGTAAGTGGAATTGTTTGTTTAGGTTCTCTTTCTGATAATTCATTATTGGTTTACAAAAGAGCCGTCGATTTTTGGGTGTTGATTTTTGTATCCGGCTACATTATCAAATTCATTTATTAAATCTAGTAGTTTTCATCCAAAGCATCATAGTCAGGAGCCAGTTGAACATATGCCTTCTTCTTGCCATCAGATCTGATCAGGGTGTTGACCTTGGCCACATCAATGTCATAGAGCTTCTTCACAGCCTGTTTGGCCTTGACATCCACAATGAACACTAGTGTATTATTGTCTTCTATCTTCTTCATGGCTGACTTGGTAGTCAGGGGGAATTTGATGATGGTGTAGTGGGCAAGCTTGTTTCTCCTGGGTGTGCTCTACCGAGGATATTGAGGCAGCCTCCAGAGCCGTAGTGTCTTTGGCTGTCAGAAGGTGGGTGACGTGATCGCCTATGGATTCCGTTGTGCTACCTTTAAGTGGCGTTATTTCTTTCACAGCTCAGAGAGGCTGCGTGTGTGTGTGTGTGTGTGTGTGTGTGTGGCTGTGGACGCCTTTCAACACTGCTTTCTTTGCCTTCAAAGCCTTTGCTTTGGCTTCGGCTTTGGGAGGGGCAGGGGCTTTCTTCTTAGCTTTCTGCGCCATCTTCATAAAAAACAAAAATCTAGTAGTTTATTTCGGTGGAATCTTTAGGGTTCTCTATGTACAATATCATGTCATCTGCGAATAATTAGAGTTTTACTTCTTCCTTTCTAATTTAGATGCCTTTTATTTCTTCTTTTTGTCTGATGGCCGTGGCTATGACTTCCAGTACTATGTCAAATAACAGTGGTGAAAACAGATATCCCTGTACTGTTCCTGTTCTTAGGGAAAATGGTTTTAGATTTTGCCCATTGAGTATGATGTTGGCTGTAGGTTTGTCATATATGGCCTTTATCATGTTGAGATATGCTCCCTCTATTCCCACTTTGCTGAGAGTTTTTATCAAAAATGAGTGTTGGATTTTGTCAAATGCTTTTTCAGCGTCTATTGATATGATCATGTGATTTTTGTCTTTCAATTTGTTTATGTGATGTATCACGTTTATTGATTTAAGAATATTGTACCA
Source organism: Myotis davidii (assembly GCF_000327345.1). Taxonomy (NCBI): domain Eukaryota; kingdom Metazoa; phylum Chordata; class Mammalia; order Chiroptera; family Vespertilionidae; genus Myotis; species Myotis davidii. Next base: position 2,401,514 of record NW_006286263.1, on the reverse strand, counting down.
GCCTTGCATCCCTGGAATAAATACCACTTGGTTATGGTATATGATCTTTTTAATGTATTGCTGAATCTGATTTGGCTAATATTTTGTTGAGGGTTTTAGCATTTATGTTCATCAAGGATATTGGCCTATAATTCTCTTTCTTTGTAGTGTCTTTATCTGGTTTTGGAATTATGATAATTCTGGCCTCATGAAAAGAGTTTGGGGAGTGTTCCTTCCTCTTGGATTTTTTGAAAAAGTTTGAAGAGTATAGGTGTTAGTTCTTCTTTGAATGTTTGCTAAAACTCCCCTATAAACCTATCCTAACCCAGGCTTTTGTTTGCTGGGAGTTTTTGATTACTGTTTCTATTTCATCAGTTGTTATTGGCCTATTCAGGTTTTCTGATTCCTCCTGATTCAGTTTTTGGAGATTGTATTTTTCTAGAAATTTGTCTGTTTCATCCACATTGTCCAGCTTGTTGGCATATAGTTGTTCATAGTATTTTCTTACAATTCTTTGTATTTCTGTGGTGTCAGTGGTTACTTCTTCACTTTTGTTTCCGATTTCATTTTTTGGCTCCTCTCTGTTTCTTGATGAGTTTGGCTAAGGTTTCATCAATTTTATTTATCTTTTCAAAGAATCAACTCTTGGTTTCATTGATTTTTTTTGTATTTTTTTTTTTTTAGTCTATGTGTTACTTATTTCTGCTCTAATTTTTGGGTTCTTCTTCTTTGTGGTCTCTGTGCCTCCTGAACTTGTGTGACATTTTCCTTTGCTAGGTTAGGGAAGTTTTCTACCATTATTTCTTCAAACACGTTCTCTATCCCCTTCTCTCTTTCTGCCTCTTCTGGCACACCTGCTATTCTAATATTATGTTTCATGTTATCCCACAGCTCCCTTAAACTGTCCTCCTGTTTTTTAATTGTTTTTTATTTTTGTTTCTCTGATTGACTTTTTTAACCCTGTTTTCTAAATCACTGATTCAATCCTCAGCTCCCCCTAACCTGCTGTGTTCTTTATTTGTGCTATGTCATTCTTTATTTCTGACTGTTCTTTTTTCATAGTTACTATATCTTTACTTATGCTGTTGAGCATCTTTACCATCATTACTCTGAACTCTGTTTCAGATAAATTTCTATCTCTGCTTTATTTATCCCTTCTTCTGGAGAATTCTCTTGTTCTTTTATTTGGAGGTTGTTTCTTTGTCTCCTTACTTTGGCTGTCTGTTTGGGTTTGTGACTACGTATTAGGTAGACCCTCTACGCCTCTCAATCTCTAGTGCAGGACAGCGTCAAACTGTTTCTGACTAATTAGATCAGGTAAAGACTCAAAGCCTCCAGGGACCGCCTCTGCAGACTGATAGGATTCTATCTTGAATTGCCCCCAGGCTATCATCCTCAGGTGTGGGGAGAAGTTTTTTTCAGCAAGTTGGGGCAGTTGCTTCTGCCTGGAGGCTAAGTATTATTTTTAGTCTCTTAAGTGGACTCAATAATGTGGGTCAACTGCCTTCCCCCAAGCAAAGCAAATGTCTGTGTGGGGAAAATGTCCTCCGATGCATAAGGGAATGACTCAGCACAGGAAACCAGGAGTGTCTGCCTTCTGAGTTCTAACCCCTGAGTCCCAAATCCTGGCTTCTGCTCACACAGCTCCACTCCACTCTGCCCTCCCTCTGCTGGAGCACAAGAAGGGTGGCTCCACAGGGAATTTTGTGCATTGGCCCTTTAAGAGGATGCCTGAATTTTCCAGACATTATTCCCTGGCAGACAGCACCCCTGCTGCTTTTCACAGCCAGATGTTATGTGGGTACTCTTCTCACTTGTGGTGCTCTCTGCTGGGGAGCTCAGCTTGGGGATTAGATCCCAAAATTCTCAGGGGCATCCCCCTCCACAGTTGAGATATCTCTCCAAAACTCGAGCTGCTGTGTGTTGGTGCCCAGACAGCCCTTTCGAGCTTCCACCCTTCCTACCAGTCTCTATACCATCTCCACTTTCAGTCCTTGGGTATCAAGGTTCTGTCCTGTGAGTCTTCCATTGACTATTCAGGAAGTTTTTCAGTATTTTAGTTATAATTCCAGTTTGTTCCTGGGAGTATATCTGTGCATCATCCACTTTCCATATTTTCATTTTAAATTTGAACTTAGGCATATTATCATTTAAAGGTATGAATCATTTAAATATTTAATATTAAATGCAGAAAATTCAGAAATATTTTATTTAACCTCTATTAGCCTTATTTTATTGAAATGCAAAATACTTCCCTAATGAAAATATCAGTTAGATAATACACATTTTTATGTGACAATATAGATTTATCTGACTTCTTTGAAAATGCAGTGGTAAGATTTATAACTTCTTGAGTTCCGTTAAAAATTTTATGATATTCTCATCTTACTGAAGGAATATGTGAATTTCATGAGATCACCAAATTAAGGAAATATCAATCTCAAGTGAAGTTTTGCCTTTGCCAGACACATTCACATCATATTAATGAAATTCAAAATACAGTTTATTGATTTTAACTTAATTTTTTAGCTCAGCATTATAGTTATTGGGCCTGAAAGAGAAAATAAGCATATACTTGTGTATACTCATGGCAACATGTATTTTATATGAGAATATCTTGTAGTTGTTATTTTTATATTTTACTTTTAATATCAGTATTTTTCATCTACTGAGCCAGCACAAACATACAAAATGTTGTTTTAATGCTGTCAATCTTTTCTTGATAATTACAAAATAAATGAGTAATTCCTAACTTAAATAATGATGCCACAAATATAGTTTGAATGTATGTTGTCTATATTTCTTTTATACACCACACTCCAGTAAGGTACTTTAAGATATATATTTTTAAAAAATACTATAAGTGCTAATCACTCAGGATTGCTTTTAATCATCTTTCTCCAAAATTTTCATTTGATATAAAGAATGTTTTAATTTGGGGATATATTTTATCGATTTTCCACAGAGAGGAAGGGAGAGAGATAGAGAGCTAGAAACATCGATGAGAGAGAAACATCGACCAGCCGCCTCCTGCACATCCCCCACTGGGGACGTGCCCGCAACCCAGGTACATGCCCTTGACCGGAATCGAACCTGGGACCTTTCAGTCCGCAGGCCGATGCTCTATCCTTTGAGCCAAACCGGTTTCGGCTAATTTGGGGATTTAAAAAGCCTCTGTTCATTCATTGTTTCTTTTAATATATTTATTAGGTGACATGATACAATATATGATATGATATAATACTAGAGGCCTGATGCATGAAATTTGTGCCTGGGTAGGGTCCCTAGGCCTGGCCAGTGATCAGGGCCGATCAAGGCCTTCCTTCCTCCAGTTGCCAGTTGCCCGCCAGGGCCTCCCTTGGTTCTGTGCCGTCCCCTGGTGGTCAGCACATGTCACAGTGAGCGGTTGAACTCCCAGTGGGTCAAACTCCCCAGGGGACAATTTGCATATTAGCCTTTTAGGATACTGCACATGGGATGAAGTGGGAAACAAAAGTTGGACTTTGAAAATAATGAAGCTCCAAGAGAACACAGCCCTCCCAACACCTTGATTATAGAACTTTTGATCTCTAAAAATAATTTTTTTTTGGTATTTTAAGCAATTTTTTATTTTTTTCAATTACAGTTTACATTCAGTATTATTTTATATTCATTTCAGGTGTACAGCATAATGGTGAGACAATCACATACTTTACAATGTGCTTCCTCCCCCACTATTTCCAGTACCCACCTGGCACCATACAGTTATTACACTATTACTGACTATATTCCCTAACTGTACTTTACACCCCCATGACTATTTTGTAATTACTAATTAATCCCTTCACCTATTTCACCCCACCCCCCAAGTCCCCTCCC
>NW_006286263.1:2387802-2391952 GCF_000327345.1 Myotis davidii | reverse complement strand
TCTGGTGGGGGGCGGTTTCACATACAGCTGCTGTTCCATCAGTTTGGTGCAGGGTATATAGACATCAGCTCTGGTCTAGCCACTGAATTTAGTTCAAGGGCTGCCAGTCTTAACTTCTGGTCAAAACTCCAGATCATCATTGGTTCCTGCCTTCTATAGTAATTTGAATTTTCCGAATCCCTGGATTAGGTTTTGAAAAAAATACTTCCACAGTATGATGGTTTCCTTATGACTTTCCTTCACATGGCCAGACAGGCTTCTTTCCCCATAGATCTTAAGCAGTCACACCATGTCTTCCTCACTACGCTTTCCTCAACCGGGAGCACCCTCCCTCTTTCCTCCTCGCCGGAATCCGTCTGCGTCTGGCACAAAAGCAACTGAGCCACTCAAGCTAAATTTTTTTGTTAATCCTCACCCGATATTCTTCCATTGATTTTTATTTATTATTATTATTATTATTATTTCTTTCCCCACCCTCTCTCCCCTCCTCCCAGCCCATATGCACTCCCCCAGGTGTTCACTATCCTATTGTCCATGTTCATGGGCTATGCATATAAGTATATAAGTTCTTTGATTTAAAATGTACAGTACCTGACATTTTATTGGTACTTTATCATTTTCAAATTTGTTCCAACAAATATCCTAAGAATATGGGTAGCTCTCAGTGCAAATGGCTAATAGAATTTCTTAAATTATTAATATTAAGTAGGTTATAGGTATGGTAAATAATAATTGGTCATTTTGACTCTAGTTCTCTAACAAAGTAAGAAAATTATCTCACCAATTTTCTTGAATGGCGAGGATATATATTTTTGCAATGGCATTTATATATTACATCTTCTTGGATAATAAATGTATCTAAGAGGAATGAAATCCTATAGGGATCTATTTACTGTTTTATTGTGAGTTATAAATTTATACTGTATAGTGCAACAGAGTCATTGAAAGTTATGTAGTTGTCTTTTCTTTTTTAATAGTTTTTAAAACAAAAACTATTAAATTTTTTAATTTCTTAATTGCTGCATTTGTATCAATTTTGTAATACAATTTTATAATACAACAAAGGCAATGTTGAGAATAGATATGTAAAGTTTAAAAAAATCATCACTGGTCAAGGAATAAGGGAAAGCTATAAGATAGGCTGAATAACGGTCCTTTAAAGATGTCCTTGTCTTGCCCTAGCCGATTTGGTCAATGGATAGAGCATTGGCCTGTGGACTGAAGGGTCCCGGGTTTGATTCCGGGTAAGGGCACATGCCTAGGTTGCATAGGTTACAAGCTCCTCTCTGGCCAGGGCCCTGGTCCGGGCTCATTCAGGAGGCAACCAATTGATGTGTTTGCCTCACATTGGTGTTTGTCTCTGTCTTTCCCCTGTCTGAAAATCAATAATAATAAAAAAAAAATTCTTGGGTAAGGATTTTTTAAAAAAAGATTTCCTTGTCTTAATCCTAAAATCTTGTGAATATGTTACTTTACAAGGCAAAAGGGAACTTTCAGATGTAATTAAAATAAGCATCTTGAGATGGAAAGATTATCCTAGTGGGTCCAGTATAATCAGAAGGTTCTTATAGGAGGAAGGCAGGGGTCAGATTGAAAGATTAGAAGATGCTGCACTGCTGGCTTTGAAGTTGAAAACAGTCAAGGGATGAGAATAGCCTCCATAACATAGAAAAGGCAAAAAAATGGATTCTCCTGTAGAGCTTCCAGAAGGAACACAGCCCTCCCAACACCTTGATTATAGAACTTTTGATCTCTAAAAATAATTTTTTTGTTAATCCTCACCCGATATTCTTCCATTGATTTTTATTTATTATTATTATTATTATTATTATTATTATTATTATTTCTTTCGCTATGCATATAAGTATATAAGTTCTTTGATTTATCTCATCTCGTCCCCCCAACCTTTCTTCCCTTGATTTTTAGAGAGAGTGGAAGGGACAGGCAGGGGCAGAGAGAGAGAAACATCGATGTGAGAGAAACACATATATTAGTTGCCTCCTGCGCATGCCCCAACCAGGGCCAGGGATCCAGCCTGCAAACCAGGTATATGCCTTTGACCAGAATTGAACCTGGGACCCTTCAGTCCTTGAGGCGATGCTCTATCCAAACCAGCTAGGGCAGATCTCTACAAATTTAAGAGATTTGTGTTGTTTAAGCCAATAAGTGTTTGATAGGGACTAATGCAGGCTATAGTTTATGTTTCAGTGAATTTTTTCCATAAGGAAATATCACGATTGCAAAGGTCCTAGAAAACAGAAGGGAACCCCCCAAACAAAGCAAGTTTTTAAAAAGAAAAAGAAAAATCTCATTTATTTGCAGATATGATCTCTAAAATAGAGTTACCTATGGGAATTCACGAAGATTTACACTTCAAAACTCCATCATCTAAAAATAATTATGAAAAATCAAAAACATCACTAGATACTGAAGGGCCTACTTGGGAGGAAATAGACATCTTTGTGGAAAGTACCCTGCCAGTCAGTCAGATGTTTCCAGCCAATTACTCTTTGTCTTCTCAACTTGATGTTGCTCAAAAAGGTAAGAAACAAGTTATTTGGGTTTTTTTTAAATGCAGCAATTAAGAAATTAGATTTAAAAGTTACATCGCATAGAAAAAAAGTTACATCATATGAAGTGTTTTTTATTTATTTATTTTATAAATCCACAGACGATGCTTCCGAGGGTCACATTCTGAAATGTTTATTTCAATTCATGAGTTTGGCATTTTCACCAATTGCAATTCTTACAGAAAGGGTAAGTTGACCTTTTAAATCTTTTGCAGTAATTTTACCAATTTTGCTAAATATAGGAGCAGCTGAAATTAGGTTTCCCTATGTAAACGCTATATAATATTTCTCTTTCCATAAAGTGTTACAGGTAGGATTTATCCTTACATGAATGTTATGTTGCATGGATATTGTTCAGGATTTCTTTTTCTTTTCTTTTTTTGAGGGGGGTTGATGGGGTTGTGTTTTATTTATTTTTTAATTGAGCTTATTGTGGTGACATTGATTAATAAAATTATATAGGTTTCAGGTGTACAATTTTATCATACATCATCTATATGTTACATTGTGTGTTCATCACCCCAAGTCAAATCTCCTTCCATTACCTTTACCCCGTTACCCTCGATTACCTTCCCCCATCCCCCTCCCTCTGGTAATCACTATACTGATGTCTGTGTCTATGAGATTTTAATATTTTTGCTTAATCCCTTCATTATTTTTTATCCAAACCTCCAACCTCCCTCCCCTCTGAGAGCTATCAATTTGTTCTCTGTATCTATGAGTCTGTTTCTATTTTGTTTGTTAGTTTATTTTGTTCATTAGATTCCACATATGTATTCAGAAATGGGTGGCATTTTCATACATTAACAATGAACTATCAGAAAGAGAAACTAAGAAAGCAATCTCATTTACTATCTTTTTTAAAAAATGTGGAAGGAATGGGGGGAGACAGAGAGAGAGAGAAACATCGATGTGAGAGAGATATGGATTGGTTGACTCCTCCACAGACTCCGAACTTGGCCAGGGATTGAACCTGCAATCGAGACATGTGCCCTTAACCGGAATCGAACCTGGGACCTTTTAGTCCGTAGGCCGACGCTCTATCCACTGAGCCAAACCGGTTTCAGCTCATTTACTATCTTTTTAAAAAATATTTTAAAATTGATTTTTAGAGAGAGAGAGAGTTAGGGAGAGGGAGAGAAACATCAATGTGAGAGCAAGACATCAATCGGCTGCCTCCTTCAGGCTCCCTACTGGGGATTGAACCCACAACCCAGGCACCGGAAATGAAAGTGGCAACCTTTCAGTGCATGGAAGGGACAAAGCTCAACCAACTGAGCCACACTGGACAGGACCCCATTTGCTATTGCAACAACAAAAATATAAGGTACCTAGAAATAAATGTAACCAAGGAAGTAAAAGACATGTACTTAGAAAACTATAGGACAGCGGTTCTCAACCTGTGGGTCGCGACCCCTTTGAGGGTCTAACGACCCTTTCACAGGGGTTGCCTAAGACCATCGGAAAACACATATATAATTACATATTGTTTTGTGATTAATCACTATGCTTTAATTATGTTCAATTTGTAACAATGAAAATACATCCTGCATATCATATATTTACATTAGATTCATAAC
>NW_006286263.1:2379242-2387268 GCF_000327345.1 Myotis davidii | reverse complement strand
TAGGACATTGAAGAAAGAAATCGAGAAAGATACAAATAAGTGGAGGCATTAACCGTGTTCATGGATTGAAAGAATTAACATAATTAAAATGCCCATACTACCCAGAGCAATCTATAGAGTCAATGCAATTCCTATTAAAATACCAATGGCATATTTTATAGATCTAGAAAAAATATATTCTAAAAATTTATATGGAAGTAAATATGACCCCGAATAGCCACAGCAATCTTGAGAAAGAAGAACAAATTTGGAGGTAACACAATACCAGATATCAAACTATACTCCAAGTCCACTGTAATCAAAACAGACTGGTAGTAGAATAAGAAATGGCATATAGATCAATGGAACAGAACAGAGAGCCCAGAAATCAACCTACCTACAGGGTTTCCCCCAAAAATGTGCACACACTGTAACACCTGATAGCTCAAATTTGAAAATGAAATGTATCATATTAAACACTGCCTTTATAATTATTCAAAGTGTATGTATACATTTTTTGGGGACACCCTATATTTATGGTCAATTACTATTTGATAAAGGAGGCAAGAGCATACAGTGGAGTAAAGACCGTCTCTTCAATAAATGGTGTTGGGAAAATTGGACAGGTACATGCAAAAAATAAAACTAGACCACCAATTTATACCATACACTAGAATAAACTCAAAATGGATAAAAGACTTAAATGTAAATCATGAAATCATAAAAATCCTAGAAGAAAACAAAGGTAGTAAAAATCTCAGACATCTCTTGCAGCAATATTTTTACAAATATGTTTCCTAGGGCAAGGGAACTCAGGAAAAGATAGACAATGGGACTACATCAAGCTTCTGCCCAGCAAAAGAAATTATCAACAAAACGAAGAGAACCCAGTGTATGGGAGAACATATTCACCAATGATTCATCGGATATTTCTAAAATATATAAAGAACTTATACAACGCAATGCCAGGAAAACAAACCATACTATTAAAAAATGGGCAAAGGACCTGAATAGATTCTTCTTCAAAGAGGACATACAGATGGCCAATAGACACGAAAAAATGCTCAAGGTCACTAATCATCAGAGAGGTGCAAATTAAAAGCACAATGAGGTATCACAAACAACAAGTGCTGGCCTGAATGTGGAGAAAATGGAACCCTAGAACACTGTTGGTGGGAATATAGACTGAGGCAGCCACTGTGGAAAACAGTATGAAGTTTCCTCAGAAAATTAAAAACGGAACTGCCTTTTGCAGTCCCACTTCTGGGAATGTATATTGGAAGAATCCAAAACACCCATCAGAAAGAATATCTGTACCCCTGTGTTCATAGCAGCATTATTTACAATAGCCAATGCCTGGAAACAGCCCAAGTGCCCCTCAGTAGATGAGTGGATAAAAAAAGATGATACATTTACACAATGGAATACTTTGCAGCTGTAAAAAAGAATGATTTCTTACTCTTTGAGACAGTCTGGAGGGACCTGGAAAGTATTGGGCTAAGTGAAATAAGCCAGTCAGAGAAAGAAATACCACAAGATCTAACTTATATGTGGAATCTAATGAACAAAATAAACTAGCAAATAAAATAGAAATGAACAAAATAAATTGATAACAAAATAGATCCAGAGACACAGAAGCATGGGACAGACTGTTGAACCCCAGAGGGAAGTCTGGGGAGGGCAAGTGGGGATGAAAGAATGTGAAGTAATTAGCCACATATATGCATAACCCATAGACACAGATAATAGTGTGGTGATGGCCAAAGGGAAGGCGGGAGAGGGGGATGGAGGTGGGCAAAGGTGGGGAGAGGGGAGGAAAGGAGACATCTGTAATAGTGTCAACAATAAAAATAAAGTTAAAAAAAAGGAAGAAAAGAAAGAATCAATTTCACATATGGTCAGAGATGCAAAAATCCTAAATAAATATTAGCAAGAAATTTTTTTAAAAGTATATTTTATTGATTTTTTACAGAGAGGAAGGGAGAGGGATAGAGAGTTAGAAACATCGATGAGAGAGAAACATCGACTCAGCTGCCTCCTGCACGCCCCCCGACTGGGGATGTGCTCGCAACCAAGGTACATGCCCTTGACTGGAGTCGAACCTGGGACCCTTCAGTCTGCAGGCCGTGGCTCCTTTGCAGCTGTAAAAAAGAATGATTTCTTACTCTTTGAGACAGTCTGGAGGGACCTGGAAAGTATTGGGCTAAGTGAAATAAGCCAGTCAGAGAAAGAAATACCACAAGATCTAACTTATATGTGGAATCTAATGAACAAAATAAACTAGCAAATAAAATAGAACCAGAGGCATGGATACATGGAACAGACTGAAAGGGGAGGGACTGGATGAAAGAATGTGAAGTAATTAGCCACATATATGCATAACCCATAGACACAGATAATAGTGTGGTGATGGCCAGAGGGAAGGCGGGAGAGGGGGATGGAGGTGGGCAAAGGTGGGGAGAGGGGAGGAAAGGGGACATCTGTAATAGTGTCAACAATAAAAATAAAGTTAAAAAAAAGGAAGAAAAGAAAGAATCAATTTCACATATGGTCAGAGATGCAAAAATCCTAAATAAATATTAGCAAGAAATTTTTTTAAAAGTATATTTTATTGATTTTTTACAGAGAGGAAGGGAGAGGGATAGAGAGTTAGAAACATCGATGAGAGAGAAACATCGATTCAGCTGCCTCCTGCACGCCCCCCGACTGGGGATGTGCTCGCAACCAAGGTACATGCCCTTGACTGGAGTCGAACCTGGGACCCTTCAGTCTGCAGGCCGTGGCTCTATCCACTAAGCCAAACTGGTTAGGGCTAAGAAATTTTTAAAAAGTACAGAAGTTGGAGAGATCATGGCATATTTGGAGAACTAAAAGCAATTCATTGTGATTGAATATATGCTGAGATTGGAGATGTATATATACAGGGATTAAATCAAGAATGTTTTGTGTTCCCCTGGCTGGGTTTCTCAGTGGTTAGAGTGTCGTCGGCTATTTGGTTGTAGGGTCCCGAGCCCCTGTAGAGACAACCAGTTGATGTGTCTCTCTCACGTTGATGTTTCTCTCCCTCTATTCCTCTTCTACTCTTCCCTCGCTTCCACTCTCTCTGGAAATCAATAGAAAAAATATCCTCAGGTGAGGATTAAAAAAAGTGTTTTGCTTGTTTTGATAGGAAGTTGAATTCTTTCTTGTAGATAACAGGGCACTATTGAAGGATTTAAGTGGGGAGTAAAATGAAAAAGTTTCATTTATAAAGTCTATTTATAGTCAGATTGTCAAATAAGAATTGAATGGGTTGCCAAAACCGGTTTGGCTCAATGGATAGAGCATCGGCCTGCGGACTGGAAGGTCCCAGGTTCGATTCCGGTCAAGGGCATGTACCTGGGTTGCAGGCACATCCCCAGTGGGAGATGTGCAGGAGGCAGCTGATCGATGTTTCTCTCACATCGATGTTTCTAACTCTCTATCTCTCTCTCTCTACCTCTCTGTAAAAAATCAATAAAATATATTAAAAAAAAAAAAGAATCGAATGGGTTAAAACCAGAGGCAGGGAATCCAGTCAAGAAGTTAGTGCATTACTTCAGGAATTAAATAGTGAAGATCTAAATCAGGATTTACAAACTCATGAAAGGAATGAGGCACTGGAAAATGTGAGAAGCGTAACCAACTGGAGAGTGTATGCCTTCTTCTCCTAAGCATGTGGTTGCTACTTATCTGGGTTTTAGTATGAAATTTCCCATTTTTTTTTCAAATATATTTTATTGATTTTTTACAGAGAGGAAGGGAGAGAGATAGAGAGTCAGAAACATCGATGAGAGAGAAACATCGATCAGCTGCCTCCTGCACATCTCCTACTGGGTATGTGCCCGCAACCCAGGTACATGCCCCTAACCGGAACCGAACCTGGGACCTTTCAGTCCGCAGGCCGACGCTCTATCCACTGAGCCAAACCGGTTTTGGCGAAATTTCCCAATTTTTAATACTGCCAAATATTCAGAATAAAAAAAATGCCATGATGGTGAGATAACACCTTTTGTAAGTTGGGTTTGGCCCACTAGCCACATTTTTTATTTATTATTATTATTTTTATTGATTTCCTAGAGGGAGAGGCAGTGAGAGATAGAAACATCAATGATGAGAATTACTGATCGTATGCCTCCTGCACTCCCCACACTGGGGATCTAGCTCGCTCCTGGACTTATGCCGTGACCAGGAATTGAACTGTGACCTCCTGGTTCATAGGTCAACGCTCAATCACTGAGCCATGCTGGCCAGCTCTAGCCATCTTGTTAAATCTTTGCCCTAATATCTCCATGGCGATTATTTAAATGATTGGAAGGGCAGATAGACCTTTTATTGATATAATCATTGGTTTTAATGATTGACGGAATGTAGTAAGGAGAAGAAAATGGAAAAGAGATAACTTAGTGAGGATGACCAGGTAGATGGTAGGTAGTGCCACTGCCTGTGATAAGAGTCTTTGTGAAAACTGGGCTTAATGTCATATGTAGTTTTGCTTTCGGAGGCTTTCTCCACACTTTATTTCTGTGCGAGCTTCCAGAGAGTTGAATAAGCACAGAGAAATCATGAATTTACTCTGTATGATTTGGTCACGAAGATATTGATTAAAAACTTCACTTAGAATACTTCAGCAGAGGTGAACTGACATATCCATCACCTGTTACCCCCCTCCCTCACAAATACTACCAGTGAAGTTTCTAAATTCATGAAATACGTTATTAATCAGTACACGATATTCATATAAAGTGCTAATTTATAAAGGCTATGCTAAATACACTTATTTTTATAGATTCAGTAAACATAGTCAAACACATTTTACTTGAATTATTTTGGTTGAAATTCTTTAGACATGAAAGTATTGAATTTAAATTTATGTTAATTATCTTGTGACCTTGGAAAGTCACTTATTCTCTGGGAGTATTAGATTTAAAACTCTAATATCAGAAGCTGTCAAAACTAGCTTGCACATTGTTTAAAAATTATGAACCAGTTGCCAACATTTAATAGGTGAGTTGACATAAAAATCTGGATTTCTGAATTCTCTTAAAAAAGCATAAGAGTATAATATATAGTCTCCCATTTTCATATGGCAACGAGCTCAAGCTGAAAAGTGCTTGCATTGAATAGACATGCATTCTTCATTTCCCTACTTTTACTTAAACTATTTGGCCTCCATAGGGCTTTAAGTTCACATGTATGGACTAAATTTCTGAAGAGTTCCTGCTAGATCTAGAATTATAACAATCTTAGTGCATTTATTAAGCACCCATATTATAGTTTTGAATAGCTGCAATAAATGGAAAATTTGAGGAATTTTTCAGTTAAATGTAGGCAAGAGTCTTTGCTTCTCTTCTTGCCTAAATGTTTCAGGTAATTGTTTCTATTTGCTGGTGATATCAGATTTTGTACACAACATTCTTTGAATTGTTTAATAGGAATTAATACCACTTTTTTATCTACTTTATTTTATAATTGAGGAAGCTCTTTGAGTTCTAACATTTATATATTATTAACTAGAATGCTTAACTTATATGTGGAATAAACAATGGAAATTTCCTAGCTCTTGTTCAACAGGTAATTCCTGATTCAGTATGTTCTGAGAGCAACTCTTACATCACAGTTCAGAGAAGGAAAATAAATGTTTGATCTTCTTCCAAAGGACTAGATCTTGTAGACTGTGACATTGCCTGTTTAATCAAATGGAAGTAACAGGAACTTAAAGCTTTGTAAACAGGCCCTTCAAAAGGGAAATCAGTTTCTAGATTGTGGACAAGGTTTACTGGCTAGCACATTTCCAATGTTCTTGGTTAATATTATTTTTAACCCTCACCAGAGGATATGTTTTTATTGATTTTTAGAGAGTGAGGAAAGAGAAAAAGAGAGAGAGAGAGAGAGAGAGAGAGAGAGAGAGAGAGAGAGAGAAACACCCCTGTGAGAGAAACATTGATTGGTTGCCTCGTGTGTGTACCCTGACCAGATTGAACCCATAACCTTTTGGTGTCCCAGAGGATGCTCCAATCAGTGGAACCACTCGGCCAGGGCCAAAGTAGGTCTATTAAAGACACCCAAATCCCATGTTTACTGAACAACTATCTCCGAATATTTTTTAAATGCAAAAATTACGTGCTCTACATGAACAGACTATAGAATAAATCATGGAATTTAGTTTTTATCAGTTACCAAATTCTTTTTGCAATTGTAGATTTTAAGAGGGTAGTAATATGCGTATTTTTTAAGTATGACATTTAATCAGCAGTGATGTCCATGAAACTGAATTATGGGTTGGTAGTCACAACTCCACCTATAGCACCCCTATACCCACAAGTGCCAAAACAGGATCACAGTCAGTGTTGAAAGGCAAGAGTGCAGGATGTATTAGAACCTGAACTCTTTCTCAAGGATATGGAGTGCTTAGCAAAGCTTTATTTACAGGTTAGGATATTTTCACATGAGTTTTAAAAGTGGACTTGAAGGACCCGGAGGAAGAGGTAAGTTTCTATATGGCTAATTAAGGATATGGAAATTAGATTTGGATCCGACACTGAGTTTGAGTTTTACTGTGTTTTTGCTTATGGGCAAGGTGAAACTTTGAGATCTTTCTTTTAAATAATTTTTATCGGGTAATGTAATGTTCTAATAGAGGCATACATTGTTCCAAGATTCTTTGAAATGTTAAGGATAAAATTTTGGTTATGCTTCTTTTTTGACCTTAATAAGCGATTCACATAATTTCAACACAGCGCTGTCCAATGCCTATGAAGGGTGTGTTGCATTGAGTAATGTCTGCGACTCATATACTGACAGTTCCTGAAACGCCGTAGGCTGCTGTGGCAAACCAGAGAGCGCTCTGAGTTCCAAAAACTAGGCCGCATTTTGGTCCTGAAAACCACTTGCTGTGAACCTGGGCCGCTTTTTAATTTTTTTTTTTTTTTTTTTTTTTGGCACCGTAGTTCTGTTGCTGCCAGAGTTTGCATTAGGGACATTTCCTACGGATTTAACCTTTTAACCATTGCGTTCTCTTGGGTGATTTGTTTTGGAAGAAGTACCTTCCTTTTTGAGTTGCTCCACTTGAGGACATGAGTTGGAAAGCTGAATTTGGTGAGGATTATCATGCCGGCAAGGGAGACTCACAGAGGGGTTACGCTCTGCACCTCTGTCAGCTAAAACCATCTCCCATGAACAAGTCCGGCCCCTTACTTTATGCTACAGACCTAAAAATAGGGTCCTAAATTTAGAGGGCGAGGCGCTACTTTTAGCTTCCCTTCTGGGGGAGAACCGCGCTCGTCCAGGCAAGGTCCTTACGGGTAGGTAACGGGCATTTAGGAAGCTTAGGCCAATCCCACTCAGGTAATTCAGGCAACAGTGAGTAGCCCCAGAACCCTCCGCAGGACAGAGGAGACCCGATCGATGTTCCCTTGCGTGGGAGAGGTTAAACTTTGTCCAGACAACAGGTGACCTGAGAAGTCTTCCCGTCCAAAGTCGGAAGTCCGGACGTGGTTGGCAGGACGCACAGGCGCGGGTCTGCAGGTCATTTTCTAACTGCAATGGAGGCGGCGGTCGGTTTTCCAGGACCTGCGCGGTCCCCCGGGGTACGACGCCGCCAGGGCTTCCTTGGGGTGCAGACAGAGGCTCTTGCGGGGCTCAACTGAAGCACCTTGATCAACATCATAAATGACCTCTTTGATGCTAAATGCAATGGACAACTTTTGATCCTCATCTTTCCTTACTTTTAGCAAGGTTTCCTATAATTAACCGATGGGGGGGGTAAGGGTGGCGGGGAGAGGTCCTGGGCCAATGCCCTCGGCCTCTGGGCTGAGCGGCTCACACCCCAGCGCAGAGCCGGAGGCCGATTCCCATTTTCTCAGCCCCGAACCCCTGGACTTCCAAAGGCAGGTGGCTTTGCCAGGTTGAGAGCCGGCCCCTTTAAGAGCAAGCGCCCGGGACACGTCTACCAACCTCGCGCGAAGAAGGCGGGACATTTACTGCGGCCGCCCCCAGCCCGCCCCCAAGGCGGCCTGGTCGAAACCAA
>NW_006286263.1:2369349-2379077 GCF_000327345.1 Myotis davidii | reverse complement strand
TGGGGTCTGAGCGGCGGCGGTGGGAGGTCCCGGAGCCGGGGTCCTGCGGCCGCGGGCTCGGCGGTAGCAGGTCCGCGGGATGCTGGGGCCGCTTTTTGTGTGGTGGAGGGACCCTGGAGGCCAGGACGGCGAAGAGAGCATTTGCTTAGCGGGACTTTGCAAAGGTGTGTGAAGTGTTTCCCGATTCCTAACGAGTGATGCTTTCTGTCATGTTATTGATCTTGAACAGGAGTCAGTGCCACGTAGTTCCCCCGACTGTAGGAAACTTGACTGATCCTCTGAAATGAGTCCCTTTTAGTGATGAAACTTCTCGTTGTCCTGAACGGATACCTGAACCTGGGCAGGGAGTTGGGATGCTAATTCTGCATCTTCTGTTAAGATGCTCTTTTGAGATGCTTTACCGTAAGAGAGATTGTTCTTCTTTCTCTTGTCTTGTTCATGTAAAAGGTCGTATTAATGTAACATCTGGAGATATTAAACTCCAAGTGTTCAACATTATTAGGTTCAGTTTATAGTCATGTTGCAGGGATTTTTCTGAGTCTTTATAGTTGTCTTTGCAGACATGTTTAGTGACATGCATGTTGCCGTGTTTTTAAAAAAACACCTATTTGCACTAGAAATTTAAAAAGCCCTTTTCAATAAGGGAGCAGCTATGATTATTTGTTTCTTGTTATGTAAATAAAAAGTACAGTTGCCATGGTATTCCTATGTATATGGCAGTTCTATGGGGGCTCTAAATGGACTGTGACATAATTTGGCCACTGGCATCATGCTGTCAGGGGAGGCATGACAGAAAAAAGGACCAAGTAGAAACTGGTGAAGTGCTCACGGAAGCAAATACAGAAAGTGCTAGGGAAATTGAGGGGTGGGAGAGACTGCATTTTCTTGAGTCTTTAGGAAAGGCTGCGGGAATAGTTTAAGCAGAGGCGACATGAAGCAGCATGGTGTGTGCAGCGAACTGGATGGGTTGTGTTACCAGAAACGTAAGGGGGGCTCGGAGTGACGCGCAGTGATGCTTGCTGGAGGCCTAAGTGCGCTCCAGGTGAGGGTGCTGGAAAGCCCCAGCGCTTTTATTTAGCGCTTTAGGCTAAGCCTAATTCCTCATACTGTAGCTGAAGCAAGATGGAAACATTTAAGTAAACCTTTACTAAACGTTTGTATGAAAAAAAAAAAGAAGGCACCATAGAGAATAAGACAGATAATTCAGCCTACTCAATATGCCTTCCTCTTGGCTCCTAGACTGCCTCATTTTTAGGACCTGGCATATTTCTATGCCCTAGGCACCATGTTAGCGCCCATCTCTGCATTTAGCAAAGTCTGTGTCCCAAGAGAGAATGTGTGCAGTAGATAGAGGCCCTCCCCCTCTACTTGTCTGATTGGCTTGGGAAAGACCACCTTTTTTCCTACAGCAAAGGTGGTAGACCATAACCATTTGCAGGAAGTTTCTCATTTCAATAGAATACAGAATAGCAGATGGTTCTCTTTTGCAGTGGGCCCTCCAAGATATTCACGTAGATTATTGTCCAATAAATTGGTATTATAAAACTCAGAGTTGGAGTCACAGATTTTGTGAGTTGTCATAATGGTAGTTAATTTTCTTGTCTTGAAGGTTGTGGCAGCATTGCCTGAAGATATGAGAAAAGGTTCTAATCCCTATGGTTTTCCATGGGAATTGCTGGTATGTGCAGTGATTGTTGGATTTTTTGCTGTTTTCTTGTTTCTGTGGAGAAGCTTTCGATCGGTAAGTAACCAGTGTTCTATATGTACTAAGAGAATGTTCATTTTGTCTTCAGATTGAACAAGTAATATGAGAAACATCTTTTATTTTAAGATAACAGGTTAGGTTGTAGTTACATGGATCACTCATGTTAATCTCTGGCTACTAGAAACTGAATATGGATTTAGAGGAATATTTTTAGTGTAAAAATTTTAAAGGATTTCTTTGTAGAACTAATACTAAAACCTTACTTTTATTATTTATTTATGTCTGTGTTTGTTTTTAAAGTATGCTAAACATCTGTGAATATGCCACTCAACCCGGAAACAAACACTGAGTATCACTTATAGTTAGGTGATCCTTCCTTATTTCATCACCCTGCCTCCCTGTACTAGAGGTAACCTTATCCTGATCCTTGTTAATTCCCAAGCCTTAACATTTTTTTTGGTTCTATCTACATATATTTATCAAAAGTATATATGTGATTTTATTCAGTTTCATGCCCTGTGTCATGTTTTGGAACTTTTTATTCCATTCTATATTCCTAAGAGTCATCCATGTGTGTTTGCATGAGACTAATTTTTTTCCATTTTGATTGCTCTAGAAATTACATTGTAAGAGTATACTAAAATTTTAGATTTTATGGCCTTGGACATTTGGGTTGCTTTCAGTTTTTTTTCTATTACTATTAGTGCTGCTCTGTATATTATTTTTAATTAAATATATGTTTTCAATTACAGTTTACATTCAGTATTATTTTGCATTAATTTCAGGTGTACAGCGTAATGCTTAGACACTCATACTTTACAAAGTGTTTCTCCTGATATTTCCAATAGCCACCTGCTATGTATATTCTTATACATATCTCCTGTTGTTTATTTTACCTTTTTTTCTTTTTCCTTTTAATTCTCACTGAGGATATTTTTTCCATTGCTTTTTAGAGAGAGTAGAAGGCAGGGAGGGAGGGAGGGAAGAGAGATAGAGATAGAGAGACAGAGAGACATTGATGTGAGAGAGACACATGGATTGGTTGCCTCCCCTATGATCCCTGACTAGGGCCGGGAATCTAACCTGCAACCCAGGTATGTGCCCGTGACTGAGAATCGAACCAAGACCCTTCAGTCTGCGGGCCAACACTCTAACTATTGAGCACACCAGCAAAGGCCTGTTGTGTATTTTAAAGTTTCTCTTGGGAATATACTTAAGTGTGAGATTACTGGGTTATAGAATATATGGAACTTCTTTTAAACATAATGCCAGATTGTTTTACAAATTGTCTGTACCAATTTATACCCTTACCAGCAATATATGAGGCCCAGAGATCTATTTGATTTCTGTCCTCTCCAACACTTGTTATTTTGCCACTTGAATGGAAAAATAACAGTCTTGATTGGAATTCCTTGATCACTAGTGAGATTATAATCTCTTTTTTTAAAAAATATTTTTTATTGACTTTTTACAGAGAGGAAGGGAGAGAGATAGAGAGCTAGAAACATCAATGAGAGAGAAACATCGATCAGCTGCCTCCTGCACATCTCCCACCGGGGATGTGCCCGTAACCCTGGCACATGCCCTTGACCGGAATCGAACCTGGGACCCCTCAGTCTGCAGGCCGACGCTCTATCCACTGAGCCAAACCGGCTTCGGCGAGATTATAATCTCTTACTAAATTTACCAGTCATATGTGTTTGTCATTTTGGGAAACAGTTGTTTATGTCTTTTGCTTAAGTTTTTATTGAGTAGTTCGTTGTTTTTTTATTTGTAGGTGTTTGTTATTCTTGATGCTACCCTTACTGATTATGTGTATAGTCTGTGTCCCAGTATGAAACTTCTTTTCATTTTTCTTAAAGTGTTTTCTGATGAGCAGATATTCTTAATTTTAAAATTTTGCTTTTAAGATATAAGTCCTTGATTCATCTTGAATCCAATGTTTTGTTTGATACGGGATAGGGATTCAGTGTAATTTTTGCCTCCCAAATATAACCACGTTTTCCAGCTTCATGTATTGAATAAGTCTCTCCTTTTCCTACTCATCTGCTATGCCATATGTAAGAGTTCCACATACATGTAGACCTTTTCTGCACTCTCATTTGTATTCTTTCAATGAGATCTTTTATCATTTTTTAAATCAGGGAAATTTCTTCTGCATTTTACGTTTTTATTTCTTTTTTTGGGATTACTGTGTTTTAGATGTTAGCCCTTATGCTTAAGATTTCTCTATCTCTTAACTTAAAAATATTTTTTTTGGTAGTTTCCTGCTATCTTTTGAGGGAGTTCCTCAATCTGATGTTTCAGTTCGCTAATTCCTCATCTTTACCCATACCACTGTACCTTGACTTTAAACATTTTTTAAAAATATATTTGTATTGATTTCAGATGGAAGGGAGAGGGAGGGATAGATTAAAAACATCAGTGATGAGAGAAATCAGCTGCCTCCTGCATGCCCCTTACTGGGGAGCCCCTTATTGGGGATTGAGCCCGCAACCTGTGCAATGTGCCCAGACCAGGAATTGAATCCTGACCTCTTGATTCATGAGTGATTGCTCAACCACTGAGCCACACAGACAAGGCTTAAATTTTATTTTTTTAAAATTTTATCCTTATACATCTTCTGTAGATAATTTAAGTCCCCATTGTTTCTTTATACTTGCTTATATTACCTTAACCCTAATCTGATCTCCCCGCAGGTGGAATTTTTCCTTCATTATTTGAGAGAGAGAGAGAGAGAGAGAGAGAGAGAGAGAGAGAGAGAGAGATTAAAGAATAAAAAGGTAGTGTTTACTGTTTCTTTATAGTCAGTTCAGATCCATGACCCTGGATTTCTCAAATTGTGTTATTTTGGATATTAGCACTAGGGGAGATAATGATAGGGGTTTCCTGAAATAGTTTGTTTTAGGGCCAAATATGTTTGAGGAATAATGGGCTAAATGATACAGTATTTCAGCACTTTTAATATCCTAATACACAATGTGAACTTTTAATAGAGAGATTTTAATATGTTGCATTTTTCTCATTGGACAGAACACTTTTGATTAACAAATTCATACTCAGGCAATAAGTGTTATTTTTAACTTGGCAGTATAAGTTAAATAAATTAGACTTACTTGAATGTGTATTTGTTTTAATGTAATTTTGCTTAAAATTTGTTTCAGGTTAGAAGCCGGCTTTATGTGGGTAAGCTCTTTTTTCTACTTTAGACTTCACCATTGTTTATAATTTTAAAACTTAAAACAATTTACACATGATAATATTAACTTTAAAAAAATTTACTGGGGTAGCATTGGTTAATAACATGATTTTTAGGCGTATAAGATTATAATTCTACATATGTGTACCCTGTTATGTGTTTACCATCTGAAGTCTAGTTTCCTTCCATTACCATATATTTGACCCCCTTTACCAACTTTGCCGTCTCTCCTTCCCTTTCCCTATTGGTAATCTCCGTTCTGTTGTCAGTATCTGTAAGTTTGTTTTTTTCGATAGTTCGTTTGTTGCTGTTTGTTTTATATTACACATATAGTGAAATCATATTTTTTGTCCTTTTCAGTCTGATTTATTTCACTTAGCATAATACATTAAAGATTGGTTCATGTTGTCATCAATGTGAATATTTCATCTTTTTATTGCTAAGTAGTTTTCCATTGTATAATTTTATACTATACTGTATATTTATACACATCACATATTCTTTAACCAGGTGTCTGTCAGGTTGTTTTTATTTCTTGGCTATTGTAAATAATGTTGTAATTGAACATAGGGGTACATATATCTTTACGGATAAATGTTTTTATATTTTAACTTTTTATTTAGAAAGAGAGAAAAAGCTTGCTGTGGAACTTTCTACACTAATTGAAGAAAAATGTAAACTACTTGAAAAATTTAGCCTTGTACAAAAAGAGGTAAGACATTTTTGAAAATGTTAACATTCATGTTAGAGTCTGAGGATTTTATACTTCTTAATATAGGTACTTCTGTATTAGCTTAAAATTATTAATGATTTGTTTGCAAAGTATAAGAGTTCAAGTTGCTCTTCAAATTACTAGGTTTCAATTTGCCTTTTCCTGACTAGTGAAGTTAAACACCTTTTTATATGTTCATTGATCTTCTTCCTCTTCTTTCTTCTTTATATTTTTAAAGGTATAGTTATATTTTTTTTCCTTTTTGACATGTAGGACTTCTTTTCACATATTTTGAGTATGAGTCCTTTGCCAGAAATATGTGGTGCAAATATCTTCTTCCACCTTGTGTTTGCCTTTTCATGTCATACTAGAGGCCCGGTGCACAAAATCTGTGCACTGGAAGGGGGTCCCTCAGCCCGGCCTGTGCCCTCTTGCAGTCCCGGAGCCCTTGGGGGATGTGCGACTGATGGCTTAGGGGAACAGGCCTAAGCTGCCAGTTGGACATCCTTAGTACTGCCACAGAGGTGGGAGAGGCTCCCGCCACTGCCACTGCGCTCGCCAGCTGTGAGCCTGGCTTTTGGCTGAGCAGTGCTCCTCTTGTGGGAGTGCACTTATCACCAGGGAGCAGCTCCTGTGTTGAGTGTCTGCCCCCTGGGGGTCAGTGTGCATCATAGTGACCGGTCGTTCTGCTGTTTGGTCAATTTGCATATTAGCCTTTTATTATATAAGATGGTGTCTTGGTAAGCAGAAGTTTATAATTTTAATATAGTCTGATTTGTCAATCTTTTTTTTTTTAAAAAGTATATTTTTGTTGATTTTAGAGAGGAAGGGAGAGTAAGAGAGAGAAACATCAATGATAAGGGAAAACCATTGATCGGCTGCCTCCTGCACTCCCCACACTGGGGATCAAGCCTACAACCCAGCATATGCCCTGACCAGGAGTCCAACTGTGACCTCCTGGTTCATAGGTCGATGCTCAACCATCGAACCACACTGGCTGGGCATGTCAATCTTTTTTTATGGTGGATGACTGCTTTTTGTTTTCTACTTAAGAAATTTTTGTCTGCTCAAAGATAGGAAGGTATCCTTTTGTGTTATCTTTTAGAAACTTTGTTGCTTTACTTTTCTCCTTTAGCCTTTTTTTATTTTTATTTTTTTAATATATTTTTTTATCTCCTTTAGTCTTTATGTTAGTTTGCTAGGACTGTCATAACGTATCACAGACTGGGTGGCTTATGCAACAGAAATTGGATTTGTTTTACAGTTTTGGAGGCTAGCAGTCCAGGACCAAGGTGTTGGCTGGTTTGGTTCTTCTAAGGTCTCTCTCCTTGGCTTGCAAATGGCAGCCTTCTTGCCTGATAGTCCCTAGTCTTTCCTCTGTCTTGGTACCTGTTTCTGGTATTTCTCTGTGTCCACGTTTTCTCTCCTTATAAGGACACATTGGATTAGGGCCCACCCTAAAGCCCCTTTTTAACTTAATCGCCTCCTTGAAGAGCCTATTTCCAAATACTATCAAATTCATACTGGGGATTGGGGCTTTAACTTATTAACTTGGGGGTGAGGGGAACAATTAAGCCAAAATTTATTCAGTTCTTCATCTATCTGGAATTCAATTGGTGATGGTGTGATTTAGAGGTCAAAATTTAAAGCCAAAATTTATTCAGTTCTTCATCTATCTGAATGTTTCTCGCTCATCAGCTGCCTCTTGCACACTCCCTACAGGGTATGGAATTCAGTTGGTGATGGTGTGATTTGGAGGTCAAAATTGAATGTTTTTCATATGAATATTGCATTAACCAGTACTATTTATTGAAAAGACCATCTTTTCCTTTGTTCTGTGGTGTCATCTTCTTAATTCAAGTGACTGTATATATCTGAATCTGTTTCTATAGCTTCCGTCTTGTTGGGCTATATATTTTTTTATTCTCATGCCAATCACGCTTTTTAAATCTACTGTGTTTTTATAAAAAGTCTTTTTATTTTTTAATCCTCACTGGAGGATATTTTTTCCTCATTGTTTTTTAGAGAAAGTGGGAGGTAAGGGGGGGAGAAAGAGAGGGAAGAAGGGAGAGAGAGAAAGAGAGAGAGAGAGAGAGAGATGTCATAGATTGGTTGCCTCCTGCACGTGCCCCTACAGGGGCCGGGAATTGAACTGGCAACCGAGGTATGTGCCCTTGACTTGCTGTTGAACCCAGGACCCTTCAGTCTGTGGGTTGACACTATAACCACTGAGCCAAACCAGCGAGGGCATTTATAACGTCTTGATACCACAGTGTATACCTCTAAGTTTGTTCTTCAAGATTGGAGAGGTAATTGGCATTTTGCCTTTGTATACTAGTATAAATTTGAAATCATTTAATCTGTTTACACATGTACATAGCCTGCTCTAGGAATTTGATTTAGAATTGCATTAAAATATATAGATCAATTTGGAGAGAATTGATATTTGCAATGTTGTGTTCTTGTGAATGGATTATGATATATCCCTCTACTTACGTCTTTTTGTAATCCTTTCAATATTGTTTTATACATCTTTAAGTTGAGATCTTCCATAGGTTTTCTTTTTTTTAAATATATTTTTATTGATTTTAGAGAGGAAGGGAGCGGGAGAGAGAGATAGAAACATCAGTGATGATAGAGAATCGTTGATCAGCTGCCTCCTGTATGTTCCACACTGGTGATCGACCCCATAACCCAGGCATGTGCCTTTCAGAGAAGAAGGGAGAGGGAGAGGAAGAGAGGGAGAGAGAAACAGCCACAATGAGAGAGAATCATGGATCGCTGCCTCCTGCACGCCCCACACTGGAGATCAAGCCACAACCCGGGCATGTGCCCTGACTGGGAATCGAACAGTGACCTCCTGGCTCATAGGGCAATGCTCAGCCACTGAGCCACACCAGCCAGGCTTGCATATCTTTTCTTAAATTTATTCCCTGGTATCTGAGCCCGCAACTGGGCATGTGCCCTTGACTGGAATCGGACCTGTGATCCTTCAGAACACAGGCCAACACTCTATCCACTGGCTAGGGCATGAGTGTCTTTTAATATATTAACAGAGTTTTGCATCCATTACAATAAATTTCAAACATTTTTATTACCCCAAAAAGAAATGCTTCGCCTCTTAGCTACCACCCTTCACCCATTCTCTCCCATTTCCAAGCCCTACACAATTAATGTACTTTTTGTTCCTATAAAATTGTCTATTCTGTACATTTCACATAAATGGAATAATATAATATGTAGTCCTTTGTGCCTTGCTTTTTTTTATATATATATTGATTTTTTACAGAGAGAAAGGGAGAGGGATAGAGAGTAAGAAACATTGATGAGAGAGAAACATCGATCAGCTGCCTCTTGCACACTCCCTACAGGGTATGTGCCCACAACTAAGGTACATGCCCTTGACCGGAATCGAACCTGGGACCTTGAGTCCACAGGCCGACACTCTATCCATTGAGCCAAACCAGTTAGGGCTGTGCCTTGCTTTTTAAAAACACTTAAAATGATGTTTTGAAGGTTTATCATTGTTGTAGCATGTATCAGTACTAATTTTTTATATATTTTTTGCCAAATAATATTTTGTATCAACTTCCATACCCATTTGTCAATTGATGGACATTTAGGTTATTCTCATTTTTGGCTATTATAAATGATGCTATGTGCATTTATGTACAAGTTTTTGTGTGGATATATGTTTTCTTTTTTGGATATATGTTTTCAATTCTTTTGGGTAGTATATACCCAGAAGTAGAATTGCTAGATTTAGATTTACATTTAACTTTTGAAAGAACTACCAAATTGTTTTCCACAATGACTACACCAGTTCACATTCCCAGTAGCAGTTTGTGTTACAGTTTTTCCACGTCTTTCCCAGCACTTGTTATTATATGTCTTTTTTATTATAGCCAATGCCTGACTAAGAACTCTGTTTCTCTTACTTTTTCCTTTGGTTCTGAGTCAAATCTTGTCTTTTTATTCATTTTTATTATTATTATTTTTTAATACTTACCGAAAGATAGCAGTGGGAGGAAGAGGAAGAGAAAGGGAGGGAGGGAAGGAAGAAGAGAGGGAACAGAGAGAGAGAAAGAGAAAGAGAGAGAGAGAGAGAGAGG
>NW_006286263.1:2352548-2369323 GCF_000327345.1 Myotis davidii | reverse complement strand
GAGAGAGAGAGAGAGAGAGAGACAGAGACAGAGAGAGACAGACATCAATGTGAGAGGGAACATTGGTTGCTTTCTGTATGTGCCCAACTAGTGCCCGTGCCTGACCAGGATCAGACCCACGACCTAGGTATGTGGCCTGATCGGGAATTGAACCCAGAACCTTTTGTATACAGAACGATGTTCCAACTAACGGAACCACACTGGCCAGGTCAAATCTTGTCTTTTTGAATACCAGGTTATTTTATATCGAGTATCAGTGATAGTATAAATTTGATAGATAATTTTGATCTTTCTGCAGTGAGGATTTACTGTTGCTTCTCATAGGCAGCTGAGCTAGGGACATTTGAAATCTTAGATTACTTTAATCACGGATTGAGATGTTTGGAGACTTGGCCTCACTTAAAATGGTTAGTTTGTGGTTTAGACTTGCTTATAAAGTAGTCATTGTGGGTTGGTATTAGTTTCCTCTTGTTGCTCTAACAAATTACCACAAATTTAGTGGCATAAGGCAACACAGATTTATTCAGCTATAGTTCTGGAGGTCAGACTGTAAAGCCAGTCTTATAGGACTAAAATTAAAATATCGGCCAGTCTGTGTCCCAGAGAGAACCTGTTTCTTGCCTCTTCCACCTTCTGGAGACTTCCCACATTCCTTGGCCCATAGCTGTATCACTCCATCTTCTGCTTCTATCTTCACATCATCTTCTCTCCCAACTTTGATCCTTTTGCCTCCCTTTTATAAGGCCTCTTGGGACTATATTGAGCCCATCAGTATAATCTCAGATATTTGCTCCAGCTCAAGATCCTTAATCACACCTGGAGAATTTGGGAATTAGGGTAGACTGTGGAGAGGTCGTTATTTAACTTACCACAGGGTCCCATCCTGAAGTCTGTCTGAGCTTCATGGTTCATCCTACTCATCAGGTCCTGAACTCTAAATGTTGTCTTCTCAACTCCCAATTCTACTAAAATCTCTGCTTATTCTGTGTGTGTGTGTGTGTGTGTGTGTGTGTCTGTGTGTGTGTGTGTAAATGTCAAATCTGGACTTGCTTTTCTGATTATTTTGTTTCCTGTCACACATTCTCATTACTTTGATCACTCTCTAAGGCAGTGGTTCTCAACCTTCCTAATGCCACGACCCTTTAATACAGTTCCTCATGTTGTGGTGACCCCCAATTTCATTGTTACAAATTGAACATAATTAAAGCATAGTGATTAATCACAAAAACAATATGTTTAGGCGACCCCTGTGAAAAGGTCATTCGACTCCCAAAGGGGTTGCGATCCACAGGTTGAGAACTGCTGCTCTAAGGCCTTGAGACATATCCTGTCTTTTGTTATATTTGTCCAGCTCTTTTTCTTGTTCTTAGCGAGAAGGTTGATCTAAAACAACCTGGCTCTTCCATTTAATTTACTTTTTATGAGACTGATGTGCTACCTACCGTACTAACGAGGCACTTTAATTTACTTTTAAAAAAAGCACGGAAGTAAGTGCATTTTGCTAAATCCTGTAGCATTGTATGTTTCATTGTCCTATTTTGCATAGATCTTGGTTGTTTTCTTTATTTTTAAAACATTTTATAGTCCCTGTTTGCTTTATTTGTTTTTAGATTTGAATTACAAGTGAAAATTTCTAATGAACACTTGGTATAAATTTCTCTTTAATGAATAAGTAGACTTTGGATAGCCTTAAGTGTAAAGTTCTGCCCTTTGTTGCCCAAGCTAATGGGTTGTGATGTGTTAGCTGCCCTAGCGTTGTTTGTTATAGTAGTCAAATTTAAAGTTTAGTAAATCCAAATAAATTTAACATATCTGTGGAACTAGATTCTGTCTGTTTCTTAGATACCTACCCAGATAAAATTTGTACTTTTTACTTACAGTGTTGCTTTCTTTCAGTATGAAGGCTTAGAATCATTAAAGGATTCCAGCTCTGAGGAGTCAACAGAAGCTCAAAATTTGGAGGTAAAAATACATAGTATAATTATAAAAGCTGGGGGAATAGCATCAATTTTAAATGAAATGTGTCTTCTCAAAACTATTTGAAAGGAAATATAAAAGAGCATCTCTTGATGTTAAACTTTAAAAAAATTTAAATATAGGAAATAGAATATTAATAAGTAGCATAAAATATTTTAAATATTTGAACTGTTGTTGCAAATTTGTTTTGAATGAGGTGTTCAGTTCACTGAAATCTAGGGTGTTATAGAAGGTGTATATTCATCATTCCTGGGAAATGTATTAAACGTGACCTTTTTCTTTTTTTTACTTATTTTGCTCCAGAAAGAAAAATATAACATTGATTTTCATAAATTTAGGCATAGTTGGTGACAGTAAATGTAAATTTTGGTATTACTTGCTTTTACTTCATCCCTAGTATATTAGGAGTGACTAGAATTAGACCAAAGATTTATGTTATAAGCAGTGGTGTGCTGGTAAATATTTAGCAACTGGATATCTGCAAAGCAGAAGCCCTTATTTGTAGCATTTCCTGACTTCTATCGTGTAAATACTCTGACCGTGACCAATTTCAAGATGTCAGCATGATGTCACTGTTGGTAGAGTTGGGAAGACATATGCATAGTTGGGTTTCCTGCCATGTATGACTTGGCTTAAATAGGAACGAAGGTATCATAATTTGTCCCTTGGCTAAACTCCAACAGATTGATTATCTTAGGTAATGGGAGTGCCTTACTACTGTTTTGAAGTGGAAGTTTTATAAAAAGCTTACTAATATTAAAGTAGAAATAATAGACTTCCTACCTTTGGTGTACATGTTCTGAACATGTACACCAGCTGGGCAGTTCTCAATCACTGATGTCTGTAAATCATCAGAAAGTGAGTGTTGAAATGAACAATCGCTTGTTTAAAATGAATAAGTAAATGTCTAATTTTAGTAATTTAAGAAAATGTTTATTTTCAAGATTGTTAAATTGAATATAAACTAACATGATGCAACTTAAAAAATTTGATGGTTGACTCGGTAGATAAAATCAAAATGATGTGGTAATTTTGATTCAAGTAAGAGAATTCTTATAATGGAATAGTCAAATTTGAGGAAATACATATAAGTTTTTAACCACTATAATGTAGTATGTACTTGTTCTGCTTTTATTTGGGCCTACATTAAATTCTTTGAACTTTTGGTTTGTTTATTTTTTAACAAGTTTGTTGAAGAATCACAAATATCAGAGGTATGTTTATTATAGCATTTAATATCCAATTAGAATAATCCGAGAACTAATCATTTTAAATTTAAAAGGTCACTGAAAATATGTCTTAATTCAATGTAGATTATTATTATGAAACAATCTTGATTGGTTTTTAAATTTATTTTGCATTTTATTAGGTTTTTAATTTTATTAAATTGGATTTATTCCTCATTTTTGCTTTTATAATGCTTTAGCGCAGAAGTCGGCAAACTAGACTCTGGGCTTCCCACCTGCTTTTCGTAAATAAAATTTTATTGGAACACAGGCATGCTCATTCATTTATGTGTTGCCTTTGCTCTCTCACTACATGGGCATAGTTGAGTATTTGGACAGAGACTACAGGGCCTGCAAACCTGAAATACTTACTCTCTGGCTCTTTATACAAAATGTTTGCTGACCCCTGCTAGAATGGCTATTATTTCAATCTTATAAAAATGAACAAGTATATAAACTAAATTTATTTAACTTACAGTATATGTGTTTTATTATAATTATCTGATTTACCCTAACCAGAAATTCCTAGGTCTGTCTTATAAAGTTGGCTTCCTCTTTTAGGCAATCTGTGAAAAGCTGAACAGTTCCAAATCTGAATGTGAGGATGAAATAGACTTTCTAGAAAAGGAGTTAAAGGAAGAGAAATCTAAACATTCTGAACAAGATGAATTGGTAAGGCTTCTTCTGTGTTTGAGGAGACTGTAGGTAGAAGAAAGTTATTGCATTAAAAAAATTATATCGTTTAAAGCAGCTATTTTCAACCTTTTTCATTTCATATCACACATAAACTAATTACATTCTGTGGCACTCTAAAAAATACATTTTTTGCTTATCTGACAAAAAGGTATAATTTTGATTCATTCACATCGGATGGCTATTGTTGTTTGCTGTTGTCATTTTTATTTTGACATTCTAAAGGAAAAGAGGTCAGTACCCCTGACTAAATAGCCAGGTATTGCATGTTTTAAAAATCCTTACAGCATAGTGGTTGAAAAGCATTGATTTAAAGAATTGTAAACGCTGTAAAAAATTTAAAGAATACAGAAGGTTGTAAAGTAGAGAGTAAAAATTTTCAGATCCACTAGGTCTTTCCATTTGCTAGAGGTTACCATTATTTTGTTAAGTTTCTTACATACTCTTTTTTTTTTTTTTTTAGGACGATTGTGACTTTTTAAAAATAACATTTTTATTGATTTCAGAGAGGCAGGGAAGTGGGGGCGAGAGATAGAAACATCAATGATGAGAGAGACTCATTGATCGGCTGCTTCCTGCACATCCCCTCCTGGGGATTAAGCCCGCAGCCCGGGCATAGTTTACAGTCAGCCAGGCTTCCTGTGGTTCTGGATGATGTCCATATTGTTTTTCTGAGGTATTAATCAATTGTTGTGAGCGGCATTAATTTCCCGGTGTTTATCTCTGTCGCCATCTTAGTTTCTCCATCCTTATAGAAATTTTTGATATGCACTATGGAAGTAGCTCACATAAATAGTTTAATTTGAATAATCACATACATAGTGGATTTTATCACTCAAAAAGTATGTTAACATTTTAACTTTATTTGTCACATATTTTAAAATCTTTCTTAAGGAAGATCTTGATGTGTATGAGATTATTAAGATACAATTTAGTGGACTTTTTTGAAGCCTATTTAAACTTAAATGTCATAAAACATTAAAGATGAGATAAAATATTATGTAACTTTCATGTAAGATTCCTTTAAGCAAATGGCGGAGAAGATTTCTTAATTTGAGCCCTCAGCTTTTTGAGGAAAACTGTTTAGGTTAACAATATATCTAATGTGTATGGCATCTTGGAAACTGGAGGAGTTTAGTAAATGTTTGTTTATTGATGGATACTGTCTTTCCAGATGGTGGATATTTCGAAAAGGATACAGTCCTTAGAAGATGAATCAAAATCACTCAAATCACAAGTAGCTGAAGTAAGTTGCTTTAGTCTAATAGGTCTGTTGCTTTTGAAAAGAATTTTAATGTTCCTATTACTATTATGATTAAAAAATAAGATATAATATTATAATTTGAGATATAGGGGTCTTAGACATATACGTTTTATACAAGGTACCTCAGAAAAGCTTATTTTTCTTATTGGACAAGTATTTATTGAGCTATTGCTATGTACTGGTCACTGTTGTAGGTGATAGGCACTTACATTAGTAGTTAAAATAGACAGAAAAGCTCTCATGGAACTTAAATTATGGTAGGAGAAGAACAGATAATAAAAAGCTAATTAAACTGCCCTGGCTGGTGAGGCTCAGTTGGTTGGA
Source organism: Myotis davidii (assembly GCF_000327345.1). NCBI lineage: Eukaryota > Metazoa > Chordata > Mammalia > Chiroptera > Vespertilionidae > Myotis > Myotis davidii. Next base: position 2,363,839 of record NW_006286263.1, on the reverse strand, counting down.
CATCGTCCAGTGCACCAAAAGGTTGCCAGTTTGGTTCCTGGTCCGGGCATATGCCAGGTTGCAGGCTTCATCCCCAGTCGGGGCTCTGCAGGGGGCAGCTGATCGATGTTTCTCACATCGATATTTCTCTCTTTCTCCCTCTCCTTCTAAATCAGTAAAAACATATTTTAAAAAGCTAATTAAACTTCTTCAACAGTACATAGAAGGTTATAAGAGGTTAAGTCAAGGTTTAAAGCCACATAGCTAGTTAGTGTGGGAGCCATGACTAGATCCTGATTCTAGGCCAGAGTTTTTTCTCCTACACTATGCTGCCTCTTCTATTAATATTGGCATGTTTTTTACTTTAATTCCATGTTTTAGGGAATATGGATAAAAAATAACTATTGTATTAAACTAATTGTTATAAACTTGATATGTTGTATTTTCTTAGGCCAAAACAACCTTCAAAATATTTCAAATGAATGAAGAACGACTTAAGATAGCTATAAAAGATGCTTTGAGTGAAAATTCCCAACTTCAGGAAAGCCAGAAACAGGTTTGTACTGTATAGGGACCCTTCAACTTGCATTTATAAATCTTCTGGGCATACTGATGACTGACCCATGCAAGGGACAAGAAAAGGCTTTTCCCGGAGAGCACAAGAGCACGACAATCTCCCATATTTTGTATCTCTTGTGTAGGATACGTTTTAATACAAGTAAGGTATAGTATGGGATATAAGGAGTGGTAAGAAGTGACCAAATCTAACATATGTGTATCTCAGAAACTTCATTTGATATAGATATAGATTTATTATGTTAATTAGTTGAAGATGGTTAAGTGTCTGTTATTTTACATTACTACTCCTTTGAAAGTTCTTTGCAAACAGGAGCCCACCCTTCCTTTCCTACCCCTGTCCCTCCCTCCCTCCTTCATTCCATCCCTTTATTTTTCCTCCCTTCTTAGCAACACATTGCATTGCATAATATTTATTAACTAGAGGCCTGGTGCATGAATTTGTGCACAGGTGGGGTCGCTCTGCCTGGCTGGCAATCAAGGCAGTCTTGCCCAGGCCTGATTGGGGCTGGCCGGGGCGGGGCGGGGAACGGGGGAACCAAGGAAGGTTGACCGGCAACAGGAGGTTAGCTATGGGAGCACACTGACCACCAGGGGGTAGCTCCTGCATTGAGTGTCTGCCCCCTGGTGGTCAGTGTGTTATCATAGCGACCAGTTTCCCAGTCGTTTGGTCAACCGCTTGTAATGGTCACTTAGGCTTTCATATATAGAGATGATACAGTTAAATATATAAAAAGTATGATAAGGTAATATGAGTTTTTCTTTTTTGTGTGGGGTTTGATTTTTAGCTTTTACAAGAAGCTGAAGAATGGAAAGAACAAGTGAGTGAACTTAATAAACAGAAAATAACATTTGAAGACTCCAGAGTACATGCAAAACAAGTTCTATGTGATAAAGAAAATCAGATCAAGGTAAATGGCCCTGCTTGTTTTAGTGACTGAGTCAGCTAGAATTCTATACTAATTCTGAACTTTGAAAATTTTTGTGTTATACACTTTATTGATTTTAGAGAGGCAGGGAGAGAGATAGCAACATCAATGATGAGAAAGAATAATTGATTGGCTGCCTCCTGCAGGCCCCCCACTGGGGATCAAACCTACAACCCAGGCATGTGCCCTGACTGGAATTCAACCATGATCTTCTGGTTCATAGGTTGACTCTCAGCCACTGAGCTGCACCAGCCCAATAGTAGCAGTTTTTATTTTGACCATTTGGCAATTTGAGTGTGTGTACGTTTTTGGCATACATTTCAGTTTGTACCAGTATTGTCATCTTTGTTGTCAAATGCTTCTTTTTGGCAGCAAAGATTACAACAAATATATATCCTATATAATAAAGATGTAATATGCAAATGGTCGTTACATAACGACCGACCGAGTAATGACCGGATCGCGAATCAGCAGGAGGGTGGGGCAGCGAGCTACAGTTGGGCAGTGGGGAGCTACAGGAGTGGGCAGGGCAGCAAGCTGTGAGGTGGGGAGGGGGATGGGGAGAGCTACAGGAGGGCGGGGCAGCAGGCAGAGAGCTACAGAAGGGCAGCAGTGAGCTACCAGCTACAAGCAGGCATCGGAGAGCTACAGGTGGGGGCAGGGCAGCAAGCTATGAGTGGGGGGCCGAGGGAGCTACAAGAGGGCAGGGAGCTACAAGAGGGCGGCAGCGAGCTACTAGCACACAGATTCGTGCACAGGGCTACTAGTATATATAATATCTCAACACTCTGTGCCCTTTTCCTTCTCCTTATTTTATCATAGGTATTACATCAAAAAAGAAAAAGAATAATAATTTTACCTTTGTCTTTAGAATGCCATCTGTTTCTGTTGATAGGGTTAGAAAGAATTTTAGAAATTGACAAATGAAGTTGTATGTATTGGCTGAATATCTTTGATACGTTGATTACCTGGTATATGTACTTTCACAGAGATGAGTACTTTTAAAAATCTAATTGAAACTTGTCTCCCTCTCCTACCCCCTTTTCCTGCCCGCTCGTTTAAATCTTATGCTTTCAAGCTACAAAGAGATACTCAGGTGTGAGTATTAAGTAATAAGAAATAAAACTAACATTTTGTAATCTACTAGTGAAGTGCATGATACCATCTTGAAAGCTATACATTTATACTTTTTATGTTGCTACTAAGAGTGTTTTCAAGATTCCATCTTTACGAGTTGTATTCATAATTTGGCATATTGTTTTCCCCTCTTGCTCTTCCAAATTTGATCTACTAAAGGGCTTGGAATTCTTCCTAAACAAAACAAAATGAAAAAGAAAAAAGAACAAAACAAAAATGAGATGCTAATCTCAAACTCTACTAAAAATATAAGCCACGTTATTTGTGCTTGGAACTCTCAGGAATTTGAAAGGTGTAAATTATAGGGCAGAATGGGTTTTTAGGTGGGTCCTTTTACAGAAATACATAGCACAGTCATTTTATTATTCATAGTGCTAGAAAACCTCCCTTCTTTCAAGAAAATGCAAAAAGTACTGTTGAAATGCTACAATTCAAATTCTCTCTAGTAATTTTTTTTTCTTTTTAATATATTTTTTATTATTTTCAGAGAGGCAAGGAGAGGGAGAGAGAGATAGAAGCATCGATGAGAATCATTGATTGGTTGCCTCCTGCACGCCCCCCTACTGGGGATTGAGCCCACAACCCAGGCATATGCCCTGACTATGAATTGAACCATGACTTCCTGGTTTATAGGTCGATGCCCAACCACAGTCATGACATGCTGTTTTGTCACTTTATAATCATGTGATATATTTAGCAAATATGGACCATTATGAAGAATTGTATTTGTTTTTAAGGTTCAGAATTTAATAGTCAATAAATACTAGGTTTTTCAATACCAGCTGGAGAAAAAGAGCTCATGTACTATTATTTATGTGCATTGATTTTTAAACTATAAGTATACATTCAGAAATTGTAAATTATTAGCATGAAGCGTCACCCTCTCTTTTTTTCCTCCCTTTGCTAAATGTCAAGTCTCTGACTGAACGCTTGCTAAAAATGCAAGATTGGGCTGCTGTGCTTGGAGAAGACATAACAGATGATAACTTGGAATTGGAAATGAAGAGCGAGTCAGAAAATGGTGCACTCTCAGGTATTAAATCACATATCCTCTTGCTAAAATGATGACTAGCTCTTGTATTTCCCCATTTTCACCATGTTCTTTATACACTTGTCCTTTGCTCCACCTTTTCCATCTTTCTTTAATATTCTGTCCCTTTCTCACCATCCCTTATCGTTAACCTTCAGCTAGAATATTGCCTTTTCACTAAATCTTTCTCCAGCTCCTCAGACAGACTTACAGCCTCCTTACTCTCTGTTTTTTTATATGTTGTACATACTGTCATTATAGCCACATTGTTTCATAATCATTTCAATGCCTGTTTCCCCCTGCACTGTAAGCTAATCAAATGGTTGGGTAAGTAGTTTGAAAAATGAGTGTTATATCTTCTAATAATAAAAGTGTGATATGCTAATTAGATCGTACAGCCAAACGACCTTCTGGCTGTCCTTCCCCAACGAAGCAGGGCTGCGAGGGAAGCCCGGGTCCTGGGTGCCAGAGGGAAGCTGGTGTTGGCAGCCGAGGAAAGGAAGGCCTACTCTTGCACGAATTTTGTGCATCGGGCCTCTAGTAGATAAATACCTCAGAACACTCTTTTTTTCTTTATTTAGATAGTTTAGATGGTTTTAATACTTTAATCTTGGCCATCTCAAATTATTATTGGTATTGTTGCTTACAGTCTCTAAACTCAGGAAAAAGTTATGATTACCAGTTACTCACTGTATTCTCAACTGATACCTTTGACTTAAATTTTTTTTTGTATTTTGACATAATAGTAGATTCATAGGAAGTTGCAATGGAGTACAGAGAGGTCTTAGGTATATCCAATCTAGTTTCCACTAATGATAATTTTTCTGACTTTTGTATCCTTTCTCTTTTCTGTCTCTTTACCCCTGCATAATTAAAAAATTTATTAAGGAGAAGTTATGATTAAAAAATTTCTTGATCACAATGTGTTGAAGGAAAGTTATACTTCCAAAGTAAATACATACAGTTTTGTTTGTACTTTTTCTGTTCTGCTTTATTTTGTAAGAAATGTTTCTAATGAGAAAACTCGTGCTTGTTTAATGTTATTTTAATTTGAAGTATAATTCCAGTCATATTTTATCTGGTGAAGGAACCCAAGAATAGTCCCGACTGTGGGACTGTAACTTTGTTCTTGGAGTTAATGATGAAGAACCTTGTTAATTGATATTATGGTACTATCAGTGCTTTTATTGTTTAACTTTCTACCAGCAAGTCCAAGGCCATTCCGCCAAATTCATTATTGTAGCAAGAAGAGGGATTATGAGGCTCTAATTGAGTGAATAAATAAAATCATTTAGAACTCTCTTGTGACATTGCTTTTTATTGTTATGTTTTTGTTTTTTATAATAGATAATGAACCAAAAGGGGCTTTGAGGAAGCTGATTCATGCTGCTAAGGTTTGCATTACTACATAAATTAAAAAAAAAGAAAGAAAGAAAATAGAACATGGATTAAACCCATATATCTTCAGTAACTATTTTTAAAGTCCATTTTATAGTTAACAGATAAGTGATCAGAATTTTCAGTAGTGATCAGAATTATCTTTATCAGTTGCTTTTTTCTTTTTTATAATAACTTTAGAAATTCATATTGTTAATTTTTAGAATTTATCATAACAAAAATTTTCGAAGTCTGCATATATTAAAAATGTTTACTCTATTTTCTTTAATTTCTCTTTGAGCATTTCTCTTCCTCTGGTCTCAATATATATTTTATTTTAATCCTCACCCAAGGATATTTTTCTCATTGATTTCCAGAGAAGGTGGAAGGGAGAGAAAGAGAAAGAAACATCATGTGAGAGAGACACACTGATTGGTTGCCTCCCACACTCACCCCTACTGGGACTGGGGAACCTATAACTGAGGTACATGCCCTTGACCAGGAATTGAACCCGCAACCCTTTGTTCTGTGGGCTGATGCTCTAACCTCTGAGCATACTTGCCAGGGCCCCAATATTCTATTTTAAGAAGTAAATACTTAGTTTCATTTTCTTCTGCTTTATCCCTTTTTTCATTGTAAGAGTGGTATCCTGGTCTTTACCTTATTTGAGGAGTTTTGGTAATGTTTAAAGAATACTTTAATCACACATATATTGAAGCCCTGGCCAGGTAGCTAGATTGGTTAGAGCGTTGTCCCTATATGCCAAGGTTGTGGGTTCAATACCCTGTCAGAGCACATACAAGAATCAACCAGTGAGTGCATAAATAAGTGGAACAACAAATTGGTGTTTTTCTCGTCCTCTCTCTCTCCCCTCTCCCTTTCTTTCTCTAAAATCAATAAATAAAAATTAAAAAAACCTTATGTGTTGAAAATAAGTAAAATGAAAGTAGCCACAGTCTAAGCATTCATCCCTGATCTTCTCATTCCCTATCCTGAAATTTACAACTATTGGTGACTTTGCTACCTTTCTAAGGTGGAAGCTGAATTGTTAGGATATTCTAGGCCAGTGGTTGGCAAACTGCAGCTCGCGAGTCACATGCAGCTCTTTGGCCCCTTGAGTGTGGCTCTTCCACAAAATACACGTGCGGGTGCACACGTACAGTGTGATTGAAACTTCGTGGCCCTTGCACAGAAGTCGGTATTTTGTGGAAGAGCCACACTCAAGGGAGCAAAGAGCTGCATGTGGCTTACGAGCCACAGTTTGCCGACCACTGTTCTGGGCAATAATTTCATCAGAGTGTTAAAAGAGCTTCAAAAGGCTAGGATGGTATATTGAGATTAATGTTGCTTTTTTCCATTCTTTGAAGTTAAAGGCTTCTTTAAAAACCCTAGAAGGAGAAAGAAACCAAATATACACTCAATTAACTGAAGTAGATAAAACAAAGGAAGATCTTACAGGTAGGTAATCTACATACTTTTAATGTTTTTCTAAATAATTACATCTCGTTATAGAGAATGGTACCATGAATTGAACCAATTATGGGAGGGTGCAATTTGTTGCTTATTTTCTTTACTTTTGTTTCTTATTTGTAAAAAATTAGTCCTGAGTTATTTGTTGTTGGTAAAGCCTTGTCAGTTTCCTCCTTATTTATTTATTTAATTTATTTATTTAAAAAAATATATATCTTCATTGATTTTAGAGAGGAAGGGAGAGGGAGAGAGAGATAGAAACATCAATGATGAGAGAGAATCATTGATTGGCTGCCTCCTGCACACCCCCTACTGGGGATCAAGCTTGGGCATATGCCCTTGGCCAGAATCGAACCTGGGACCCTATAGTCCGCAGACCAGTGGTCTATTCACTGAGCCAAACTGGCTAGGGCAGTTTCCTCCATATTTATATAAAATTAAAATAATGAAATTACTTAAAAAACCATGTAAAACCATACTTAGGTTTGAATTTCAGTGTAATGTGTGTGGTATGGTTTGAGATATTAAAAAGTAGCAAATTAAAACTTTAAAAAAAATCTTTTAATTGCAAAATTGACCAGCAGTGGTATATTTTACAGATCTGTTTATAGTAAATTTTAATGTACATGCATAGTATATTAGCACATGCAGAAGTGCTCATAGGAGATTTTTTTTATTGAAACATTTTTATTTATTGTTTTTATTTTTTAAAATATATTTTATTGATTTTAGAGAGGAAGGGAGAGGGATAGAGAAACATTAATGATGAGAGAGAATCATTGATCGGCTGCCTCCTGCAGGCCCCCTAACGGGGATCAAGCGGCAACCCAGGCCTATGCCCTTGGCTGGAATCGAACCTGGGACCCTTCAGTCCGCAGGCCAACGCTCTATCCACTGAGCCAAACCAGCTAGGGCGAAACATTTTTATTTTTAGTAAATAGTCGATATAAGTAACATACCATTATATTAAAAAAATTTTTTTTCGCCCATCTGGCATGGCTCAGTGGACCTGAACCAGGAGGTCACAGTTCAATTCCCGGTCAGGACTCATGCCCGGGTTGTGAGCTTGATCCAAGTGGAAGGCATGCAGGAGGCGGCTGATCAATAATTCTCTGTCATCATTGATGTTTCTATTTCTCCCTCTCCCTTTCTCTCTGAAATCAATTTAAAAAATAATTTCATCATAACAATTTGCATAAAAAAGAATGGAAGGGCATACTCATGTCAACAATGGTTATTGTTGAATATGGAATTATGGAAAGATTTCTCTTTTTTTTTTACTTATCTGTATTTTCAAAAATTTCTACAAGAAGTGAATTATATTTATAATAAAACATTTTTTGAAAAGGTTGAACCACCTAGTGGTTACTCTACCACTAATTGGGATACACCCCTCACCCCCGAAATAAGCTTTAGAAAATAAAAGATGAAAAGGTTGAACTATCCAAAAGGTACAGATTACTAAAAAAATGATCAAAAGATCATAGACTCATTCACATAGTATTGATAGTTGGAATATTTTTATATTTTGAAAAGTAGTACTAACTTAAAGGTTTGCTATATGTAATGCATAGTACTAAAAGCCATGGGAAAGTTTCTGGAGGAAAAGATAGGGAGCCTGCTTTCAAGGAAGCTGCATTTCAGTATACAGTATTAACAGACTCTCAGTGTGGAACTATTCAGTAAGTGCCAGAATACCAAGGAATTTACTCACCAGTTATCACATTCCTTAATGCAATGAATTGCTTGGCAAATCTTAATTGTTTTCTAAAATTAGTATTTGGGAACTGTGTCTGCTTGTACCCGCCTTCCAAATGTAACTTTCTTTTTTTAATGGATCATGAGAGATAAATTTCTACAATTGGTTTTCTCTGTTCATAACATGAAGGTTTTCTTCTAAACTGCTTTCCCTCTTTGGTAATCATTTAAGATACAGAGGATTTGAAACAAACAAAATAGTTACAATAGAAGTACAAAGATATAATGATGATTTAAGTATTGGTTTATTGTGTGTTTTTTAAAATAGGGATGATCCAATTTTAATAAAGTTAATATCCATCATTATTATCTGTTAAGTGACTGTTCCTGGCAGTGGTTTAAAGCTTAAGTCAACAGGTGTAAATTTAAAAATACCTTACAGATTTTCTGTTGTTGTTGGAACGAATTTTGTTTATTAGTAATTAATTATTTTTCGTAATTGTTATCTGTATGAAATGTTAATATGCAACTCAAAACGTTTGATTTTGACTTTTAAAATTTTTCCATAGAGTGTATTAAAAATATTCAGACTGAACAAGCATGTTTGCAGCCAGAAAATGAACATCTTGAAAATGAGAATCAAAAGCTTCAGCACAAACTTAAAGTAATGACTGAACTATATCAAGAAAATGAAATGACACTTCATAGGTAATAAAATATATGTTGATATCCTCATTGAGTGGCAAGTGAAATATTGCATATAAAGCAGCAGTTCTCAACTTGTGGGTTGCGACCCCTTTGGGGGTCGAACGACCCTTTCACAGGGGTCGCCTAAGACCATCGGAAAACACGTATATAATTACATATTGTTTTTATGATTAATCACTATGCTTTAATTATGTTCAATTTGTAACAATGAATTTGGGGGCCACCACAACATGAGGAACTGTATTAAAGGGTCGCGGCATTAGGAAGGTTGAGAACCACTGATGTAAAGTTTATGTGATTAGCCTAAGTTCTGTTTATGATTGGGTTATATTTCATCAATTCATTTTTTTAAATTAATCCTCACTAGAGGATACATGTGTGTGTATCCTATCTAATAAAGAGGGAATATGCTAATTGACCCTCATGCTGTTGCAAAGATGGTGGTGCCCACAGCCAATAAGGAGGGAATATGCTAATTGACTGCCACACCCTCAAATATGGCAGCGCTTACAGCCCATAAGGAGGGAATATGCTAATTGACTGCCTTGCCCTCAAAGATGGTGGTGCCCACAGCCACAAGATGGCGGCACCCAGTCCCCTCAGCCCCCCAGCCGCCCAGGGCCGGCCCGAGGCTCAGTTAACCAGGGCCGGCTGAGGCTTGTGCTGATGGCAGTGGCAGCACCAGAGGTGTGATGGGGCGTTGCCTTCCCCTGATCGCCGGGTCGCCTCCTGCCCTTGAGGGCTCCTGAACTATGAGCGGGGGCAGGCTGGGCTGAGGGACCCCCCTCCCCCCCTTCCAGTGCATGAATTTTAATGCACCGGGCCTCTAGTAATGTATTTTTTAATACATTTTTACTGATTTCAGAGAGAGGAAGGAAGAGGGAGAGATAGAAACATGAATGATGAAAGAAAATCATCAATCAGCTGCATGCCTCTTACCAGGGGATGGAGCCTGCAACTCAGGCACGTGTCCTACTGGGAATCAAAACATGACCTCCTAGTTCATGGATTGATGCTCAACCACTGAGCAACACTGGCTGGGCACCAGAGGATATTTTTTCCATTGAGTTTTTAGGGAGAACGGAAGGGTGACGGAAAGATACAGAGAGAGAAACATTGATGTGAGAGAGAGACATCAACTGGTTGCTAACCTCATCCACTCTGACTGGGGCCAGGGAACGAGCCTGCAACTGAGGTACATGCCCTTGACTAGAATTTCACCTGTGACTGTTCAGTCTGCAGGCTGACACTAATCACTGAAAAAACTGATTAGGGCTCATCAATTAATTTTTAAAGAAAGTTATTTGATCTTGAAATACTTTTTCTTAAGGAAGAAAATGTGTAAATGATATTGGACTTTGCAGACTAGTTCACAAAATCCTTTTAAATTTCTTACAGTTAATCAGCAAATTATTGCTAATTAAAGTTCCTAATACTGTAAGCTAGGTCAGGGAATCTGGGTGGACATCCTAGTAATTGCACTCTATCCGTTAATTCCATCTCTGATATATGTAAAACTGATTCCTTTCTCCTGTGTGCTCCTGCAAAATTGACCCTTGTCTCAATAAATGGCAGTGTTACTTGCTGAGTTGATCATGGCAGCTGATTAAGCCGTCCTTGACTTCTCTCTCTTTTTTTTTTGGTTTGTTTTGTTAATCCTCACTTGAGCATATTTTTTCCATTGATTTTTATTTTATTTTATTATTATTTTTTAAAATATATTTTTTATTGATTTCAGAGAAGGGGGGGAGAGAGCAAGAGAGAGAGAGATATCAATGATGAGAAAGAATCATTGATTGGCTGCCTCTTGCACGCTCCACACTCGGTACTGAGTCCACAACCCAGGCGTGTGCCCTGCCCAGGAACGGAACCGGGACCTCCCAGTTCATAGGTTGACACTCAGCCACTGAGCCATGCTGACTGGACTCCATAGATTTTTAGAGAGAATAGGATGGAGTGGGTGAGAGAGAGAGAGAGAGAGAAACGGTAACATGGATGTGAGAGAGACACATTGATTGGTTGTTTCCTGCATGTGCCTGACCAGGGTTAGGGATCAGACCTGTAATTCAGGTATGTGCCCTTGACTAGGAATTGAGCTGTGAACTTTCAGTGCGAGGGTCAAGGTTCTAACCTCTTAACACACCAGCCAGGGTGACTTCTCTCTTTTATATCCCATATTTATTCTATCAAATTCTGTCAGCTTTCCTGTATCCTGAATCTGACTAGTACTTTTATTTTTTATTATTTATTTATTTATTTTTTAATTAAATCTTTATTTTTCAGATTATTACAGTTGTTCCTCTTTTTTCCCCCCATAGCTCCCCTCCACCAGGTTCCTACCCCACCCTCTACCCTTCCCCCCTACCCCCCACCATCCCCATCCACAG
>NW_006286263.1:2348362-2350578 GCF_000327345.1 Myotis davidii | reverse complement strand
CAGTGTCCTGGTAATCGCTGCAAGTGCCTCTGAAAGAATGCCGCCCTCTAGGTCTGACCCATGCCAGACAGTCTAGTCTAGCCTCTCCCCGTATGAGTCTGGGTCCCCAGAGACTCGCCTGGAACTGGAGTTCAGAGGAGTCAGAAGCTTGAGACTCCCTCCCTATTGAAAAGGACAACCATGTCCTCAGCTACCAGCCCTTTCCACATGCGCCTCCGTACCTCTGCACTTTATTTCCACACCGCACCTCCTCTGAGTCTCATTGTGTTTTTCTCTTTCCTTCTAGTTGTAGAATTTCCACTAAGCCAGCCTTCCTGTGGTTCTGGATGATGTCTGTTTTACCTTTTAGTTGTATTTTTGAAGTGGTTGTGTGAGGCAGCAATTTTAGGTGTTTACCTATGCCGCCATCTTGGTTTCCCCCTGACTAGTACTTTTTACCTTCTCCTATACCCGTGGTCAGCAAACTGGGGCTCGCGAGCCACATGTGGCTCTTTGGTCCCTTGAGTGTGGCTCTTCCACAAAATACCATGTGCAGGTGCGCATGTACAGTGTGATTGAAACTTCGTGGCCCGTGTGCAGAAGTCATATTTTGTGGAAGAGCCACACTTAAGGGGCCAAAGAGTCGCATGTGGCTCGTGAGCCGCAGTTTGCCAATCACTGTCCTATACCGATAGTCTGATCCAAGCCATTATACGTTAGTATCTGGCTTATTGCTGTAGCATCATGAGTGGTGTCTCTTTATATTCTTAACTTAATGCTCTGACTTCTGTAGCATGACCCTTCTAAAAATAATGAGTATTGTTACTCTCTTGCTTAGAACCTCCAGGTGCTTTCATATCACACTCAGAATTTAATCCAAAGCTTTATCATGGCCTATAAGACCCTACAAAACCTGGCCCTTGGCTACCTCTTTAATTTTAGCTTGTTTTCTTTTTCTTTCATCATGGATAGCCATACTAGAGTCTTCTTGATGATCTTTAGCATGCTAAGTACATTACCCTCAGGACCTTTTGAAGATATAAGAGATTGAGGTGAAAGAAATACTTTTAAGTGTATCTTTTGGACAAAAATATGATAAAATACAGAATTTTAATGAGTAATGTTTAAAATTTCAAAGAAAAAACTTCTGTTGATACTCAAAATAAGAATGGGAAGCTAAATAGAATCCTAGCTGTATATGTGTTGTTCATATTGTGATTTCATTCATTGATTTGAAATGCTTTGAATTCCCAAAATATTGTGTATTTTATTCTTACATTTAAAGTAATATATTCACTACTCAAATTCAATGAATTATGACACTAGTTGTTCTTTTTTTTAATTTTTTATTTATTTTTTATTGCTTAAAGTATTACAAAGAGTATTACATAGGTCTCCTTTTTTTTGTTTTCTCCCCTTGACATTCCCCCGGGCTCCCCTGCCCCCCAGTGTCTTGTGTCCATTGGTTATGCTTATATGCATGCATATAAGTCCTTCGGTTGATCTCTTACCCCTCCTTCCCGCCTCCCAACCCTCCCCAGCCTTCCCACTGCAGTTTGACAGTCTGTTCGATGCTGCTCTGCCTCTGTATCTACTTTTGCTCATCAGTTTATAATGGTGTTTATTATCCAATAATGAGTGTGATCATGTGGTATTTTTCTTTCATTGACTGGCTTATTTCACTTAGCATAATGCTCTCCAGTTCCATCCATGCTGTTGCCAATAGTAAGAATTCCTTACAGCAGCATAGTATTCTATCGTGTAGATGTACCACAGTTTTCTAATCCATTCATCTGCTGATGGGCACTTAGGCTGTTTTCAGATCTTAGCTGTGGTGAATTGTGCTGCTATGACCATAGGGGTGCATATATCCTTTCTGATTGGTGTTTCTGTTTTCTTGGGATATATTCCTAGAAGCGGAATTACTGGGTCAAATTGAAATTCCATTTTTAACTTTTTAGGAAACTCCATACTGTTTTCCACAGTGGCTGCACCAGACTTGCATTTCCACCAGCAGTGCACGAGGATTCCTTTTGCTCCACATCCTCTCCAGCACTTGCTGTTCGTTTGTTGATGATAGCCATTCTGATAGGTGTGAGATGATACCTCATTGTTGTTAGGATTTTCATCTCTCGGATGATTAGTGACTTTGAGCATATTTTCATATGTCTCTGAACCTTCTGTATGTCCTCTTTCGAAAAGTGTCTATTTAGATCCTTTGCCCATTTTTTGATTGG
>NW_006286263.1:2343827-2344831 GCF_000327345.1 Myotis davidii | reverse complement strand
GCATCTTTTCCAATTTGGATGCCTATGATTTCTTCTTCTTGTCTAATTGCAATGGCTAATATTTCCAGTACTACATTGAACAGGAGTGGTAACAATGGGTATCCCTGTCTTGTTCCTGTTCTTAGGGGAAATGGTTTTAGTTTTTGCCCATTGAGTATGATGTTGGCTGTGGGTTTGTCATATATGGCTTTTATTATGTGGATGTATGATCCGTCTATTCCCCCCTAGCTGAGAGTTTTTATCAGAAATGGATGCTGGATTTTGTCAAATGCTTTTTCTGCATCATTTAATATGACTATGTGTTTTTCCTCTCTCAGTTTGTTTATGTGATGTATCACGTTTATTGATTTGCGGATATTGTACCATCCTTGCATCCCTGGGATAAATCCTACTTGGTCATGGTGTATGATCTTTCTGATGTACTGCTGGATCCTATTTGCTAAGATATTGTTGAGAATTTTGGCATCCATGTTCATGAGGGATATTGGCCTGTAATTCTCTTTCATTGTATTGTCTTTACCTGGTTTTGGTATTAGGGTGATGCTGGCTTCATAGAATGAGCTTGGATGTGTTCCTTCCTCTTGAATTTTTTGGAATAGTCTGAGGAGGATAGGTTTTAGTTCTTCCTTGAATGTTTGGTAAAACTCCCAGGTGAAGCCCTCTGGCCCTGGGCTTTTGTTTGCTGGAAGCTTTTTGATGACTGCTTCAATTTCTTCATAGTTATTGGTCTTTTGAGATTTTTAAATTCTTCCTGATTGAGTTTTGGAATGTTGTATTTTTCTAGGAATATGTCCATTTCCTCCAGGTTGTCTAGTTTGTTGGAGTAGAGTTGTCCATAGTATTTTATAACAATAATTTGTATTTCTGTGGGATCTGTTGTTATTTCGCCTCTTTCATTTCTGATTTTGTTAATTTGGGTCCTCTCTCTTTACTTCTTGTTGAGCCTGGCTAGCAGTTCATCAATCTTGTTTATCCTTTCAAAGAACCAGCTCTTGGTTTCATTG
>NW_006286263.1:2336487-2343677 GCF_000327345.1 Myotis davidii | reverse complement strand
TAGGATTGCTGTTTCTTGGCTGATTTTTGTCTAGAGAATTTATCCAGTGATGTCAGTGGTGTATTAAAGTCCCCTAATATGATTGTATTATTGTCAATCTCTCCCTTGATATCTTCTAGGAGTTTTTTTTATGTATTTGGGTGCTCCTTCAGTGGGTGCATATATGTTTATCAGGTTTATATCCTCTTGTTGTATCAATCCCGACACTAGTTGTTCTTCAGAGGAGAATATGGACAGTTGGTAGTACTAATAAAATGTTAATTTAAAAATTTTGCCTGTATACAGTGTGATTGAGTCATTTTCTCAATCCTGGATTGATGTTTTTTACTGATATATTACATTGCTAGCACTTTTCAAAAATATAGTATTGAAGAGAAGTGAAATAGTATAGTAGCTTGATGTGTTGCTTTAATATGTGGAAATGTGATTGTTTTTTAGTTATATTGCTGTGTTTCCTTTCACATTGTAATTTCTTCATCATTAATAAGCCCACCCAAATTCAAGGGGAAGGTTCATAGACTACCTCTCAGTGGGCGGGGTGTCAAAGAATTGCTGGCCATTTTTAATCTGCAGTCTGTAAAAGCACTTTATGAGAGATAGAAACATCAACCATTAAAGAATCATTTATTGGCTGTCTCCTGCACACCCCCTACTGGGGATTGAGCCCACAACTTGGGCATGAGCCCTGACTGGGAATCGAGTCGTGACCTCCTGACATATAGGTAGACTGTCAGCCACTGAGCTACAGTGGCCAGGCCTTTTTTTAAAAAATCCTCACCTAAGGATATTTTTTCCATCAATTTTTAGAGAGAGTGGAAGGGAGGGAGAGAAAAAGAAACATGGATGTGACAGAGACACATCGACTGGTTGCCCCCCACACATACCCTGACCGTGGTCGGGGATCCAACCTGCAACCCAAGTATGTACCCTTGACCGGAGTTGAACCCTTGACCATTGGGTGTGTGGGCCCATGCTGTAACCACTGAGAAAACTGGCCAAAGCTTGTGAAAGCATTTTTCTTCATCTTTAATCCAATTACACTTTTATGCTTTTCCTAAGGCAATGACTTTTATTTTCTTACACCGGTGAAACCATTGACTTGGGCGGGGAGTGCTTCCTAAGCAATAGGTAATATAGTGTGTAGAATATAAAACATTTATGGCTGCCTTATAGAATTTTTTTCATTTTTTTATCATGTGCCTCCCAAAGTTCATGAAGAAGGGGAGACATTCATAGTTAGGATGCCAAATGTGTTTTCCTGTGATGTTCACTATTTCTTGAGGGACCAATGTTATTACTGATACCATGTGAAACAACTTGGGTGATTTAGTATAATGGAACTACTACTTGCTAGCTCTATGCCTTGGTTCAGTTACTTAGTTTCTCGTGCCTTTTTTTTTTTTTTGGTGAGTTGGCCTGGAAGACGAATCAATATTTAACAACTTAACAACCAATGTAAAAATTATTGAAACAGTTCATTAGTTGGTGACTTCTTGTCTAATAAATATAATGTTTCTTTATATAAGAAGTTTTCATAAATAATAGTCATAATAATTTTTATTAATATTTATTTTTGATAATGTTAATTTTATAATGAATCCTATATAATAGTTAATATGCTAATTGACTGCCACACCCTCACAAGATGGCAATGCTCACAGCCACAAGATGGCGACGCCCAGTCCCCTCAGCCCTATGGGGTGGGGGAGGAGTGACAGGTGCACGGCGCAGCTGGGCCCGCCTCTAGCCAGGCCCAGCCGCACCGCGCATCTGCCGCTGAAGTCCCGCAGTCCCCTTAGCCCCACCAGCAATGAATTTTTATGCGACCATTACCTTTTAAAAAAATCCTTATCCAAGGATATGATTATTTCTTTTAGATCATCTGTTCTCAGGGAGCAGGCCTAAGCCAACAGGTGGGCATCCCCCAAGGGCCTCAGACTGTGAGAGGGCGCAGGCTGGGCTAAGGGACCCCCCGTGTACATGAATTTTCATGCACCGGGCCTCTAGTTCTTATAGAAAACTCTTGAAACTTTTATATTTATAGTATTGTTATTAGATGAAGCTTTATAACTTGAGTTTGTAATATTAAATTCCATGCCAGAAATACTTACACAGGTACTTTGTTTTTCTTGCATGTGATGTTCTTAGTGGTATTATGCAAATTGCTTTATGGGAAGCACCAGTTGTGACACAATTAAAGAGATACGATTGGTTATTTTATGACATATAATAAAAGAAATAAAACACTTTTTGTTTTAAGGAAATTAACAGTAGAAGAAAATTACCGGTTAGAGAAAGAGGAAAAACTTTCTAAAGCAGATGAAAAGATCAGCCATGCAGCTGAAGAGCTGGAGACCTATAGGTATGAAATATATTATACCTCTCTCCTTCCCCTTCCCCTTTCCCCTTCCCCTTTTCTTTCCCCTACCCCTTCCCCTTCCTTTTCATTGATTTTAGAGAGAGGGGAAGTGGGAGGGATAGAGAGGTAGAAACAATGAGAGAAATGGTGATCGGCTGTCTCCTCCATGCCCCCTACTGGGAATTGAGCCCGAAATCTGGGCATGTGTCCTGCCTGACCAGGAATCGAGCTGGTGACCTCTTAGTTCATGGGTCGATGCTCAACCACTGAGCTACCCCATCTGGGCTTACTCCTTTCTTTTTGGGGTGGGGAGGGTATCCAAAAGCCCAATATCAGAAAAAGTCATATAGTAATAACAACAAAAAATTAAAAAATGTATTTTTGTTTCCTGATTTTCACTTAGATGTGTTGCTGTAATACAGTTACACAGAAATTTTAAAAAGGAAAAACGCTTTTCTTTCAGTATGTGAGATTTTAAGTCTCTCACATTAATTATATTTGAACATGGGCAACCCTATTGTATTTTAATGTCAAGAAAACTGTGAATAGCCATTAATTTAAAAAAAACTTTCCTCTTTGGTACAAATGTGGAAGAATGTATACAGTATTAATGAATTTAAGAATTATGCCACAAAAAGAAGTTATGCCTCAAGTAAAGTTCTGAAAAAGTGTTTGTAAGATGATAAGTCTATCAGCAGTATACCAGATAGTTATGTAACTTCCATTAGGGAGTTTAAGCTGAGTCTTATCCGAAAGAAGGAATTATCTTGTTAGTCTTATATTTCACAGTGATCATTAATTTTCTACAGTTCTATTAAGATTAAAGACATCTGATTAAATCTTCCAAGATCATACCTCTTAAAAATAAAAATGAATCAACCAATGTACCCTACAAATCTTTTCAAGACCTTTGGTTTGGGTAAACCCAAGTAGTAGCATTCTTAAATATTAATTCTAAAGTATTAAACATACTTTAGAATTCTAAAGTATTAAACATACTTTAGAACCTCTTAAAGGTGGAGTTCTGAACTCTTTTTTTTTTGTGAAAAAAAGCATTCTGGGTGTTTTAATTAATATTTCCAGTAGAGCATGTGTTCTATCATTTCTTAGTATATGTTAATAGTAGAATGATTATTTCTTCCCTATAGAAAGCGAACCAAAGATCTTGAAGAAGAATTGGAGAGAACCATTCGTTCTTATCAGGGGCAGGTATGTGTGTGTGTGTGTGTGTGTGTGTGTGTGTGTGTAACTTAAAACAGTTCTGATTTGTTTGAATTTATATCTATTTTCATGAGGAATATAGTTACTTGACTAGTTATATGCCTTTCTTAAAGTTTTACATTTGGCTGTGGAACATTCCTAGGGAGCCAGAGATTCTGGGAAAAGAGATCTTGTTGAAGTTGCCATGTCTTCTGCTGCTTTGGGAATATGAATTGCATAAACAAATAACATACAAGGTGAGGCAAAAGTAGGCTTACAGGTGTTTGTATGGAAGAAGACATGCAGATTATGATTATTACAGTAGATTTATTAACTATTTTGTGTACTTACAACTGTAAACCTATTTTTGCCCTACCCTGTATCTGAGCTTTAGGGTTTTAGATTTAGTCCAGCTAGTGTCTCTTAATTGGCAACTCATATTGTAGTTAATTACTGCATAAAATAGAAATATACTAGACAGAGTTCAGTTGTCATTACATTCAGTTTTGTTTTACGAGTAGAGTAGAGCATATGTATATGAAAATTTGCTTTAATATGTTACTGACTTTTCTGAGATGCTTGAGTTATTTTTGAGTTTATGAGTTGTGTGCTAAATCATAGTGGTAGATGTGAATGTTTTTTATATAAGGAAAATAGTTATCAGTAGTATTATAATGATTTTCTTTTTCAGATTATTTCTCATGAGAAAAAAGCACATGACAATTGGGTAAGTATTAAATTCTCTTAGGTTCTTTTATCAAATTGTTCTTTTTCCTAATTTAAAAGAGCAGTATAAAAGGAACTAAAAATAAAGATAGTATTTTAAAAAATAATTTTCTTTATGTTCCTTATGAACTAATACTTTGTTATGGCACAGTTATTCACAAAATCTGATTTTTCCTTCTCTATTTTCAGCACATTGCTTCTTTGCAGGGAGTTTATACTCTCTCTGGGGAAGGTGATGTAATCTTCATGACTTCATTGTTTCAGGGCACTGGATTGCCACTAATTATTGTGGACAAATTACTTAAAATTCTCAGGGCCTGATTACTCTTCCGTAAAACAGTGGTACCAAGCTGTACCTAAAGCCTTTTTTAGTTCTAAAAGTTCCAAAAATCTAAAAATTCTTGTATCTGATTCTCAGTGGTGAATTACTTGATACACATTAAGAAAAACATCATCATAAGAAATGTGATGTCAGTCATCCAGAGGAACTGTGTGAGGAAATCACAAGGATTCAGACTTTAAGTAATTATAAGAATTACCCCTGTAAGAGTTAGTGTCCCGAGGAGTCTTCAAGGAGAGCAGTTTGCACAGTGGGTGAATACATGGGGTTTGGACTCACTGTCTTGGTTTGTTTCATAACTTATATAAACCTTTCCTCTTTGATAAACATTTAGTTTTTTTGTATTTTTTAGTGTTATAAATAATTTCGTAATTTCAGATATTGCTTTATCTAGTGAGCATTTATTTGCTCTGTCCTGTTAAATTTAATCTTTTCTTCTTTTGGACTCACAGAGTACTTTGCTTTTTGTGTCTTATGACAAGTACCATACTCATTTAAAAAAATTTATTTTTTAATCCTCATCCAGGGACATGTTTTTTAAATTGATTTTTAGAGAGAGAGGAAGGAAGAGAGAGAAAGAGAGAGAGAGACATAGCAATGTGAAAGAAACGTTGATCGGTTGCCTCCTGTACTGTACTACTCTGATGGGGATTGAACCTGCCACCTAGGTATGTGCCCTGACTGGGAATTGAACCTGTAATCTTTTTGGTGAACGGGATGATGCTCTAACCAATTGAGCCAGGGTTCCATGCTCATTCATATCCGTCCTTACAACAGATTTAAGCTTCTCAAGATCTAGGTATTGTTTCGTTTTTTTTTTTTTAACACTTGTGCCTAATTGAATGCTTTTTTTGGTCTATTGTAAATATTCAATATCTGAGTGCAATATTTTAGAATACACTGTGGTCATTTACTGAAATTATAGTTTTATATAACCATTGGGTATAAGCTTTTCAAAAGTCTGTATTCACTTGCCATCAATTTTTCTATTTTGTTGTTGTAGGTATATCATTAATACATACTAAACTATAATCATAGAACTTACTTTTGACTTATTACCTTTGCATTTTTTTGTACCTTATCTTGTGGGTAAATATTTTCCACTATGTACGAAACATTAAGAAGTAATTTTGGTTCTCTATTGTTAAAAGTTAAATGAATTGGTATTTTATTAACTAAAGTTGTTACGGTATAATATACTTTTTTTGTTAGTAAAAATTGATTATGTAATTACATATTTTAAAAAGATTTACCCTTGAAATCATGTGAGTGCTAAAATATGTCTAAGCTATGTTTTTTGTGAATATTTACATAATATGTTCTTTGACCAGTTAAAGTCAATTCTCATGTGTAGTTTGCAGTTTTAAGTGAACACATTGATAGTGTAGTTCCTTTACTTGTAGCAAGTTATGGTTATAGATGGAGTTAATCTGCCTACCTTTGTATGATAGAAACAGTTGCCCTAGGACTGCATTCATTTGGCAGGTCTGGTGTTCCACACATGCTGCTGCTGGTCTGGAGTACCCACAGCGTGACTGGGAAACAGGCAATAACCCCTTCAAGTTTAACCTTTCCCCACAACAGTTTGGGAAGAGTGCATGCTCTTCTGGTTATTATAAGAGTAGCTTTATTTTCTATAACATAAACTCTGATTTTCTAACCTTTTATTTTATTAAACTGAAGTGTAACTAAAATGTGAAAGCCTATCAGAATATTATGTGTACAGCGCTGTGTACTTAATGTAGCATGCTTTGATTATATTCAGCCATTTAAAAATATGGCCTGTACCAGTATGCTGTGAAACTCTTTTAGACCTTTCTGGCTTCACAGATTTATAGTGATTTCTTTCCAGAGATGGTTACCTTGTTCCGTAGTCAGTGCTGCCTGCGTAATGATTCTGAGTCTCCATTCCATTCACCTCTTAGATTGCTCTTGTTATGTTTTTGGATATTAGTGCCAAATAATGCTAATCCTTGACTTCACATCTAGGTAACAGTATTTGTTCGCAAGTACATGATTGACTCCAGTCTTAGTAGGCGCATATCTTCTGGTTACATGAAACTTACTCCCTTTTAAAATGTTCCCTAAAAGTAAAAGAAATTAAAAAAAAATGCCCTCTAAATTAAAACATTTAACATTGAATTTATTGAAATACTTAACTGATTATAATATTTGTATGCCATCACTGAGATATTTATATACATGTATCTTTAATGTTAATTTTGTATTTCTTTAAGTTGGCAGCTCGGACTGCTGAAAGAAACCTCAATGATTTAAAGAAAGAAAATTCTTACCTCAGACAAAAGTAAGTATTTTAGTGGGAACACTGAAAACTTTATTCTTACTTGTTATTTTATTAGTTTGTTAATATTATAAAGGTAAACAAGAAAACCTATAGTGGATCCAGCATAACTAATAGTGAAATCTTTTATTTTATTGAGTTACTAGATTTTTTTGTTTGAAAATTTGTCTTTTTTTTTAATATATGTTTATTGATTTCAGAGAGAGAGAGAAAGAGAGAGAGAGAGAGAGAGAGAGAGAGAGAGAGAGAAAGAGAAAGAAAAA
>NW_006286263.1:2316423-2336450 GCF_000327345.1 Myotis davidii | reverse complement strand
GAATCACTGGTTGGCTCCCTCCTGCACAGTCCCTCTGGGGATCAAGCCTGCAACCTGAGCATGTGCCCTGACCAGGAATCAAACTGTGACCTCCTGGTTCATAGGTCAGTGCTCAACTACTGTGCCACGCCGGCCAGGCAAAACATTTGTCTTGAGAGGTCACTCTAACAGAGAAGGAAACTATTCATGGGTTCTTTTATAAAAGGTGTAACAAAACATAGAAGAGCAACAGGCTAGGTATAGGATAGAAAGAGAAAGGATGGATTGATCTCTCTGAGATGGTAATTCTCAGAGTATCAGCATCTTTTAATGGATAAATGAATGGAATAAATGTTTATTATTTCTCTTATCCCCAAGTTTTAATGTAATGGGTAGTATTATTTTACAAGAAAATGAAAAGAAAAATAAAATGTACATTGTACAGTCAAAGAGAAGAATAAATGCTTTTCTCTGAGGATTGTAACATCTTTCCAAAGTGTTATAATTTCTTGCCAGAAGGTGCTATTCACATACTCATTTTATTCTTGTTGCTTGCCTTTTCTATTCAGAAATTAAAACCAAATGAATAAATGTTTTATTTCAGATCTAATGGTCAAGAAGTAGAAATAGTATTCTTTTTAAAAAATGTCACATTTCTAAGATAAAAAATTTAGGAGTAAAATAGTAGGAATAGTTAATTGGATTCCAATTTTACGTTATGGTTGGAATCCTGTGTGTAACATTATAGTGTAAGGAATACGTGACTCAAAGCTAGGAGCCCTGTGTTTTAATCCTGGCACTTTTCATTTTGAATAAATCAAACTCCTAGCCTCAGTTTCTTTAGTTGAAAAATGATAGACTTGAATTGGTTGACCTTGAAGGACCCTTTTCAAATTTGGGTTTGGTGATACTGCACCCCTTATTGTCTAATTTTTAAGAAAAACAAAACAAAACAAAACAATTTCAAACCTCAGCAAAACATCAATGCCACTTGGCAAAAAGAAACCTGTTACCCCAAAATAGTAGTAGTGAATATAGAAACGTGTTTTGGTCAGAATAATTTTAAAGGATCTGTTTCTTTTATGCATATATTGAGAAAATGAAGAGTAGCTTATAGTTGATAGTGGCATTTTTCTAGAAATGTGGGTGCTTTTCTTTGACGGGTAACTTAGAGATGTTTGTTCTTTATTTGCAGATTAACTGAAACAGAGATTAAATTTGAACTTTTAGAAAAAGATCCTTATGCAGTTGATGTTCCAAATACAGCATTTGGCAGAGGTAGCTTTTTTTAACCCCTCATTTAAAAATACATATATATTTATTTATATATATAAGTTGTATGTATAATTTATATTAGTGTAAATTTAACACTATTACTTATAAATATTTTAGATTTCTGAGCTAGGGTTCTAATCTAAGTTCTCTCACAGTTTCCAAGTTTCTGAGTTTCTTTTCCCTAACAATAATATAAATATTTGGCACCTCTCTTTCTCAGTGGGATTTTATACAATGATGTATATTTAGTACCTTGAACTCCTTGAAAAGCAAAGTGCTTGGTAAATACTAAGGTACTCATTAATTATGTTTTGAAGAATGAATGGGTAAGGATTGCTTAAGTAAAATAGCACTGTGACTGTTTATATATTAGCTATTCTTTGGTATTTGTGTGAATTATAAAAAGGAGAATTTAATGATCATCAAGGAAGCTGGTAGCAACATAATGTATTTGTAGAGCAGAAACTTGATATAATTTAAACACAAATGTTAGATGTATTTTAGTTTCATAATTTACATATTATGTATTAGTGAAGTTGACTTGCAATGCAAAAGGGAATTTGTACTTGGAAAAGATTTTTACCAGTATAAAACTTGCCTTATGTTTTTATGATGCTTAATGACACTATTCTTTTTCTTAAATAAAAAAAGATTCTTAACTATAAAAAAAATGAGAATTAAAACAGTTAGCCTTTAATTACTTAAAAATATTAATTAAAAGATGGGAAAACCTGAGTAATCTGAGTTTTGATTGCTTTAATATCCTCAAGAGAGGACAAATTCTTTGGAAGATGTATTTAATATTTCTGTCCATTCATTAATGAGTTTGCATCTTTAATGATCTCATACTATCCCAAATAGCTTAAAATTTTCAAAATAATTTTGGTTGAATTAGAATTAAGCTTGTGAGGCAATGAAAGTAAACTTATCTTTATATAGACAGAATCCTGTTATAACCTTTGAAAAGTTATAAAATCATCTTGAGAGTCCAGTTTTATTAAAATGAAAGTCTATTTCTATATTTTTGAAGATAGTAGATTATGAGTAATGAAGTTAGGAGTGGGAGGAATTATACAGAAAGATTTTTTATCTGGTTAATGCAAAAATCTCAGGCGTATGTAAATAATGCTTTGATCTTTTGTTGTAACTACATGTGTATATTATGTAAACTACATAATAAAATTTAACGTATTTAAAAAGTGTTATTTTGATGGTATTTTTGTTTGATTTTTGCTGTTAATTTTTTACCTTTTGAAGCATAACCATTATTTGGGAATGGTGAAGTTTGTAAAATGATAGGGCTCTTGGCTGTATGGTTTATAGATAGAGTGACAATTTTTAAATGAATTAGTGTATGTAAATTGACTTTTTTGGGGCTGCCTCCAGCATATGCCCAAACTAGGGATTGAACCCACAGCGTGGGTATGTTCTCTGACTGGAAATTGAACCCATCACTTTTTGGTGCATGGTGGACGCTCAAAGGGACTGAGCCACGTGGCCATGACTGAAAATTTGCTTTTCACTAGCAGTCAATCAAAAGTAATTTCTGATGCTAAAAAAATTAATTTTTTTCTATTTTTTAAAATTCCAAGCTTTACTCAAATAAATCATGGCCCAACACAGGCTCTATGGCCCTGATTTAAACTGAGCCTTCCATATTACAACCATCACCACCTGAAATATCTAGAAGCAATACTGCCTGTAAAAACAAAACAAACTTCATGCCCACAAGTTTTCTTGTAATTCCAGAATATCACCAGTATTCTTTGTTTAATATTGTATGGTTATTTTACTTATGTGTATTATCAAGAGGATAATGTTTTGATTGACTAAAATGTACCTGGTAAACAGACTTTATGGAACACAAAGTTCCATATTGAATTCTATTTCATGTTAGCAAAATCCAAGGCATAGTTAGTGTTCAGGACATGGATTAAACTTAAATTGGCAAGAGGATGACCTAATGGTAATTGTTGAAATGGGATTCTAATCTGAGTGTAGCTAATTGAAACTATGAATTTAAACATTTTGTTTTAATTATTCCAGAGCATTCCCCATATGGTCCCTCACCATTGGGTCGACCTTCATCTGAAACGAGAGCTTTTCTCTCCCCTCCACCTTTGTTGGAGGGTCCACTCAGACTCTCACCTTTGCTTCCAGGGGGAGGAGGAAGAGGTATATTGTTTAAACATGTTTATTACTCTAGATTCTTCCTTACTTTATATTTTCATCTCAACTTTTCTTTAAAAACAATCTTTAAAATAATTCTTTGGAAAATACAGGCATTCCTTGCACTTGTTAGGGGTTACTTTTGATTGGAAAAGGCCAAAATTTGACACCTAATTTTAATGTGTTTTTCTCCTAGAAAAGTGTATTGTAGTAGAATACTTTTGGTCAAGTACTTGATACATATCTTTTTAAATCATATTTTTGACTTCTTTAAAACTCTGTTTTATACTACATAATATAAAACTTTATAAAGTATATAAAATAACAATATAACAGCATAAAATTGTACTTTAATGGAATATTATTAGAATGTAGATTTTTTTTTTACTTCATTATCATGACCTTTTTATTGTAGAAAATCAAAGTGAAAGAATCTTATTTTCAGTATTGAAGAATTCAGAATTGCTCTTTTGTACACAGAATTTGATGGTAACCTTAAAGGAGACCTAAATCATTTGTCAGAACTTTGCAAAACCAACCTAAGATTGTCTGTTTTGTTTTCCCTTTATGTGTTTTTTTTGTTTGTTTGTTTTTGTTAATCCTCACCTGAGGATATTTTTTCCATTGATTTTTAGAGAATGGAAAGGAGGGGTCGGGGGGAGGAGAGAGAGAGACATCAATGTGAGAGACATATGATGTGAGAAACACATGATTGGTTGCTTCCTGCCCCTGCCCCTGGGGCTGGGATTAAACCTGCAGCCTAGGTATTGCCCTTGACTGAGAATCAAACCCGAGACCCTTTGAGCCACACCAGCCAGGGCTCCTCTATGTGTTTTACAATTGAGAGTTTCAGAACTACTTCAAGTCCCTTAGCTGCTGGTCTCTCTGCATTTACCTCATCAGCACTTACTCTGGTGTTACCTATGTACCTGGAGTACTCCTCCTTTTATTTTCTTTATTTTTATTGTCACTATTACAGATATCTCTATTTTTCCCCTGTTCTGCCCCCCTCCACCCAGTCCCTGCCCAGATGGAGTATTCCTCTTTTGATCTCTCACCATAGTTTGTTCACTTTGTCAATTGCTTTAAAATTTTCCTTGAATTGTAGCAAATTTCAAAGATATAGAACCTTTGTCTGTTCCAAAATCAAAAGTCAGGTTTTTAGCCCCAAGTCTGTGTTTCATTGGAACTGATAGCATTCTTCACCAGGGTCATGTCCCCATTCCCCCTTTTTATCAGTGATTTTAACGCATTTACTCTGAGGTAGGAACAGAAAATAATGAGACCAAATAAAAACAAACTAAATACAACATAGGAAAGCTCTAATATTCAAATGGATACAATTCATTAAAGTAGCCTCTCAGAGAGTCTGTGTATTTCCCTGTTGAAGTTTCATATTTAAATATTTTGGGAACACTTTCTTTGGAATTGCCTTCAAGAATATGAAAAAATGAGTTTCCTACTTTATGTTTATGAGACATTCTCTTTGCCCATTTGTTATTTATATCCTGCCCCATTACCAGTTTGCTATACATAACACTGATCCTTCCTGCTTCCTAGTCCCACAGCAGATGGACACACAGCCTGGGGATACTTCAGAGAGAGTCTTCACTGGTGTTGGCTGTGAACCGAAAGCTCCTAGGGAAGGAGATTGAGTTGCAGGTTGACACCTGGAGCTCTAAGAGAGCTTTGCTTTAATTTCCCCCCAATTTTTTGCCTTGGCTTAGAGTAAGAAATATATTTTGTGTCATGTCATATTACACACCAATATAAATGTAATTGAAATCAGTTACATGAAATAGTACTTATTACAATTTTCAATGCTTTCTGAATTTTCAGTTCTATTCCATTTCATTAAAAAAAATAGTGATTAAGAATTAAGACTAAATTAATTTCATGCACCAAAATGGGTTGTAGGCAGCAACCTTAAAAAGAGTGCTCTAGAAATAAAGGTACAATTGGCTAGATACAAATGAGAATCACTGGAAGTTGAATGATATAAGTCAAGGATTGCTTGTAGTCAATTTAATATTTGGAATAAGAGTAAAAATTACCTTTGATTTCTCCTCTCCTATTTCAATTATTTTTCTCTCCTTTTTAATTACTTTAACGTTTTGATATGTTTACATGATTTGCAAGGGTGTTTTATTATTTGTTAGAAATGCTACAGAGAAATAAAAAAAACTGTAATGTTACAATGTATTTACCTCCATAAATTAACAACAGTGTATTTTAATAAATAAATAAATAAAAAGAGACGCTACAGAGATTTTAGATAAGTAATTCACAGGGCCTAAGAGAGTTGCTTTGTACTGAAAGTTTCTGTGACCCACCAAAGAAGGATGACCAAGTCCCCTTCCTTTTTTCACCTTTTAAAATTTGGGAATTTGGGTGAGATATTTGTTTGAATAAGACTGAGTATAAGGAAATAATATTTTTAGAATAAATTGTAGAAAACATTGGGTCTGAATGAAAGTTTTTATCCTTTGGCAACTTAAATTTGTAATAGTCACTTAGAAATAAATCAGTTGGCCTATACTTGGTCTTCTGGAAGTAAACAATCAGAGGGAAGCCTTTGAATGTCTCCATTAAAGATTTATGCTTCAGTGTAGAAGAATTTAGCCGAATTACTCTTGCACATTTCTACCAATTCAGTTTTCTACTTTTCCAGCCTTTTTTTTTTTAATGAACTGATTAGAAGGATGAACAAACTAGAAGGAAAGATTTGGGGAATTTGGTAGAATGTACAGCTACAAGGAAAAGAGATAGTTGACCCTCTAACATAAAAGCCACTTTTCCACTTGATTCTACAAAAGAGTAGCTGAACATTTTTTAAAAAGATTACTATATATTTTAAAAAAGAGAAAGCTTATGCTGATTTGCACAAATTATCAAAAAAAGTCAAAATAATTTTTGTTTCCTTTTATTAAAGGAGGTTTTGAAATGTGGGAGGTTTAAAAAATGTGTTTATTTTCTTGAAAAGCTTTCTTGAAAAGGAATAAACTTTTATTTTTGGGGCAATATAATTTTGACCTCATTTACCCCTCAATTACCTAGCTGCAGAATCATTGATGGATAAATGATGGATAAATGAGGATAAATGAGGTGTTTAATATATTTTGTTATTTAGTATTTAAATATTTTTTATATTTGTCCTTTCCTTTCAATTTTTTTGTTGTTTTGTTTATTGTCCCCAGAGGATTTTTCCCCCTATTGATTTTGATTTTTTGGAGAGAGTGGAAGGGAGAGATGGAGGGAGACAGAGGGAAATATCAATGTGAGAGATATGACAATTGGTTGCCTCTCGCACTTGCCCCATCCAGGGCCTGGGATCAAACCTGCAACCCAGTATCTGCCGTTGATTGGAAATTGAACTCAAAACCCTTCAGTTTGCCAGCTGATGCACTAACCACTTAGCAACACCAGCCAGAGGCTGTCTTTTCTTTTTTTAATTGCATATGGGTTATTAATTTAGGCACTATCCTTTCTATAGTCATAAGAAGGGAACTTTAAAGTCTTTTCCCTCCTTTATTAATTAATGTAGGCATGATAGATTTTCTCACCCAAATTAATATTATCTTGTTTGAAGTGTTTTGTTCCAACAGTGCTGTTGTTTCTGAAACTCTTGTTTTAGACTTGCCTTTAGAGCTGTGAGCTCTTTTTGAAGGTGAATTTGACATTTAGAAATAGTTACAAGCCATTTACAGACAAATTTACCTAGTGATACAAAGTTTGTAATCAGATTGGTTAAAATCATTTGCGGGAGAAGTAGAGTCATGTTACAACACTGAGATACAATTCCTTGAGTGGTTTTAAGGTTAACCTAAATGTATTTCCGAAGAGTTTTTCTAAGAAATACTTTGAGTAGTTGCAGAATCATTGAAATATGTATATTGTCCCTAAGATGACTGTTTTAAATAAATCATGCTCTTTGACTTGGTAGATTAGTTTAAGCAACAGAAACTATTTTATAATTATGTTTTTGCATCTGATATAGAAATCTTTACTTTGCAACTTACTTTCTACTTTTATCTTTTAGACATTATTTATAATATTTAACCGCTGACTTTATATGTAAAACTATTACAACATTTACAAACAGATTTTATAAGCAAGTGCTTGTTTATACACATGGCAAAATTGTCCTAGAAATGGCTTTGGTAGGATAGTGTTTTAGTTTAATGTAGTTTAGGGAAACTTTGTTGGAATCTGATTGTTTTCACTTTTTAAAAACTGTCTGGATTTTATTTGATGATGGTTCTCATAATACCTTTTTAGATAAAACAGAATTGTATTTTCTTCTTTAATTAGGCTCAAGAGGCCCAGGGAATCCTCAGGACCACCTGATTACCAATGAAAGAGGAAAATCAAGCTATGATAAGTCAGCTGATCCTCACAGGGAACCTTCTGACACTGGGTCCCTTTCACCTCCATGGGAACATGATCGCAGGATGATGATTCCTTCCTCCGGTATGGGAAGAGTATAGTTATATTTATATTTGAAAGTCAACCAGTATATGCAACATACAGGAATGGAAGAAAAGAGTACATGTGTGCCCTGTCTTAAGAAAAACTGTGTTAGGTGTACCGGTTAGTAATGGCGGATTTTGTAATCAAAGAAAACACGATAATTTCAAGAGAAACATCAAAAGTGCTTTATTCAAAGTAATGTCCATCACTAGCTACACATTTTCCCCATCTTTCAGGTAATTTGTGGATACCATCTCAATAGAACTTTTCTTTTTTGAGGCAAACCAATTCAGGACCCAATTTTCCACTTCTTCGTATGTTTTGAAGTGCTGCTCCGATAGTGCGTGTGCCATTGATCGGAACAAATCGTAATCTGAAGGAGCAAGGTCTGGTGAATACAGCAGGGAAGGGAGGGGGAGCGATAATACTTCCCAGGCAAGATCTTTTAACATGTCTTTAACTGGTTTTGAAGTGTGTGATGGTGCATCATCATGAAGCAAAATTACTTTGCCGTGTCTTCTGGCCCATTCTGGTCATTTCGTGATCAAAGCGTGATTCATATTGATTATTGGTTGTTTTTCGTGTAAGCAACATTTTACTGATGACTTTTCGGTTTTCCATTTGTCTTTCGTTCAGTTGATGTGGCACTCATTTTCCTTCCTTTAAAATCTTTCCATTGCTTGTAAACAATCGGAAATAGTTTGTTGAGCAACGTTTAATCTTTCTGCAAGTTGTTTTTGAGTTTGACATGCATTTTCATCCAATAATGCTTGTAGTTGTTGGTCTTCAAGCTTTTTCAGTTGACCTGGACGTTCTTTGTCTTTCACATAGAAATAATCACTTTTAAAACATTTAAACCAGAATTCACAAGTATCTTGAGATGGAGCATGTTCACCATAAGCTTCCCGAAGTATACGATAACTTTTTCTTCAAAATAATGAATTAAAACTTACTGCAAATGCTCTTTTTTTTTGGCATGAAATTCAACATTTTTAAGCATAAAAATATCTATGATAACACCTTCAGCAATTTTGACATACGAAGTTTTGAAGCTTGCAACAAAATAGCAAACATATCAAATCGCATATATAGCAACATACATGTAACTCCATCTGTTGAAAAAAAAGCACACTATTAACTGGTACACCTAGTACTTTCTTCTTTCTCTAGTTGTAGGACTTCCATTCAACCAGATTTCCAGCAGTGCTGAATGATGGTTGTTCTCTATTTTAGTTGTAATTTTGATGTGGTTGTGGAAGGCAGTGAGTACCAGTGATTACCTACTATCTTGTTTCCTCTTTATTTGTAGTTCTTTGATTATTAGTGAGCTTGAGTACCTTTTCATGTTTGTAACCATTTGTGTTTCCTTCTTTAAATCGACTGATCCATTTTATCTCATCCTTAATAGGAATTTTTAGTACCTTTTGAATACAGCTCTTTTGTCTTTTGCAAATATTTTCTCAATTCATTATTAGTGGATGTTTCAAATTATTATAGATAAGCTAACCCTTATAAAAATAATCTTTATTTTTATAGAATATTGTTTTATTTAAGACCTATTCCTAGATCAAAAAGTTATTCCTTGCTTTTATCTAAAAATTTAAAATTTTGTTTTGTTTTTTAAGCCTTTAATCAAGATTTTATTTTTGTCTTAGTGTTTAGTGTGAGGAGGTATTTTTCCCCATTAGATAGACATTATTTTATTATTTATTTTTTATAATAAGTGGTCAGCTATTAGAGTTGCAAATCAATAATAAATATTGCATTATTTTTCTAGAAAAATTTAAAGAATTTACATAGAAGTTTCTAAGTCTGTCTGATTTCTTAATATAAAAATCAATTTCAGTGTTTTTCTCTTCTCTTTTTCTAAAAGCCCCATTCATCCAAATGCACAGAGAGGAAACACCATCATTAAATACATCCCCTGACATTACAAATTCAGACTTTACAGTCATGGATCAGCTTGGAGGACCTGTTGGTTACAAAGGCAATGTGAGGTTGTCTGAGGGATCCCCAAAGCAGATTCCTTTGCAAACAGAGAGGCCTCTTCTCTGGGTGATACCACCCATCCATCTTTTCTATAGATGTTCCTGTAAGCCATTATTTCTAATGACCCTGGCATACTCCTTGGCTGATGTGTAAGGGACTCTGAGTCTAATCAGGTCTTCAAAATCAACGTGGAAGGAACCAAACCGCATGCTGTAACCCTGGTTCCACTCAAAGTTATCCAGAAGAGACCATGCACAATACAATTGAAGGTTGACTTTATCAAGCTGGATAGCTTTTATGGTTCCTGCAGTGTCTGTCTGAAATACTCCCAGCATTGAGTATCATCAAGAGATGTGGGGTCACCCTGGGGAAACCCATTCTCAGTGATGTAAATTACAGGGTTATTATACCTATCCTTAATATATTTCAGTAGTTTTCGTATTCCCCACGGCACCACATAGACCCAGTCCACACTTAGTGGAAAGCCAAGGCTCTTTTAGCAGCTTCCTGCTCAGACACTGAACTGGGATTTGCTGGTTCCACCCAGCCACAAAACAATGGTAGGGACACCATACCCTTCTGCTCTTTTTGGAACTAGGAAGCATAGCTGAGCCAGGCCCTGGGATGGGCCTTAATCAAATTATGAGCTGCCTGATAGCCTCCAGTTCCCAGGTGAGGTGTACCAGGAGGAAATGCACCCAAATCATATGCCAACAGGGCAAAAAAATTAGGCTTATTTGTGGCGATCCACTGCTTGACTTGATCCCCAAATGTCTTGAAGCAAAATCGGGCATATTCATCAAAGGATTCAATGGAAAAAAAAAGGATTCAATGATTCTGTCTGACAACCAGCCTCCTTGGTCTTCTAAGGTCTGAGGCAAATCAAAATGGTAGAGAGTCACTATGGGCGTCACCCGATTTGCTAACAAATCATCAATAATCTTGTTGTAATAGTCAGTTCATAGGTAGGAAGTGACATAGTTGGCACTCAGCCCTGGTACATGGACTCCAGATGCCTTAGTGCTAACCTCTGTGCTAGTTCATTAGCTCCATGAATTCAGCTCCATTCTGGTAATGAAACCTGTTGTCCCATCAGGTAGCAGACATGACCAGGAAAGAGACAGCGGTAATGAGTCAATCCAAGCTGTTTGGTACATTTCAAATCCTCCTCCCCCAGAGTGTAGCTGCCACGAGCTATATCGCCAGTCTGGTTCTTGAAAACTCTCCTCCCTGATGGCTGAATGTGTCCCAGACATGTTCCATCTGCATCCCAGCCTCCTCATTAACTCATTGTACAATATTTATAACTTTAACCCTTTGTACGCCATAAGGTCTATGGAAGCTTTAAAAAATCATTTTTCGTGAGAATTTTCAACTGAAAATATTCAGTAACACCCGAATTGTGAGTAATATATTTGTTTTTATAATATTCATTGCAAATTGATTTTTTAAATTAAATTCAAAATATCGTGGCACGTGGGGATGGTTTCGTTTTGGACGTGTGGCAGTTAACTGGTTAAAATATGCTTTTACAATACCATGTACGAGCCAATTATGTGTTCTGCTGTCCTGATCCCTGAAGCTGACTGGTGGCAAATGAAAAATTATTGCATAGTGCTGCCACATAGCAGGATTTCATGGTTCATTATCTGAAGATCTCCCGGTTGGTCAAATCAGGCAGGCGCTTGCTCAAAATGAAGATAGACATTATTTTAATACTATATATTAGATCATCAACTTAAAATATCACTTCTATCTTAAATTAAATCTCCATATTTGCATAGCTCTGTTTCTTAGACATTCTTTCTATTGCATTGGTTTCTTTTTTTTTTATTTTTTATTTAAGATATTTTTATTGATGTCAGGAGGAAGGGAGAGAGAGAAACATTAATGAGAGAGAATCATTGATTGGCTGCCTCCTGCACACCCCCAGTGGGGATCAAGCCCACAACCCGGGCATGTACTCTGACTGGGAATTGAACCATGACCTTCTGGTTCATTGGTTGACACTCAACCACTGATCCATGCTGGCGGGGCCCCATTGGTTTCTTTATTCCCAAGTCATAATATACTATTGGTCTCTTTATTCCTGAGTCATAACCTATTCATATCATTGCTTTTAGCAACTACTTTCAGGAAATTTTTCTTTTTATTCTATTTTAAATTTCTTAATTATTAGATTTTTTTCACATTCTGTTTTCTTTCTTAATATTTTATTTTTATTATTGACTATATTACAGATGTCTCCCATTTACCCCCATGCCCACCTCTACCCAATCGCACCCTCCCCTTCTGACTCTCACCACACTGTTGTATGTGTCCAATGGCTGTGCATATATGTTCTTTGGCTAGTCTCACCACCTTTTTTCATCCCATCTGCCCAACTTACCTCCACTCTGACATTTGTCAGTCTGTACCATATAACCATATTTCTGGTTCTATTTTATTTGCCAGTTTATTTTGTTCATTAGATTTCACATATAAGTGAGATTATATGGTATTTGTCTTCCTCTCACTGGCTTATTTTGTTTAGCATAATAATCTCTAAGTCTGCCTATGCTGTAGCAAAAGTTAAGACTTCCTTTCTTTTTTCAGCCCTGTAGTATTTCCATTGTGTAAATGTACCACTGCTTTTTTATCCACTCATTTGATGATGGGCATGTGGACTATTTCCAGATCTTGGCTGTTGTAAACAATGCTGCTATGAACATAGGGGTGCATATCTTCATTCTGATTGGTGTTCCAGGGTTCTTAGGATGTATTTCCAGAAGTGGAATTGCTGGATCAAAAGGCAGTTCTATTTTTAATTTTTTGAGGAAACTTCATACTGTTTTCCATTGTGGCTGCACCAGTCTGCATTCCCACCACCAGTGTGCTAGGATTTCCTTTTCTCCACATCTTCGCCAGCCTATTTTGTTTGTTGATTTATTGATAGTAGCCATTCTGGCATATGTGAGGTGATATATTGCAGTTTTAATTTGCATTTCTCTGATGATTAGTGATATTGAGCATTTTTTTTTCATCTGTCCACTGGCCATCTGTATGTCCTCTTTGGAGAAGTGTATATTCAGGTCCTTTGCCCATTTTTTTAATAGGATTGTTTGTCTTCCTGGTGTTGAGTTGTATAAGTTCTTTATGTATTTTGGAAATTAACCGCTTATTAGATGTAGCATTGGTAAATTTGTTCTCCCATGCATTGGTCTCTCTTTTCATTTTATTGATGGTTTCTTTTGCTGTGCAGAAGATTTTAGTATGCTGTAGTCCCATCTGTTTTTTCCCCCTTTGTTTCCCTTGCCCTAGGAGATAGATTGGCAATAATATTTCTATGAGAAGATGTTTTCTTCTAGGATTTTTATGGTTTCACGACTTACATTTAAATCTTTTATCCATTTTGAGTTTATTCTTATGTATGGTGTAAGTTGATGGTCTAGTTTCATTTCTTTGCATGTACCTGTCCAATTTTCCCAACACCATTTATTGAAGGTAATATCTTTATTCCATTGTATGCTCTTGCCTCCTTTTTCAAATATTAATTGACCATAAAGGTGTGGGTTGATTTCTGGGTTCTTATTTCTGCTCCATTGATCTATATGCCTGTTTTTATGCCAGTACCAGGCTGTTTTGATTACAGTGGCCTTGTAATATAGTTTGATATCCAGCATTGTGATCGCTCCAACTTTGTTTTTCTTTCTCAAGATTGTTGCCTCTATTCTGGGTCTTTTTAGGTTCCATCTAAGTTTTTGGAATATTTGTTCTAGATCTGTGACATATTCCATTGGTATTTTAATAGGAATTGCATTCACACTATAGATTGCTTTGCATAGTATGGACATTTTAATGATTTTATATCTTCTAATCAGTGAACACAGTTAATGCTTTTACTTATTTGTGTCTTCCTTAATTTCTTTCTTCGATGTCCTATAGTTTTCAGTATACGTCTTTAACCTCCTTGGTTAAATTTATGTGTAGGTATCTTATTTTTTTGTTTTTGTTGTTACAATAGTAAATGGGATTGTTTTCTTAGTTTCTCTTTCTGATAGTTTATTATTTGCATATAAAAATGCTATCAGTGTCTGGATATAGATTTTTCTATCCTGCTCCTTTGCTGAATGCATTTATTAGATCTAATAGTTTTTTGGTGGAATCTTTAGGTCTAGTTTCATTTCTTTGCATGTACCTGTCCAATTTAGGGTTTTCTATGTACACTATCATGTCATCTGCAAATAATGACAGTTTTACTGTACTTCCTCCTTTCCAATTTGGATGCCTTTTATTTCTTCTTCTAGTCTGATTGCTGTGGCTAGGACTTCCAGTACTATGTAGAATGATAGTGGTGAAAGTGGACATCCTAGTGTCCACTTTCCAGATTATTAAAGCAGGTATTCAGGGAACAATTGCAGTCCAAGATGTGTTTTGGAATGAAAAGAGATTGAACAGCATTGTTGTTTAAACTAGACCTGTTGATTTTTATTCTAATTCTTAGTTTATGAAACTGCTTCAGGATGCCCTGTACACCTATTCCCACCCTTTATTCATTTTTTCCCCCTGATCCTTTTTCTTTTCCCAGTATTTCTTTCTGATCATTTCTTTTAAGGTGGTAGAAAACAGGTAAGAAAGCAAAAAAGAAAGGAATCATTTATGTCCTATTTTCTGTATTTTAGCCTTTCATTGGTCATATGCCTTTCACATAATTTATTACATTGTGTATATGTATATGTACATGTATGTGTAAATGTATATATATATGAGGTTGACCAGAATATCCTTGTTTACTTGTTCATTCTTCCTGACTTTCAGGGCAAGCTTTACCTCCTCTTTGACAACATTTCTTATTCTTTCAATCATAATTAGATAGGCCACCTCTCTTGTTATTTATATGCCTTTTTACTAAGGCATTGATCACATTGTATGTATGTGTTTCTGTTATTAGATTAAGAGCATGGACTGTATCAAAATCAATGTTGAATCACTAGTACCTGGTACATAATAGGCTCTGATAGATTTAAGGGATGGATTATTTTTGGCAATAGAGGGCACCATGGGTATATGATTTATAAAATAGAAAACTTATAGCAAAATTTTATATTGCTGAAGTTGGTGATATTGTGGTGATGTATTTTAGAAGCAAAATAATGATATGGTGTCTGAGGCCTGAATAAGAAAGTGTTGTGAGGTTTTCAGGTTTGCTTATTTTATCCCTTTGCCCAACTCTATCATTTAATTAATCCCATGTTGTGAAGTAGGAAGGAAAAACTCAGTTTAGTTCTTGGTCCTTGGTCTTTTCTTCCCTGGGGCTAATTCAGACCCATTGAGACAGCTCTTTGCTAAGATTCTGAAATGGGGGAGAAAATGAGCCTTCAAGCCTATCTATATCTTTCTCTCCTAAGTCACATCCCTTGATCCTTGGGAGCTCATCCTATATAATAAAAGCCTAGGTGGTGTCACGCCTTCATGCGACGCCCTTGTGCCATGTTGCCACAAGATGGCCGCCATGTAGATGGCTGTGCGCACAGTGGAGGAGGGGCCTGGTGGCCACTCCGCCGGGTGAGGCCTGGGGGTCCTGCTGCTCCACTCAGCGCGGAGGAGGCCAGTCCCGGCGTCTCCGCCACCTCATGCGGATGAGGCGGGTCCTGGCGGAGGATACAGGTCATGACAGGGGAGGGCATTTGTGGGCAATCAGGTAAATAGGGAAGGGCAGTTGGGGGGTGATTGGGCCAGCAGGGAAGGCGGTTGGGGGCAATCAGGCCAGCAGGGGAGCGGTTAGGGGGCAATCAGAGAGGCAGGCAGGTGAGCAGTTAGGAGCCAGTGGTCCCGGATTGTGAGAGGGATGTCCTGAGGGGTCCCAGATTGGAGAGAGTGCAGGCCGGGTTGAGGGACACTCCCCCCTACCCCGTGCATGAATTTTGTGCACCGGACCACTAGTCTATAATAATAAAAGCGTAATATGCTAATTAGACTGGACATCCTTCTGGACGACCTTCCAGGTGAAGCTGGGGCTGCGAGGGAAGCCTGGGTCTCAGGTGCCTGCCACAGCCGGAGGGAAGTCCGGATCCCTGGTGCCTGTTGGCAACCGGAGGGAAGTCTGGGTCCTGGGTGCCAGAGGGAAGCTGGTGCCGGCAGTCGGGGGAAGGAAGGTCTACTCTTGCACAAATTTCATTCATCGGGCCTCTAGTTAAATATAATTCTTTCTCTTGATGCCAGATGATTTCTTGGCTTTGTGTCAGAGAGGCATATCAGTAAGGTCCCATGTGATGGAGTCAGATGAGAATTGACATCTTTACTATTGTATGGAGTTCACATTATGAACTTCCTAGGACAGTTATGAAAGGTAATTTGGGGCTCTTTGTCCAGATCTATAAGGATAGGAGAGAGTCATACAATTCACCACCTTTGACCTTCCCATATTTTTGGACTTGGGCAAGTGCAAACCTAATCTATCCAAAGTCTACCATCACCTATCAAAGATGGAGATAGACTACCTATTTTATTTCATGAATGATGATAAGGACCCAGGAATGACCATTTTGTCATCTTAACTCCTGGGGACAAAGTAGGGTGGCTGTTGAAGCTCCTGATTCAGAGTCTGTGCCCAATATTGCATTGATCCAAATGTCCTTAATCTGAGCATTATGAACCTTCTATTCATCTATTGCATCAGACATCTTCCCCTTTAGTTTTGGAAGGATGCTAAATTCAAAAATATTGAAGTTTCTGAAAATGTCATCACCAATGACCTCTGAATAGTACTCTTTCTGCTTTAGTGACCATTTCTTTTATCATTGTCTGTACTGTTAAATATCTTGCTATACTGACAAAATACTCTATTTTTCTTTCTTTGCTAGTAGCTATCTTTTCAAAGTCTCTCTATGATATTTTGTTGTATTCACTTCTATAATTAAATTTAAAGTTAAATGAATATATATAACTAAATTCTGTTCATATACAGGGTGGGGCAAAAGTGGGTTTACAGTTGTATGGAAAATAGTACAATAATCTATATATATGAAAGCCTAAGCGACTGTTATGGCAGAAGGACCAGAACGACTGGTTACTATGATGCACACTGAGCAGGCTGGCAGGCGAGCAGTTAGGGGCAAGCAAGCAGGTAGGCAGGTGAGCGGTTAGGGGTGAGCAAGCAGGTAGGCAGGTGAGCGGTTAGGGGCGAGCAAGCAGGCAGGCGAGTGGTTAGGAGTGAGCGGTCCCAGTTTGCGAGAGGGATGTCTGACTGCTGGTTTAGGCCTGATCCCTACGAATTTCGTGCACTGGGCCTCTAATAAATAATAATAATACAAGAATCAACTCTGGGCACTCTCCCTCCAGGTAGCATGCCATGCCTTTCCCTTCCCTCTTCTTCCCCATTAGCACTTATCTCCAAACTTCAAGGGACCCCATGAGACTTGCAGTAAGTGGAGCAATGGGCAGCAGTAGCTCATCTTGGGCTAGACCCCTGAACCTGTTTCCAAGACTGCCTTTCCTGACTTCCCAGTGAGCCAAAGCAGCCCAGCCTAGGTTCTCCTGTTGCTTATTTTACGCCCTTCCCTGTTTCACTGTCCTAGGTGTGTTTTTGTTGTGGCAAATAAATTCTTGCCTGCTTTTCTAAAAAAAAAAAAAATAAGATAATAAACTCTGTTTCATGTATCCACAATTGTAAACATACTTTTGCCCCACCCTGTATTTTAATTTACACATTATAAATGAACTTTTAAAATCCAGTGTAGTATATCATGCTTGTGTTTACTACAAAAGCAAACAGTTATTGCTTTTAGTGCAATATGTAATTTTCCTAAAATTCTTTACTATTGTCTACCATATTATCTTTTTAGGAAGCAAGAGAAGTCTCTACGTTCAATATATTAAACTTAAGTAAATGATTTTTTTCTAAAGAAAATCTTTTAAAACTTGTTTTGTAGGCCAACCTTATTCTGATCCAGCTCTTCCTCCACAAAGGCAAGACAGATTTTATTCTAATACTGGTAGACTCTCTGGACCTGCAGAACTCAGAAGTTTTAATATGACATCACTGGATAAAGCAGGTAAGAAATACTTGTGTGTATGTATTAAAAATACTTTTTAATAGTGGTGGCAAATTAAAGAACTAGAAGCTGAATAAAGGACCATATAATTGCTATCTGTGGTAGCCTTAAGGCCAAAATCTCTTTCCTGTTTTTATTTTTCTTGTTACTTTGTACACATCCATGGCATCTACATATATTTGGTGATTGGTTTGAGCACCATAGGTTTACTCTGTGAACCTATGAAGGAAAATTTTACTCTGTTTCATGATTTTCTAATTTTTTCAGTACACTTACATATGTCCTGTTTAGTAATCAGGGAAATTAGGCTTATGTGAGTGGATATGTGAAAATACACCAGAAAAATAATTTGAGAATATGCTCTGTTGCTGGTCTAATCAATTACCTTATTTAAACATTTTGTACTTAGATTTAACTAACATTTAATGAGGAACCTATTATTTTTCAGGCATTCTTTTCCTTAAACCACCTCAAAGCAACTCACTGAAGTTAGGAAATATATATATATATTACATATATATCCAAGGTATCCATCAGAAGTATATAACATTAAGAATATAAAACGATTAAAACATCAGTAGAAAGTTAATATAAACATATTGGTAAATGTTTTCTCAGGAAG
This sequence comes from Myotis davidii, assembly GCF_000327345.1. Classification (NCBI taxonomy): domain Eukaryota; kingdom Metazoa; phylum Chordata; class Mammalia; order Chiroptera; family Vespertilionidae; genus Myotis; species Myotis davidii. The sequence goes on along the minus strand of NW_006286263.1, from coordinate 2,317,913 downwards.
GGGTATATGTTTGGGGGGAGGGCATTATTTTTTTGAAGTGTTTATTATTTTAGAAAAGTTTTTTTGAATAATAAGCAAAGAAGTAGACCTGTGGCCTGGATTTCTATTACCTATAATAATAAAAACATAATATGCTAATTAGACTGGACATCTTTCCGGACAAACTTCCAGACGAAGCCGGGGCCGCAAGGGAAGCCCGGGTCCTGGGTGCCTGTTGGTGGCTGGAGGGAAACCTGGGTCCTGGGTGCCTGCTGGCAGCCAGAGGGAAGTCCGGGTCCTGGGTGCCAGAGGGGAAGTCAGTGCCAGCAGCCCGGGGAAGGAAGGCCTACACTTGCATGAATTTCATGCATCAGGCCTCTAGTTAGTTATAATTAAACGAATTATTTTTGTTAGGTTTTTTAAATTGTTTTCCCCCATTAATTCAAGCTTAATGGAATGAAAATCGTATATAATAAAAGCCTAATATGCTAAGTGTCTGGTCTGTTCAGCCAATCAAAGTGTAATATGCTAATGATATATTAAGGCCCCCGAGGGGTCCCAGTTTGTCATACTGCTCGCTATGACATACACTGACCACCAGGGGGCAGACAGTTGATCGGTCGACCAGTCGCTATGATGTGCACTGAGCACCAGGGGGCAGATGCTCTGACTTGTAGATTAGCTTGCTGCTGGGGTCCAGCCGATTGGGACTGAGCGAGACGGGCTGGACATACCCTGGAGCTCTCCTGTGGTCCCTCCCAGGCCCCGATCATGCACCGGTGGGGTGCCTTGGCCTGGCCTGCGCCCTCTTGCAAACTGGAACCCCTTGGAGGATGTCGGAGAGCCGGTTTTGGTCCGATCCCGCAGGCCTGACCGAGGGACCCCACTGGTATACAAATTTGTGCACCAGGCCTCTAGTATATGTATAATTAAAGTAGTGCTATTTAAAAATTTTTACATGTTCATTTTTTGGGGTGTTTGAACAATATTTGATTAAGCAGATAATATTTATTTATTTTTTTAAATTAAATCTTTATTGTTCAGATTATTACAGTTGTTCCTCTTATTTCCCCCCATAGCTTCCCTCCACCCAGTTCCCACCCCACCTTCTGCCCTTACCCCTGCCACTGTCCTCATCCATAGGTGAATGATTTTTGACTAGACTCTTCCCGCACCCCCTACACCCCTTCTCCCCTGAGAATTGTGAGTCCACTCCCTTTCTATGTCCCTGATTCTGTTATATTCACCAGTTTATTCTGTTCATCAAATTATTTATCTTCTTAAAGGATACCTTTCAGCATTTCATAATACTGGTTTGGTGGTGATGAACTCCTTTAGCTTTCCCTTATCTGTGAAGCTCTTTATCTGACCTTCAATTCTGAATGATAGCTTTGCTGGATAAAGTAATCTTGGTTGTAGGTTCTTGGTATTCATCAATTTGAATATTTCTTGCCATTCCCTTCTGGCCTGCAAAGTTTCTGTTGAGAAATCAGCTGACAGTCGTATGGGGA
>NW_006286263.1:2306506-2315739 GCF_000327345.1 Myotis davidii | reverse complement strand
GAGTTGTAATCTGGATGGTCAACTCTGACCACTGGGTATACTGGCTCTTGGATCTCTAAGGAGGTGCTAATTTAGCCTCTGCCTGACGCTACCCAGCAGGAGCTACAGAGAGATCTGCAGATTCCTCTTCTTTGTTTGGAGTTTGGAGGTGCCTAGATGAGGCCCAGCTGTGAAGCAATGCAAGCAGCTGTGGGGCCTTGGGCCTTCTTTTTGGAAGTTCTGAGTGTCTCTGACCCAGCTGTAGTTAGTTAGGTAATTTTCATATTGCAAAGGGCCAGGGCATTCATATGCAAAAGCCTCTGTGCACAGCCCTGACCGGTTTGGCACAGTGGATAAAGCATCGGCCTGTGGACTCAAGGGTCCCGGGTTTGATTCTGGTCAAGGGCATGTACCTTGGTTGCGGGCACATCCCCAGTGGGTGATGTGGAGGAGGCAGCTGATCGATGTTTCTCTCTCATCGATGTTTCTAACCCTCTATCCCTCTCCCTTCCTCTCTGTTCAAAATCAATAAAATATATATATTTTTAAAAAAGCCTCTGTGCACGGCATGGGTGTGGCGGGGTCTCAGGGAATCAACAGGGTGGAGCAAACAGCTATGGCTGATCCTCAGTCCTGCCCTAAGAGGACCCAGGTCTCACTGTTCCGAGGTAATCGCTGCAAGCGCCTCTGAGAGAAGGCCGCTCTCAAGTTCTGCCCAATGCCAGACAGTCCAGTTTCTCCCCATATGAGTCTGGGTCCCCAGAGACTCGCCCGGAACTGGAGTTCAGAGCAGTCAGGAGCTTGTGTCTCCCTCCTGATTGAAAAAGACAACCATGTCCTCAGCCGCCAGCCCTTTCCGAGTGTGCCTCCATACCTCTGCACTTTATTTCCACACCGCACCTCCTCTGAGTCTCAGGGTGCTTTTCTCTTTCATTCTAGTTGTAGAATTTCCACTCAGCCAGCCTTCCTGTGGTTCTGGATGATGTCCGTTTTGTCTTTTAGTTGTTTTTTTGAAGTTGTTGTGCAAGGCAGCAATTTCTGTTGTTTACCTATGCCGCCATCTTGGTTTTCTCCCCTAAGCAGATAATATTTAAATGTTTATTGTTTAGAAGGTGCTCTGCATGACATTGCAAATTATATATATACAATAGAGAAATATGCTAATTAACAGGAGGTTGGGTGTGCAGCATTGGGGGCAGTGCGGCAGGGGCCTCCATGCACCTGTGCTGGGGGAGGGCCTGATCAGCAGTGGCCGCAGCTGCTTTAAGGGATGGAGAGGGAGGCAGGGCCGGTATAGAATATGCTGTGTTCATGCTCATCTAGTTGAAGGATCAAGGAAAAGTCCATGAAAGGTGCCATTTGAGCTGCTGTTGAGGGAATTTGAAAAATTAATTGGGAGGTGGGGGTCTGCACTAATAATAATGAGCAGCATGCAAGCCAAACAGAAAGAGAAAAATAACAGCATGAGTCATTTGATTAATGGCTATAAAACTGAGATATTAATCACTTGACAAGGCCTCATGAGGACTAAATGAGTTAATGTGTGTGGAAGTGTTTTGTGAGCAGAAAAGTTTTATATAAACGTAACATATTACCATTGTGTTGCCAGTATTTGGTATTTACACAAAGGAGAATGGTGAGAGACATGGTGGAAACACATTGACTAACACTAGTGCTCAGTAAGCATTCATTGAATGAAAGTGAATTATCTCATTTAATTTTCACAATGAACCTATGAAGTTGACCCTAGTGCCCTCACATTATAGGTGAAGAAACTGAGGCTCCAAAAGGTACACAAGATCTCAGGATAGGAAGTTTCTGAGGCAGGACTTAAACCCATGTCTGTCTGACTTAAGCCATGGTCTTGATCCCTATACTTTATTGAAATGAGAGGGTAATTGACCCAGCCATTGATGCACTAAATGTTTATAGAATGCTTACTGTATGGCGGGCATTATGGAAGTTTCTCTATTTCAGGGGTGGGCAGGAGCTCAGCATTCCTTACACCTTGAGGTTTAGCAAAGGTATATAGCAGTTGCATGACAGTAACAAAAATAATGAGTACATAATGTTATGAGAGCATATGGAGACTCACCAAGATGAGGCGTTGGTATTTTGAGCATGGGACAGTCAAGACAATCTTGGAGGAAGTAAGCTAAAAACTAAAGGAGGAATTAGCTGGACCAAAAGCATGGTGATAATGATTTAGAAGAGAATAGCATCTTTAAAGATTTAGAAGTAAGAGTGCTTAGTAAGTTATGGCTGCAACATCGAGTGTGAGTCCAGGAATATTGAATCAAGTGGAGAAGAGGTAAGTAGTGCATAGAGTTTTCAGGGTCTTGCAAACCTGTTCAGAAATGTGGACCTTATTCACAGGATAAATACATTAAAGGATTTTAAACAGGGAAATAATATAATCAGACCTGCATTTTAGAGGAATTACTGTGATTGTATTATGGTGAATAGATTTGGAGGGAGTGATTAAGATTGGAAACAGGGTAACTTTTTAGGAGACTTATGATAGGAATCTACATGAGTGATGGTGGTGATTAGCAGAGGGGATAGATAAATGGGACTGAACAGAGAAAATAGAATTGGGAGGATGTAGGATTAAAGGCATGTGGGAGTGAAGAAGAAGGAATCTTGGCTGTGTCATCTGGGCCATTCATTGTTCTGAGACAAGGAACAGCAGGAAATTTGACATAAAGATTGTAAGCTACAGTTTGAAGTTACAAAATTAGTAGCACCTGTAATATACATGCATGAATATTCAGATTGGCAGTTCAAGCTTTCAAATCCTAAGGGAAGTAGCTAGATCAGAATTGCACATCTGGAAGTCAGCAGTAGTACACTTCAAATTAAAGCTGTGGCAGTAGAGGGGGTTTCTCAAGAAGAGAATTTGGGTAGTCCAGAGGTGGAACTCTGAGGAGATCACCATCTAAGGATGGTCCAAGGTAGTGATTCCACCAAAGAGACTGAAAAGCAGCAGCTAGAAAGAAGAGATGGATAGAAGGAAGGATGATAACACAGAAATTAAAGACTGAGAGGATTTAAAGAGGGAGGGAGTGCCTGGCTGGTGTGGCTAACTGGTTAAGCATCGACCTATGAACTAGGAAGTACGGTTCCATTCCGTTCAGGGCACATGCCCAGGTTTTGGGTTCAGTCCCCAGTAGGGGCTGTGCAGGAGGCAGCCAATCAAAGATTCTCATCATTGATGTTTCATTCTCTCCCTCTCCTTCCTCTCTGAAATCAATACAAAAATATTTTAAAAAATAAACAGGGAGGGAATAGTCAACAATGGTGAGAAATAGCATTAAGGACTAAAAGGGTCTATTTTAATTGGCAAAAAAAGACTTTTTGATTTTGGGGAAAACAGTTTCAATAGAACAGTTGATGTTGCAAATAGATTCCAGTAAAATGAGAAAAAAAATGGGAGGAATTCTAAACAATATATATAGAACAATTCTTGATTGTTAAGGGAAGAGGTAGCTAGCTGTAGGGGAATTCTCTTTTTCTGTCTCACTTTAAAAAATATTTTTATTGATTCCAGAGAGGAAGGGAGAGAGAGAGAGAGGGAGAGAGAGAGAGAGAAACATCAATGATGAGAGAGAATCATTGATTGGTGCCTCCTGCACACCCCCACGGGCGATCGAGCCCACAACCCCGGGCATGTGCCCTGACTGTGAATTGAACCTTGACCTCTTGATTCATAGGTTGATGCTCAACAACTGAGCCGTGCTGGCTGGACTGCAGTCTCATTTTTAGATAATAAGTGGGACAGACTTGCAAAAAGGGAGGAGCAAGGCAACAGAGAGAGGAAAATCCCTGAGGAAGCTGGAGGGGAAGGATTCTGAACACAGAATCAGGGTTATAGATTGTTTAGAAAGATCCTTTTCCATTATAATAGGAGGAAAGATCATAGGAATGTAGTTGTTTTTATATTTATATGTTTGATTACAAAAAGTTAAGCAAGTTTCTAAGTGACTGGTATAGTAGATTTGAGGAGAATGGAGGTTTGAAATTGCTGAAGGAGAAAACCGGCTTAGAAGACACACAAAACTAGGCATAGGGCAGGTGGAAGTATAGCTGGAGATCTGTGAGCCTGGAGTGATGCCAGTGTACTCGGCTTTGGTTTATTTTACCCCCAGAAGTGCTGAGTAGCTCAGGTGTAAGAAGAGTAGAATCAGAATTGGATTAATCTAGGCTGGAATGTTCTTAGAGACTAAGTAGTTCTTGATAACAAAGTTCAGGAACACTTATTTAGAAACAGTGGCTAAATTCATGGGGAATTGAGCCTGCAGCCGAGGTACATGCCCTTTACTGGAAACGAACCCGGGACCCTTCAGCCCACGGGCCGAGCTCTATCCACTGAGCCAAACTGGCCTGGGTACTAGTCTGTGCTTCTTGATGGAGGAATAAAGAAGGATGGATAAGAGGGAAGAAAAGAAGGAGCAAAGGGGAGAGAGAGGTAAGGAAGTAAGGCAGGAGAAGAAGGAAGGAAGGAAGGAAGGAAGGGAGGGAGGGAGGGAGGGAGGAAGGAAGGAAGGAAGGAAGGAAGGAAAGAAGGAAGGAATGGAGGGATAGGAATGCTACTTCCTAGAAGTCTCCTCATGATGCTGCTTGTGGCAGGATTGCCTCGGGACAAGCTGCCGTGTGCCTTTGTAGAACGCTGAGTCTACCAAAATTCCCAGGGACCTCAAACTGCTCTTGTGGCTCTAATACAGGGTGCTGGTGTCAAGCTGGTTTATGTGCTGACAAGGGGAGTGGGAAAGTGTCAACATCCTTTGTGGAGTGGGAAAGTGTCAACATCCTTTGTGATCTGGAGCTATTCTAGGAATGGGGTGATAAGTCATGTATTTTTCATAGTTTAACTTTTATGTCTAGATGGGCCAAAGTCTTCAGAAATGGAATCCAGTGGAAATGATAGCAAAGACGATCTTGGTGTAAGTACTGAAAATGGAATTTTATTCATTATTTAGGAGCCTTCTAATCTCTTGGTTTATTAGAATAGAAATTTAGCTAGCAATCTATTTTTATATATAAAGCTGTTTCATTCATTTTGACAAATATGTGGACTTCCTACTTAGCATTATAGCTGTTTCTTTTCTGGAACGTACCTGATGGTGAGAAAATAAAACTTACAGACTGTAACGTGTCTACAAACAAGAGCCTTGAGTTATTGTACTATAGTTAAATAAGAATTTGGATTTTCCCTGTTGGACTTGTATTTAACTGTTTTAAAGTACACTTTTGTTGCTATGTTTACAATTTTGGTTTTGGCCACCTTATGTTGAAAATACAAATATAAGCATCGTTTTTCAGTAGGTACTTGATAAAAGAATGTATATTTTGGTATTCTTGGTCTATTCTATTATGTCTTTAGTCAGAATATTACTTTGTTGGTTCTGTTGAGTTAATAAAATATTTGGGTGGCAAAAATCCACCAGATAGAAAACAGTCTTTTTTCTGAAGCTTTTTAAGACTTCATCATGAAGTGCTTTCTGCCTAGGTGCTTCAGGCTTTCTAAGCCTAAGATTGCAAATTTTGCTCTTATTTTTAGTGACTGCCATATGTCAATTTGTTATAGAATTTAAATGTGCCTGATGCATCTCTCCCCACCAAAAGTGAAGCAGCTGGCCCTGGCTTTGTTCCTCCAGTCAGAGGCCCCTTGTTTCCAATGGATGCAAGGGGCCAGTACCTGCGGAGAGGCCCTCCTTTTCCTCCACCTCCGGGAAGCATGTATGGCGCTTCCCATGATTATTTTCCTCCAGGAGACTTTCCCGGTCCACCACCTCCTCCATTTGCAAGTATGCTTTTTTTTTTTTTTAAATTAATGTGTGTTTTATAGAGTAAATAAGATATATTAAGTCTTCTTTCTATACATGTAGTAATACAGTGGAGGAAACCTTTCTCACATTCTGTGAGTATACCATTACTTTTCAGTATTGGGAAGGCAGCCAACCATTATAGACTGTAATGAGTTTCAGCTTGATTCATCTCAATACTGTGGAAGAATTTCTGTATTTCACTTGTCAAGAAAATCATTGGCTTTTTGCTTCAGTCTGATGTTAAGACTGAAATTATTTGTATCTTATTTGATAGAAACTGGTTACTATGCCAGTTAGTAAAAATAATTACATTTTATATTTTAGCATTAAAATTACTGGCTAACATTTTTAAAGTCATTTTTTTAAAGTTCTCATTTAAAACTTAAAATGTGTTTGGACTAATTGTTGAATTTATTGAAATTCTTTCACAGCCTCACATCAGAAAAGTGGAATAATTTATTGCTTTTATATCTATACATTGCCATTTAGAACTACAGTTTTCTATAGAATAAGTACATAATTACCAAACACTAGGCACAAGCCTATTATTTGCATGGTGTGGTCATTGCCTTCCATCATTCCTCCTGTATGTTAAGGTGTGAATTAAAATTAACTTCTTTTGGGGAATTTTAAGACAGTCTCTGATATAGCTGTAAATGTTTTATGATAATATCAAATTGGAACTGGGAATTACTAGTCTGAATTTTCAGTCCAGTGAAAATTGTATTACATGGAAACTTTTTAAAAGTAAGTTTGTATAGTTTCAAGTAATTCTTTTTTAAAAGTGTTAAGATGTTAGATTTTCATAAGACAAAATTTGGGTCTAAAATTTATGATATTCCCTTTAATCATGTGTAGTTGAAGAAAGTATGTTTTTTCTCAATGGTGTAAAAATTTGTTAGATCAAGTAATAATTCTGTCAATTTTTGAATGTAAAGATTGGAAGTTATAAGCTAATGATTTATTAGGGCTTCAGTACAGGTGGTTAAAGTTAAAAAATGTCTTTTATTAATCTTTTTGAACAGTGAGAAATGTCTACTCACCGAGAGCTTTTCCTCATCATCTTCCCCCAAGAGCTGGATTTTTCCCTCCACCCCCTTCCTCACATCCTGAAAGTAGAAGTGAGGTCCCATCAGGGTTGAGTCCACCTTCAAATGAGCCTACTACTGAGTGAACATCCAGAACCACAAGAAACTTGACAATATTTTTGGTCTCTCTTCAAAAGCAATTATTTTTCTTTATTTTATTTTTTTAATTAAAACAATTGGGGTGACATAAGATTATATAGGTTTCAAGTGTACAATTCTATGGTACATGATCTGTATCAAAAGTAATTTTGATTTCTCTCATTTTCAGTTTAAGTAACAGCTGTTACTTAAGTGACTACACTTCTGCTCAAATTGGAGCTTAATGGAACTACATTCTCAGGATAGTATTTTGTAAATAAAGATGATTTAAATATGAATTTCATGAGTAAATTATTTCCATTTTATTTTATTCTACATAGTATAATTATTTTAATTTGGTTAACGAATCCACTATCACATAAACAATAATGGGAGTTTCCTTTATGTGATCTTGCAATTACGGCTGTTTTAAACTCCAAAGGCTGTGTCTTTATGCCAAGAATTGCATTTACTGTGGTTACAGACAAATGTGAAAGTAACTTATACTTCATTAAATAGATTTTAATTGACTTAAAGACTTGTTTGACATTGATAATAAAGTCAGCTAGTTTTTTCATAAATATGGTTACATTAGTTTTTTTCTTTCTCCCAGCAGCTTTGAGGCTCACAACTAATGCTTTATTATGGGTCTTTCCCATTCAGTTATCTTACCCAAAGTGTGCCCTCTATCTCGCAAATAGATGTGAATGACCTGATGGAACGAATTAACCCTTTGAGTGCCAACCAATATCCTAGGAACTATGCTAAAATTGCCAAGGCATTTTTGCTGATTTTACAGTAATTTAGGAAAAAAATTATGAATCGCAATAAAGAGTGAACTACTAGCATCTAATAGTGACACTGCAGGAGAAGTGCGATAGTGCTCCTGGCACTTTTGGCGAAAGAAAGGAGTGCGATTGCGCTCCCCGGCACTCTAGGGGTTAATATACTTTTAACAGTCAAAATTTATTACATTTTAAAGAAAACCAGGATATTGTCTAATGGTAAATTTCATTGGTTTCCTTATTTTATTTCTTCTCTTCATTTGTAAGACATTTACTGTTTTTAGTGGGGAATGTTGAGTTTACTATAGGATAACTATACTGAGGCAGTGGTCATCATGTTGAGCTTTGGACTCAATTATCTGGAGAATGTTTCCCTAACTCAGGTTTGTATTCTGTTAGTCTTCTTGCACATTAATATGATTATGAAAGGCTAATACATATTACAATACTCATGTTGAGAGGCTGGTTGTTTCCAGTTGTTTACTTGGATTTCTTTTGGTGCCAAAAGACAGATTAAATATTCTTGAGCAAAGCAATGATGCATTTGTAATTGGCACACTTCATGCCAGCCCAGGTGTCCTCTGGAACAGTGTTCTTGTGAGGTAGTTCACTCCCTCTCCATTCTCATCCTGCCTTAGAAAAAAAGGGTAAAAAGAAAGGCTCCGTGTGAAATGCTTGAATAAAATATTAAGTAGAATGAGGACTGTAAAAACATCATTACACTTTAAAAGCCAGATTTCAGCGGGTAATAAAGACTACTATTAAAAATGGTCAAGTGAAAAGAAGAAGAGAAACAGAAGAGGAATGATGCAGACCATTCCAGTCAAGTGAATTTTTTTTGTTTGCTCTAGGATAGGGAAGACCTTTTTTGGTTTAAGTCAGAAGAGGAGAGAGGAGAAGGCAAATCAAACATAGTAGTTAGAGTGGTAATGAACTGAGGGAGCAAAGCACAGAGGAGGCAGGGAGAGCATTGGATGAAAGCACGGTGGAAGACAAGACGATATGGGGTGAGTAGTTTAAAATACTTTGGGGTTCCAGAATAAATGAACATATTTAGCTTTAAAATATATTTTTACTAAAGTCATAACCAAATGGGAATAGGCAAATAATAGTAATTTAGGATGACTAGCAAGTTTGCCCCATTTATTCCTTATCCCCAGTTATATTTCCTGGTTAGTTTCTCTACTAACTCGTTTTCACTATTTCTGGTTATTTTAGGATTTTAGAAGGTATGCTTATATCTGTAATCTCTGATTTATCAACTTGATTTATTAAATTTATCAGTTTGTGTATTAATTCCTTAAGATGAAAAATTGGGATTAAATACATTTAGACTGTTTCCATCCCCATTTTTCTTTCCTCTTCATGTTTGATATTTACCCAAATTAATGTTTTCTATTGTTACCTTTGTAATTTTAATATATTTAAACCTCAATTAGTACCCCTTTCCTTTATTACACCTCTCTCTTTACCTA
>NW_006286263.1:2301695-2306465 GCF_000327345.1 Myotis davidii | reverse complement strand
TCTAGTTTCTCCTAGCTATATATTTTCCTAGCTATATATTTTCCTAGCTATATATTAGCAACCTTCAAAGTTGCTAATATATTATGCCTACAGCATAAGCTCTCTTCTATACTTGGTCCATAGTTGATCTAAAATTTGAAAATCATTGAATAGCATTTGCATCATTATCGTTATTTAAATATTACTCCCTTTATCTAATCTTGCAATTGGGGATGCTTTAAACTCCAAAGGCTGTGTCTTTATGCCAAGAACTGTATTTACTATGGTTATAGGAAAATGTGAACGTACTTAATTAAATTATACTTAATTAAATATATTCAATCAGACCAAATCATATATTCTATTTTATACCTTTTTCTAGGTAAGAAAGACAGCGTTCCTGTTAGATCTCTTTCTTGAGTGAGGATTTAGACTGGGAATCTTTGTGTTTGGGTAGGTGGGGGGCAGGGGTGGAGACAGGGGATCTCTGACTGACTGGCTTGGCCTTAGGATGGGCCCATAGGGAGCTGGTTGACTGATTATAAGTCCTCCAGATACCAGAATGAGAAGGGCTTCATCTAGGACACTGTTCACACTGGAAGCTTTTGCTTGTTCCAAACAGTTTGATTTCTTTAGGGAATATCTATTCGATATTTTAGCTGGAGGCAAATCTTGGCTCTGCCTTGTGCTTCGGGCTGTGGCAGAAGGAATGGTGGTAGCAAGTGTTAGTTATTCTGTATGTAGAGCTTCAAGAAAGCTCTCTGTTTCACCTCTTACACCAGTTCCGCACACAGTGTACCAGCTGGCTCTGAGCCCAGCTTCAGGTTCTATCAGGCATTTAGACTCCGAGCCCCTGATAACAAGTTCTAGGCAGCAGCTTTCACTATTTTATCCTTCAACCAAATCTCATCTGTTTCTTTTAAAAATATAAATATTTTTATTGATTTCAGAGAGGAAGAGAGAGAAAGAAACATCAATGATGAGAGAGAATCATTGATTAGCTGCCATTGGGGATCGAGCCTGCAACCAGGGCATGTGCCCTGACCGGGAATTAAACCAGCGACCTCTTGGTTCCTGGATCGATGCTCAACCACTGAGCCATGCCACCCAGGCCCATCTGTTCCTTATGTCTTTTATGAGATTTTGAAACCTTATTTGTTGGTGACCTCATTTATTCTTTTCAGTGTTACAGGGCTTATTTCTCTGGGCTGTTGTGTTTATTTCACCTGATCCTTGAAGGGCAGGTGGTAAATGCATGTTTACTCTGCCATCTTGAAGCTTGTGTTCTATTTTTGCTGCTGTTACTACCATCTGAAGGGATAGTTAAAGGGATATGTCAAAGTTCAGGATATTGAACTGAGCATTATTTTGGGCTGATATGCAACAGGCTTGGACATTCCAAGAAAGAATACTTCTTGGTCCTGGTAGTACAGTTTTCCCTCCACTTTGATCATTTTTAAGTAGAAAAGTAATACACGATCCTATAAGAAAAATTAGAATATGGTCAGAAGCAGAAGAAAACATAATCATCCAGCATCATCAAAAAGCACTTTTTGCATTTTATGTTGTACTTCCTTCAAGCCTCTTATTCTTCAACTATCTTTTGTATTGTAATTATGTGTCTATAATTTCATATTTTTAAACTTAATATAATTTTTATGTAGTCTTTGTAAACTTCAATTTTTATTTTTAGACATTACTTACTTCAAACACTTAAAATTTTCACTTTAAATGCAAAATAGCTGATTAAAAGCAAAACATATCATACTGACCCTTTGTCTCATACACTGAAGTCAGCCAATGGTATTTGCTTTTAGGCAATTAGGTAAAAATAAAAAACTGTTACTTCTCTCTAAAAGAAAAGTTGAGGTGTTCTATTTAACAGATAAATGTGCAATCTCCATCCAAAAATAGTTTATTAACACATTGTATGCAGGAAACGTATTTATACGTTTTACTTATACGTTTTACGTTGACTGGTAGTAGAGCACGGGACACGTATTAATACGTTTTTTATAGACTAGCGGTAGAATGCGGGTAATGTATAAATACGTAAACTAAAGTTATCGTAATTTTACTGAACGTTGCCATTTGTGCAAAATATTAGCAAAAATGGCCCGCGCCACCTGTTAACGTGCGATAAAAACTACCCACAAACGATGTGTTAACAGCCTTGCTACATGCTGTTCCAACCCCTTCCATCTAAAGCAGATCTTTATTTGAGTATCTATACTAATAAAAGCCTAGGTGACTGTCACGCCCTCACATCATCACAAGATGGCCACCCCCATGTTGTCGCAAGATGGCTTCCCCCACATCATCACAAGATGGCCGCCACAAATGGCCACCCCATGTTACAAGATGGCTGCCCCCATGTCACAAGATGGCCACCCCATGTCATCACAAGATGGCTGTCCCATGTCATCACAAGATGGCCAGCAGGGCAGGGCAGTTGGGGGTGATCGGACCGGCAGGGGAGTGGTTAGGGGCAGGCAGAAGCAATTTTGTGCACTGGGCCTCTAGTATGTTCATAAAACTGACAGTGTTCCTTAATGATTGTTAAGTTTGCAAATATTAAATGTCAATTATAATTGAAAAAATTACAAATAAAAAATTCTTAAGGTTATGGTAGAAACACTGAGGCTCCACCAGACCATTCAGAGGATATGATGCTGGAAGGACCTTTAGGGGACATTCAAGAGCATCTAGTGCAGAGCCTGAGCCAGCCAGACTTCATTTTTAATGGTGTATGACTTTCCCTTTTGTATGGTTTACTTGACCATCCTTTTCTTGCTGAACACTTAAAGCTGTTTTCTTTTTTTAAGAAATTTTAAGGAATCTATATATATAAAAGCCTATTATGCAAATTGTCCCCTTGGGAGTTTGACCGGGAGACCTGGAGCTTAATCACTCACTATGACATGCGCTGACAACCAGGAGGCTGCGCGGAACGACGGAAAGCCCTGGCTGGCAGCTGGAAGGCCCTGATTGGCCCTGTTCGCCGTTCAGGCCTAGGGACCTACCTGGGCACGAATTTTGTGCACCAGGCCACTAGTTATATATGATAATATAATATCTATACATATATTTTTCTCCCATTGGGCTTAAGATGATTTTTTAGGGATATATACATAAAACATATTCTGGGTCCAGAATTTGGAGCAGAGGAGAGGGTTGTTAAGAGGAAAGGAGATGAAATTTTTTGGAACCAGCTGGACAATCCAGACATTTACAGACATGCTTAGACGCTATGAAATTGTTTTGTGAGTATGGTTGGTAATATTTAGTCTGCTTCTACAGGTGTGGTTCAGGTTTCACCATGAGTCTACTTAGAAAAGCAGCTAGCCTTATAATCTTTGCAAACTAAGCCTTCTTTTTCTTTCAGAGTAGCAGCTAACTTTGACAGAATTTGATGAGTGGTACAGAAGAGATGGTGGGTTTTTTGGTGGTATGTGAGAACTTTCTGATAATAGAACATAAAGAGTTAACTAAGTTTATTATATTGTATTAGGTTTCTTGCAAGACAAAAATGCAGCTCAAACCAGTTTGAGAAAAATACATGTAATAATATTGGTTTGTGCAACTAAGGCTTTCAGGATTTCACAGTTATATTCAACTAGGGGCCCAGTGCAGGAATTTGTGCACCTTGAAAGGAACTGTGGGCCACTAGGCTGCAGTGGGAACAGGGGCAGGTCTTGGCCCATCCTTCATGCCCCCACCCAGCCCCTCTTGCCATGGCCCCTGGTCCCCTGTCTGACAGCAGCCCTGCTCCTGCTGTCGCCACTCCCACACACTGACACACCAGCCTTGCTTGCATCCACTGGTGGCGCAGAGTGATTGGGGCCAGCACCAGCAGTGGGTGTGAGCGGCGGCTGCTGCCCATATCACCCCTCAGGAGCAGGGGGATGTGGAGAAACCCTGAGGGGTAATCAGGGCCAGGAGCTGCTGCTCACACCCACTGACGGTGCCAAGCGATCGGGGCCAGTGCCAGGTGCCGGCAGCAGGCGTGAATGGGGCCAGTGCCGTCGGCAGGTGCAAGCGCCGGCTGGACCCAGCCGCAGCGTGTGGGAGCAAAGAATTTTCAGTAACCACCAGAGGCTCGCCCTGATGACAGCTCTACTATCCTGCCGCGGCCGATGCCTGCCATGTTCTGCACTCTGCCGCCTGTTGCTAATGCCCGCCATGTTCTGCATGCACCCCCTCTTGGTCAGCACACATCATAGTGACCAATTGTTCAGTTGTTTGGTTGTTCCGCCATTCAGTCTATTTGCATATTAGGATTTTATATAGAGATAGTTTAAATTATAACATCAAAATATGGTCTTTCTCTTATATTCTGTTTGCTCTGCTCCTCTTTATTAGGTTCATTCCTGGGTATATTATTTCTCCATGTAGTTGTAGCATTTCCAGACTTAATGGTATTTAGTGTTTACAATCTCAGGGGGGAAAAGAGCCATTATTTTGAAAAGTCCAGAAAAATTTTGGGGGATGGCTCTTACTCTTCCTGTTTGTGATAAAATTGCATCTCCAAACCAGTACCCTGTGGGACTGTTGTCTTCTTCAATTTCTTTCTTGATTTCTTATAATTTTCATTGTACAAATCTTTCACCTCCTTGGTTAAGTTTATTTCTAAATATTTTATTCTAATTTGATGTTATTGTAAATGGGATTTTTTTTAATTTCTTTTTTGGATTGTTGTTAGTGCTTAGAAATGCAACAGATTTTTTGTACCTGCAACTTTGCTGAATTCAGTGATTGGTTCTAGCAGTGTTTCGGTGCAGTCTTTTTTTT
>NW_006286263.1:2281316-2297513 GCF_000327345.1 Myotis davidii | reverse complement strand
TTATTTTGTGTTTAGCAAAGAGTCAGTTTGTGGCTCAGCCTCTGGGTGGCAGTGTTCTGGGTCTGGCCTCTGAGGCTATACGGCTTCTCTATCGCACCTAAAACTGATTTGGAGAGGTCAACTATCCAGAGCTGGTTCCTTAATAGTTACCCGCTCTGTGTTGTTGCTGGGATTCTCGGTGCACTCTTTAGGGTTTACTACAGTCGTGCACTACTTAACGACATTTGGGTCAGTGCTGGGCTGGATATATGATGGTGGTCTCAAGGTTATAATGGAGCTAAACATTTCAATCATCTCGTAATGTCATAGCCATCTTAACACCATAATGAAGCATTACTTATGTGTTTGTAGTGATGCTGGTATAAATGAACCAACTGCACTGCCAGTTGTATAAAAGTACCATCTAGGTTTGTGTAACTACATTCTACAGTTTTTGCACAATGCTGAAATTGCCTAACAATGCATTTTTCAGAATGTATCACCATCGTTAAGCTACGCGTGACTATATGTACAGAGTCCCCAACTTAAGATTTTTTTTCTTTAGGATGATGCAGAAGTGATATGCGTTCAATAGAAACTGTACTTTGATGAATTTTTAATTTTTTTATCTTTTCCTGTGGTACCTTATTCTCGTGTGGCAGCAAGTCACAGCTCTCAGTCAGCTACATGATCATGAGGGTAAATAGCCAATACTGTACAGTGTACTGTTGTTGTCAGTATTTTTTGGATATTGTGTTTTGTGTTTTCACATCCCATCATGTCTAAAAACACCCAACTGTGTCTCCTGCTTCTGGTTAGAAGAGGAAGGCAATTACTCTTGAGGTGGAACTCAAGATAATTGCCCAATTGTAGGCTAAAAACTGTTAGTGTTCTGAGCACATTTAAGGTAGGGTAGGCTGACCTATGATATGTGATAGGATAGGGGTGTTAAATGCACTTTCTTTTTTAAAAATCCTCACCAGAGGATATTTTTTCCATTGATCTTTTGAGAGAGAATGGAAGGGAATGGGGAGGGGAGAAAGAGAGAGAAACATTGATGTGAGAGAGACATGTCGACTGGTTACCTCCTGCACATGCCTCCACCAAGGCTGGTGATCGAACCTGCAACCGAGGTATGTGCCCTTGACCCAAAATTGAACCCAGGACACTTTGATCAGCCAGCCACCACTCTGAACACTGAGCCAAACCTGCCAGGGTCTTAAATGCGTTTTTGACTTAGAATATTTTCATCTTAGGATGGGGTTTATCAGGACATAACCCCATTGTAAGTCGAGAAGCATCTGTAAAAATTCATGTCATATGCAAACACAGTGTTCTTCCTCTCCGTGATTTGGATGCCTTTTCTTTTTCTTTTTTTGGCCTAGTTACTATGGCCAGGACTTCCAATACTATGTAGAATAGAAGTGGTGAGAATTGACACCATTTTCATGTTCCTGATCCTAAAAGAAAAGCTTTCAGCTTTTCACCATTCACTATGATGTTAGCTGTGGGCTTGGCTTCTGTGGCCTTTATTATATTGAGGTACATTCCCTCTCCAGTTTTTTTGATGTTACTTTATTAAACCATAATTATACTGACTCTCCTTTGTTTGCACATGATCTAAATAGTGCTTTAAAATTTTTATTACAATTTCTTTGTTGGAACTTGTCATTTTGAGTTGTTTATTTCAACCAAAGATAATTCATCTCCTGTGAACTTATATGTTCAAGTCCTTTTTAATTGTCTTTGAAACTAATAAATATTTGTTAATTTTCTATTTTGAAATAGTTTGCCTTCAGAGTCTGTTTTATTTTAATCCTTAAATCTATGTAAAGAAAGCTTAAAGTCTCACTTATATTTGATATTTTAATAAAATTATATTTATTAATATAATAGGAAGTATTGTCAAAGTATTCACTATGTTCAAAAGAGAATTAAATTTTCTTAAATTGATGAAAAGAGATTGGTAACTACCTAAGTTTGAACTATTTGGGTCTGTTAATTTAATGGCCTTTTGGATAACAACATGCCTAAATAGTCCATTGATTTTATTAATTCAGTGGAAAACATGATTAAGTCTGTCTATTAATAATGGGTTAACAAAACTGCATCGTGATCAACTAGCCTTTTAAAATTTTTCTCAATGTGTTGGGTACATAAACATAGATAAAAATAATGTTTATAAAGGACCAAAAATACATATATTTTAATCACTTGAAAATCTGTAACAACATATCATTCCAGGTAAGTAGAGTTTTTAACTTTCAGAAATAATTACAGTGACAAGGTAGTAATTATTCTAATTTTACAGTTATCTTGCCTGTCTCTTGTCAGTAAGTAGGTTAGCTATATACCAACTGTATAATTTTGTTTATTAAAAATTAGAATGAAGTTATACACATATGTTAGGTTATATAGTGCATTTACATTTTCTTTCTTTTTAAAAAATATATTTTATTATTGATTTTTTACAGAGAGAAAGGAAGAAGGATAGAGAGTTAGAATCATCGATGAGAGAGAAACATCGATCAGCTGCCTCCTGCACACCTCCTACTGGGGATGTGCCTGCAACCAAGGTACATGCCCTTGACTGGAACCGAATCCGGGACTTTCAGTCCATAGGCCGATGCTCTATCCACTGAGCCAAACCAGTCAGGGCTACATTTACATTTTCAACGTTGCCACATACACTTATGTGTTCCACATAAATTCATACACCTACATGATCATTCTGTTGCTTTGTGATTCAATAAGTATGGTTACACACACACACACACACACATACACACAGAAGTATATATCAGAGGCAGTTAATGCAATTTAAGAAATACAACAAGAACACTGGTACATGGAGAGTATGAGGCTTTAAAATTTAATATCTATATATTTGAAAAACGAAGGTGAAAAACCAGTATTGTTTGCCTACTAATAGTATAATTGTATTTAAAGAGTGGCAGGATAGAGGTCATATAAATATAGGGGTCCTATTTTACCTATTTTCTCAGAAAATTTCATGTAAGTGAATATTTCTTGATTAAAATTCTTTTAACTACCAACCCTTCTTTTAACCACCTGGTGTGAAAATATTTCTAAAATGTATTAAATGTTCTATTAATTTATTATGTAGGTATTCTGAAGATAATGTATTTTACTACTGATATGGAGTCATTACAAATATATATCATTTCTAGATACAGATGTCCCCCCAAAATATATACACACTTTGAGTTATTATAAAGCCAGTGTTTATTAACATACAGTTCATTTTCAAAATTTAAAAGAACTTACACAAATGAATACATTTTTTTATCAATGCCTGTTTTCAAACTGATGACCATTTGGTCCAGGTACTGCTGATAATGCAAAGCAATGGAATAAAAAACATCAAAAATCATTTCGGTATTTGTGCACCCTCAATTCATTATTGTTGCTGGTTTTGTACTGTCAACTTTATCTTTTATGTATCCCCATAAGAAAAGTCTAGTGGCGCTTTAGGATAAGTTTTTTTGTTGTTGTTCAAAGCTTAGTCTGGCTTCACCCATTATTTCAAATCAGTTAAACTTGAAAAGGAGTGACACTTAAGTGAATTTTCAGCTGTTAAAGTGTGAATACATTTTTTTGGGACCCCCTATATAACAGTTTTGTTATATGAGTGTTTAAGTCTGTCTCAAGTTCCAAATCAAATGCCTTAAGATTAGTTATGTTCTCTTTTCAAGTTTGTAAACTTCTGTGCCTTTCATAGTCACGCCTACCCTCTACATCTGACCTACTGTAGATTGAGAAATCAAACAGGCTTCTTAGAATGATGCTGAAAGTAAGAGGAAGTGAGCTAAAAGGAAGTGGAAGTGGCTCTTCTGTATATCACACCTTTAAGTATTAGTGCCGGGAATGATCAGGCCCCACAAGTCTGTTTTATTTTATTTTTCAGTTACAATTTACATTCAGTATTATTTTGTATTAGTTTCAAGTGTTTCCCTCCAATATTTCCAGTACTCACCTGACACCATATACAGTTATACCAGTATTATTGACTATATTCCCTATGCTGTACTTTACATCCCCATGACTATTCTGTAAATATCAATTTGTTGGTTTAAAAAAAATATTTTTATTGTTTTTAGAGAGGAAGGGAGAGAGAGAAACATCAATGATGAGAGACAATCATTGCCTCCTGCACACCCCCTACTGGGGCTTGAGCCTGCAACCCGGGCATGTGCTCTTGACTGGAATCGAACCCAGGCCCCTTCAGTCGGCAAGCCAATGCTCTATCCACTGATAGAGGGAATATGCTAATTAACCCTCATGCCATTGCAAAGATGGCAGTGCCACAGCCAATAAGGAGGGAATGCTAATTGACTGCCCCACCCTCAAAGATGCCGGCCCCCACAGCCACAAGATGGTCACATTTTAGACTCAGCCACAATCATTAATATTATATGTCTAACCATAAACATTCATTTATTGGTAACTTGTATCATACTGATTTTAAATTATAAATATTTTAAAAATATAAGAACCGAGTAATATAATTAATTTCCCTTTACTTATAACCTAGAACAAATTTAAGGTTTGCCTTTTTTTTTTAAAGAAAAAATAAAACAGATACAGTTGTCCTCATACCCATACCACTCTTGCTCTCATGCCCTAAGGCAAGCATGTCAAACTCTTGGCCAGTGGCATGCCACCTGAGACTATGACATGCTTGCCTAGAGGTAAACACTCTTGTGTAGAGTTGTGTTTTTCCAATTAAATGTTTATGTACCGTATATGTAAGGTTAGTTTGTCTGCCTTTTTAAAATGTACATCAATAGCATCATTATATATAGAGCCCTTAGAAGTTGGCTTTTTTCACTCAACATTGTTTGAGATTCATCCATTTTAATAAAATGGTCTAGTTAGTTAATTTTGACTGCAGTATAGTATTCCACTGTATGGATATGTGACAAATTCATTCTGTTATTAATGGACATTAGGCTGCTGCTGCTTTTTCATTATAATGTGGAAATAAGCATTTTAGTATTTGTTTCTTTTGTCACATAAGCAATATCTCTAGACCTACAGTTTTGAAATTTGGGGTACAAGCCCTGTGAGTATGCAAAGAATTTCCATGCAGCATGCAGGTGAGCTCTTAGGGAACTTCATAGACTTTCACCTTCCATGTGTATTTTCCACAGCTGTTCTGCCTAAGGATGAACTTAAGAAGGTGAAGTTCTCCTTTCCTGCCTTCCTTTAGCCGTTACCCTATTCCCATGTTATAAAAGGAGCACATACCTTTCACCCACTTCTGATTGTACTAAGCATCATATTAAGGTGTCCTAACCTCAGGAGCCCCCAAGAGACAATTTGCAATATTGGTGTCAGTGACAAGAAAGTGAGTAACTCTATTTGCATCAACCAAATAACCAAAATTAATTTTTGATCAGTTTGACTTTTTATTCTTTGGTCTTATAAGCTTAGGAGTTCAAAAATGAATGCCATGATTATAACAAAACTCTCTTCTCATCTACTTATGTGAAAAGGATTTTTTTAAAACACTTATGTTTATAGAAATGAAAAACAGGAATAGAATTTATACTTGGCCTGACTCATTTCATGGGGAGCAGGCAACCAGGAACCAGTGGCCTGGGTGTGCAGTGGGAGTCTGGTGCTGGAGATGCGGAGGCCTTCAGAGCTGTGAGTAGGCCAGGCAGTGGCAAGCATGTGGTCTATGCAGCAGCTCGTTTCTGTGTCAAAAGGGCTGAAAGTCAGGCTGAGGCTGCGAGGTCACAGAGGGACAGTCTAGGCCCATGGCTGGGGCGGGCTCCACGGCAAGTCTTCACACCAGGTTGCCTACCTGAGGAACTACAGGAGAGCCGCTTCCTTCTACTGTGCCCTGCATGCCTTTTACTGAGAAAACTTAACATTGTGCTGACTTTAAAGGTGCACTACTTAAAGGAGTTCCATTTATTGGAGGGCATATATTGAAGGGTGCATTCAGAGGTGAGGCAATAAATTGATAACTGACAAAATATATGAGTTTAGGAGGAAAATGATGTAAAATTTCCAAATCATCAAGTTTATTGTATTTTTAAAATGAATGATGGTTGGAGGTACTGAATTACTATGGCATTTAGACCCAGTTATATACATTTTGATCCCCAGGCCAATGCTTTATCCACTAAGCTAGGTGATACTAAAGTTCACTGAAACCTATTATGTTAAAATTTTGGCCAACGTTATATGTCTAACTTAAACTGCAAAGGAGTACATGGTTTTTCAAAATTCCTTTAGGATTTTTAGGGACTATGAGAACAAAGTGATCAGAGACTTGGTGCTAAGAGAATACAGCTAGAAGTGAAATTGCTGGGTCACAGGGCACAGACAACTTCAGCTTTATAAGATACTGTAATTTTGCTCCCCAAAGTGGATATACCAATCCAAATTTCAACTCTCAGTGCTTCCCCAATCATTGCCAACACTTGGTGTTATCTTACCCTCATTTGATTTTTTAATCTTTTATTTAAAGTTTCTTCTAAAAAAATTGATTTTAGAGAGGGAGTAAGGGGGGAGGGAGGGGGGCAGAGAGAGAGAGAGAGAGAGAGAAAGAGAGAGAGAGAGAGAAACATACATCACCGATGTGAGAAAGACACATCAATCAGTTTCCTCCCCCCATAAGCACCCTGACCTGGATTGGATCTGCAACCTAGGTATGTGCCTTGGCCAGAATCGAACCTGAGACCTTCTGGTGCATGGGACAGTGCTCCAACCAACCGAGCCACATTGGCCAAGGCTAATTTTTTAATCTTTTAGAAAGGCTGATTCAAGTGTCCTGAAAATTTATTCACAATATACCTCCTTCCAAATTCTTTCCAAAACCAGGAAGCCAGGTTAGGAGGTTGAACCAGAGTGATGCCCCTCCAGGCTACCTGAATTCTGGGTGGCTGGGAGCCCTGACTGATTGCCTAGAAATGCTTTTAACCTCTTCGTGGAGAGCACTTGCTACGCCCCTGGCAGATACAGAGTGCTCCACTGTCCATCATGGACAAGGAGGGTGTCTATGAAGCTGTGAGAGAAGTATGTTCCAGGTATCCTAGGAGAAGACAGGAAAGCCCAGGTGTGTGAAGCCCTAGATGTGTGAGGGAATTGGGAGGTGGAGGTGACAGGAGGGGGCTCCACAGGCCTCTAGTTGACTTACAAGTTACATACTTGTCTACTGGTAGCTGATGTCTGCTCTCTGTGGTGGCTGAACTAGTGGCATGGTCAAGTGTAGGAGACTGTAAGCGAGAGCACTGTTATTTTAAAATACTTATAATGAAAAAAAATCACTTTAATTTGAAATTAATTCACAAATCTAAGTACCATATTTACTATTACATTAGGATAATTTCTTTATTGTTGTTTATCCTCACCAAAGGATATTTTTCCATTGATTTTTTTAGAGAGAGTGGAAGAGAGAGGGAAGACGGAGAGAAACATCAATGTAAGAGAAACACATCGATTGGTTGCCTCCTGCAACTAAGGTACATGCCCTTGACCAGAACTGAATCCGGGACCGCTTGGTCTGCAAGCCAATGCTTTATCCACTGAGCTAAACTGACTAGGGAAGAACAGTTAAATTTTTTAAGTTTAATTCAGCTTCATAAGTTTTGAATGCTTGTGAAAAGAAAAAGGTTTAAAAATCACGTATTTGAGGGGGGTTTCTCATTGGTGGCAATATTAAAATTTTTAAGAGGTTATCAATTAAAACATGACAAGACTTTATTCGAAAGTTCTAAATAAATTCATGATTCCCAAATCTTCATTTTATTCTTCTCATCAATTATAGAATAAAGAATATGATCCCTGGCTAGTATGGCTCAGTTGGTTGGAGTGCTATCCCAGTATTCTGAAAGGTCACGCTTGATTCCTGGTCACGGCACATACCCAGGCTGTGGGATTGATCCCGTCAGGGTGTCTATGGAAGCACCCAATTTCTCCCTTCCTCTCTCTCTAAAAGAAATAAAAACAAACAAAAAAGACATTTCCTCAGGTGAGGATTATAAAAAGGATTATTTTTTGCTCCAATTCCTTCCAGTTTATACCAGTTTGGTGTACAATATTTTCTAATTATGTCAGGACATGAAAAGGTTGGGAAACCTTGATATAGGCAATGTGGGGGAGTTACTGGGTTTTCATAGCTTCCTGTGTATTAACTCCATTAGAACCATTTTATGTACTACCTTTGTAGAGATCCAATATAATTCATGCTATAGGCCCCAAGCAATTTAGGTTTTGAAACCATGTGTTCAACCGTAAGCACATTTCGTTTCCAAGCCCGACTCCACTGAATCCCTACCTTTCTTAATTCCTAAGGTGGTGGGAGAAGTGTGAATGTAATTTTCAATATGTAAGTTTCACAGTAAGCTATGTTTTGAGAGTATTTTATTTAATACATTTGTTCAAAGATGTCTATAAGCTGTTGGCTAACAAGGGTTGAAATTTTGGATGAAGAATCAGAGTTTTAGATAACCAAGTCCAATCCCTCATTTCACAGATGAGGAAACTGAAGCTCAAGGAAGAGTCTGGGCTCATGTAGCAGAGTCAGAGCACAGAGTGGACAACAGATGCCAAGTCTCCTAGTTCTGTGCCTCACTGCACCAGCCTACTTGATGTCACTCATATATAAATAGGCTTCCCTTTTTATATACATTTTTGAGTACTATTTGGTTCTTTAAATACATAAACATGGTGATTTATTCAGAGGAGTTAGGTGTGTCTAACAAGGATGCAGCAGGTATGATGACAGTTCCAAAGTGCGGCAGTGCCTAGAAGAAACTATATCTGGAATGATTAAGGATGGAAGGAAAAGAGCCATTTTCTTCATAAATGACAGCTGTTTTGCCTCAACATCCAAAATGAAGACTGCAAAGCCAAACTAAAGCAATATAGATGTTTATAAACTATATTTAATACTGGCATATTGAAGTTAAGTTGTTTTGTGTGCTAACCAGTCTATTGTCTGCTTTTAAGCTTATATATAGCCAAGGTGAGGTAAAATATTAAATTCTTCCCAACTATTCAGTTTAAGATTTATGTTACATTCTCAAATTTGAGCTTCACTACTCAGATTACAATAGGAGCTAACATATAATTATACACAATATAAGGAGTTTATTTAATACTAAAAGTTTTCATGCTTCAAAACAATAAACTATATATCAGTGACCACTTTTTAATGCTTTATTCATTGATTAAAAGAATATACATTTAACATAAACCATATAACATCAGTCATCAGGTCAAACATTCAGCTGGTTTCCTTACAGTTTCTGTCAGGAGTTATTTTATCTGATCACATTTATAAGATAAAATCTCACCACATCTGGCATTTACACACACTGTGCCAGTGGATTCACACTACTGATGTACATATAAAATCCGCATGGTATGTGCCCACTGGAGACAAAACAGTGCACACCTGTCAAAAGGTCATTTTAATATAAGATGGTAAAACCATTTGTAAAACACATATAAACTTTTTCCATAAATAGAATCATATCTGGACATCTGTTGCATAAATTGTGTTTCCAAAGCTTACAATAGAGCAGCCAGGTCTCAGCACTGCTGGGCACCCATGTTGGCTACTTTATTATTGCAGACTGTCCTTTAACATTAAATGCACAACATTCGTACCACTTAAAACTGGGGTCAGGTGGAAGTCTCACAGAGACCACGTCTGTACCGCGGTTGCCCTGAAACAGTTAAATCGGCTTTTAAAGCCTCTCAGATATAACAAGGTTTTAAAACATACTTCATGGAATGTTCTTCATGTATTATAGCAGCTCATACCTGTGATAGAACAAGTTTTCAGTTTTTCCTCTCTTCCTTTACATTCACTATTCACAGTGAAACAGGTGCATGTTTTTTTTTTCTTTTTTTGTGTTTTGTTTTTCAGAGTTCTGAGGTTGCTGACTGAGCCACAGCACAGCTGTGTACCATAGGTCGAAATTCGACCTTTAATATTACAATCTAGCAGAATCTGGCTGGCCAGAGTGGGCCGGCCCCTGCCAGCATGTGGGCACTTCTTCAGTTAAGTCTATTCTTTGGCAGCTGACACGCGCGCTGACAGAGAAAAATCCAGTGACTTGTTGCTAGGGATTTCACGACTAATGTTTGTTTGCAAGCATGTGTGTTTACAATTCTGTTTTTGATTTTCTTTTAGGAGGTTTTACCCTGGAATATAGTTTCTTTCTCCCTCCACAACTTGAAATCTGGGCTTAAAAGCTAACTTGAATGTGTAATATATATAAAAATATTTTGGCTCCTGAGTTCAACTCTGACACACAAAGAATAAAATAATCAAAAAGAGAGAGAGTAACTCAGTGAAAAATAAAGTTAGCCAGCAACCTCAGACAACCTTCGGTTGTATATCTTTAAGGTTTGGTAACAAGTCTATTAACCGTGAAAGCCCTATACATTGTCACTTTGAACTTCTAATCCAATACCCGACTACGTTCTTTGATCAAGAAGTAGAATATACATATATAATTCTATGAAGCTAATACTGATTAAACACAGCACAAAGGGATTAATTCACACTACTGAAAAAAACATAATAGGACCCTACTTGCATATGTAACCACAGGAATTGTACATTTAAAAAAAAGCTAAATGTCTTCGCTAAAGCTTTGCATTTCTCTGTAAAAATGACGATTTGGTTCAGTGAAGACACTGAGTGATTCGATGTCCATGACTGCGTGCCAAGGTTGACCCAGGCCCAGGGATACCTGCTCAATAAGGTTATGCACTGGATCCACATCCTGGTCGGCCAGTTCACCTTGGTCAAAATCAATGCTTTCTTCAGTGACTTCAAGTACTTTTAGATTAGAGCCACGAAGACGAGCAATGGCAATGAGGTTGTGTGCCCACACTGTGTAACCTTAAAAAAAAGCAAAACACAAGCACTATAATTTCCTTGCATTTTATTCTGTCTATATGATAAGTTAATCTTTTCCACAAATTGGTATCACAATGACTACTTTGGTCCTTTTCCTTTAAAAATATACTGAGATTTGAGAAGGAAGTATGATTGTTTAGCGAGCAAAAAAATAGACTGTTTGATATTGTCTCCAAGAATTTACTGTGGGTGGTGAAATGGAAGGTGCTATAATCCTATTCCGATACCACATTTAGTAAAATCATACATGTTTAAAATATAATTTTATAACTGGATGATGATGTAGCATAAAGAAAATTTTTTTTACTTCATATATGTGTCCATTAATACATAATTAAACTGGTGTTTTTCATTAGTGAAAATCATTCATAGTCCAAAGTTATGAAGTGACACTTTAAACTTTAAAGGTAAATTGTTAATTGTCAGTAGCAAATATGTAAAGTGCAAAACAGTCATGGGAATGATATATATTAACTTCAGAATAATAATTATCTCTGGGAAGGAATAAAATGGGAGGCTTTAGCTGTATTTAACATCTTATTTACTAAAAAAAGAAAGAAAAGCTTTAAAAAGACTAGGTTAAATTAACTTTGAAAATAACCTCACATTTCTTTATCCCATTCAAAATCCTCATTTTATTTATTACCTTCAACACTGATCTATTCTTTGCTACTATCTCTGCTGGCTGACCAAATTACAAAACAAAACTTGAAAAGCAAGACACAAATGTGGCTAAAAAGAAAAGAAACAGAGGTAATAAAGGGAGTGTAAGAAATGTTCACAGAGACTTCCTAATTTGTACCCTGTACATGTCTTATAAGTATCAAAAAGGAAGTAAAATGTTTTTCTAATTTATCAGAATGAAACTCTCTCTCCAAATAAGAACAGTTCACATTAAGATGAAAGGCCCCAGTATAAAATAAGAATATGCCCAATCAATGGAATCACCAAATAAAAAAAAAAGTCATATAAATTAATATGGTAATACCTAGCATCTAGAAGATGGGGCAATGGGAATGAAAAAAAAAATAATACTTTCTCTTCCTTCCATGTTATCTTTTTAAGAGATCTGTGATTAGAGGAAATATTTTTACTGTCAGTAAATATGTATGTTTTCTTAGATATATTGATTTCAAATACCATTTTTGTGAAATGTCATCAATTGCGTGATGGAAAAAAAGTCACAGGGAACTTGGATAAGAATCCTTAGGGTAGAGATGTGACTTCCTACTTATAAGTGATGTAACTTATAAACTTTAAAGTATAAAAATCTGCATATCAATTTGTTATAAGATTTCTTAACACTAAATGCCAATGTTATCTTTTATAGCATAAAACATTTCAGATGTAACACTGATATCAAATAAAACTAATCGAAAATCACCTACCATGAACTGCCAGAAGAGAAAGCTTTGTGCACCTCCACGCTAACAACACCAATGGATCTTCGTTTCGGTTATCACTAAGATCTGGAAAACCAGACGTGTCAATCACATCATTCATTAATATGAAATGAGTGAGGAACTTGTCATACTGCCTAGATATAAGATCAACAATAGCTCCTGAAACACAAGTGATGTAGCTGTCAAAATGAATCCTCTCTAGTGGTATACTGGGTTTCAGAATCTTTAACATGTCTTCACTCTTAATATCAAAAGCCATGAGATAGACCCGGAGGCTGGGGCTCCTTCGTGACAAGGCTTTCCAATGCTCATCATTTGGCATGTTGTCCAGAGACTTGTGCATCACAGAAACATTGTGGACCAGGAGAGACAGTCGCTGCAAAGGCACATGGTTGCTATCGCTTAAGACTCTTGCCATCTCAGCTGTAAAGTCGCAGAAATCCAGGGCAAGTGAGCGCAGATTCACAAATCGCTCTAGTTCCACTGAAGTGATAAGGGTGCTGTTACCAGGAATATTGTTGTCCAGTAAACTCAGGTGCTCCATGGTGTTGGCAATAGAGTTTGAGAGAGATGACAGTGATGTTGGGGTTACTATTTCCAGCATAAACCCACAGGACAGCCATTTCAGTTGCCTACTATTACTCAGTATTTCTTCAAACAGCTGCTGAATTCTGTAAGAAAAACACATGCCACAAAGATCCTGTTAACATTTGGCTCTAATCTTTTAAAACTTTTTTTTTAAAAAAACAGGCAATGAAATGGCATGCAATTTTGAGATTTTCTCTCAGTTAATTTCTATCCAACTCACAAGTATGATCATAAATGCCATTAAAATTCACATTAAAATATAAGGAATAAGATGTATTAAACATATAGATATATTAAAAATATACAGATATGTTCAAGGAAAGCAGTATTTTATTCCAGTATAGCAGGAAAGACTGGTGACATACAATTTGTGTTATAGCAAAAGCAAGCAGAGAAGTTTCACAAAGCAATAAATACCCAGAAAATTCCTTGATTTGTCTTAAAACTTATGACACGAAATGGCATATAATGGTTATTGTATTTCATTGTTAAGACATTTCCAGGACATATGTTCTTTTTAGAAAAATAATCATTACTCTTCTGATTGTATCATACCTTAAAGTTTCTCAAAAAAACTGAAATTATTATTAAATAAGCCCCATTCTACTAACTATATAACTTACTGCTTGATTTTTTTGCCATCAGGGTCCACCTTGCTGAGGTATGTATTTGACAAATTTCCTTGCTGCTGTAGAACGCTTATATCTCCAAAAAGGCTAAACTTCTGGAGGTTCCTATAAGAAAAATAATTTAAAATAATTGTCTAAATGATTCATATAAAAATATAAATATTAAAAATACTCAGAAGGGATATTCTAGGAAAGTTTCTAGCTTATTATTCACTTAGTATCCAATTAAGGACTTTCAATTTGTTTTGTACACACATGAAAAGCAATGTGATAAAGGAGAAACAGCATAAGCTCTCAAGAATGAGTCCTGGGGTAGAACATCAGTTCAGGAACTCAATATTTTAATGACCATGGAAAAGTCTCTTAATTTCCCTGAGACTCAATTATTTATCAGTAATAATAATACCTACCTTAAAAGGTTGAAGGATAGGTGAATAAATATAAAAATGACATATGAAAGAACTGTATAAGCTCTAAGTTTTATATAGATGTTAATTATAAAAATTTCCCAAACCAGTTAACTTAATCAATGTCTTAAATTCTCAAGGGTGGGGCACTGCCCTGAAGCTATCTTCTCAGTAAGAATATTCTTTGACTAAAATCTAGAGAACGTCCCCCCAGTTTTATGATCTAAAGTATAGCTGAGGATCAAGAGAGATAAAAACTATTTAAAAATCTTTCAGTTTTAGATAATTTTAGCTAAAAAACATACGTTTCTAGTAGTAAGATTCTAAATAAAGTAGGAAAAAACTAGTAACTGGATACAGATAAAAAAGCTTAAATGCCAACAATAAGCAACTAGAGATTCCACTTATAACACAAAACTTAGAGACTTGTATGCATGCATATTAGTATAACCAATGGCCACAGACACTAGTAGGGTGTTGGGGGTTTGCCTGGGGTGGGAATGGCTGGGCGGGGGGAGGGGAGAGTGTCAATCGGGGAAAAAGGAGACATATGTAACACTTTACACAATAAATTAAAAAATTAAGATTAAAAAAATAGGATAACTTTTAATAAGAAATGTATAACCCACAAGAGTGATAAAAGATTTAAGTAAATAAAAAAAATTTTAAGTCAATGAAAAATAACTTTTGATAGTATGTCCCATTTTTCCCAAATTAAATAACCTTAGTTTGATTAAAAAGCCTGATGATTCTATAATTTAGGTTGAAAAATAATCATGAATTTATTCATTCAACCAATGAATACTGAGTGCCTATTAGTGCCTGGCACTGTGCATTCTATTGGAGACAAGACAGTGATCCAGTACTGTGAAGGACAAGCATATGGTGTCACGTATCTGGGTATATCTGATATTGTGTAAATCAGAAAAGGCTTCTCTAAATAAAGTGATTAAAGGGGATCTTAGGGATACTTGGTAGTTAACCAAGAGAAGGGCAAGGAAAGGTATTACAGGAAAAAGGAAAAGCATGTGTAGAGTCCCTAAAGTTGAGGGCAGCAGAGTGAGCTTGAGATACTGAAAGCAATCCAGAGTAGAGAATGAACATGAAATGAGCCCATAGAGATAAATGAAGTTCTATGTCAAAAAAACATTCTTGGTTTTGTCTTCAAAACAATGAGATGCCCCCAAATGACTTTAAGCAGGGTATAAAATGATTAAGTTTGTGTTTGGAAAATATTACTACTGCGTTAGAACAACCTGGAAGGAGGTAGAGTCAAAGTGGGGAGACTAGTTAAGTAATAGAGATGACAGATAATGGTAGCTTGAACTGGGTTTTTGATGGTAGAGGTGAAGAAAATGGGCAATTTAGGAGCTAAACTGGATAGAAAGGGGTGCTGGATTATCTATAGGAGGTGATGGAGGGAGTAGTCAAGAATAACATAAATTTTCTGGGTTGTGGAACTACACAGATGGTAGAGCTTTTCATTGACACTGGGATTCTTAGAAAACGGATCAGAAATTAATTAGCTTTTCTGGGGGGGCCCTGGAGGTTGGAGGTGAGGTGTTAGAATATTTAGATTATATAACTATTTTGCATATGTTGAGCTTGAGGTTATTTAACAGGGACAAGTTAAGATGTCAAGTAGGCAATTCTAGGTCTGGAGCCAAGTAGTTATCTGGATGATAACTGAAGTCAAGAATGGGAACAGTGGGGCTTAGTTAGGGTAAGAGTATAAATGAGAAGAAAAGCCAGTACAAAGTTGTTTTGAGGAACTTCAATAATTAAACTAGAGAAAGATGAGGCTACAAAAGAGAGGTGACAAGTTGGCGAAAAGTCAGGAGTGTGGAAATCACAGAGACTAATGGATGACTCTTTTACAAATACAGTGATCAATAGCTGTGTCAAATACTGACTTGAGGTCTTAAAATATAAGGGCTAACACTTCATTTGACTTAGCAACATGGTGATTAGAATGGAAGTCATTTTATGTGGTGTGGTTAGAAAAACTGGATGTGAGGAAAGAGAGATAGTAAAAAAGACAAATCTTAAAAAAAAAATCACTGTGAAAAGGAGAGATGGAAGAGACTTCTCAACCAAAATAATCCACAAAGATATCATTATATACTAAAACATCAAATCAAGGTAAAAGTGGTATGAAAGTGCAATACATTTTTATCTAATTTCTGAGAAAACTTTATAAGCCTAGAAATAACAGAATATATTAGAAAGAGAAAAATTTGACTATAAAAAAATGAAAAACTCGGTATTTAATAGCA
>NW_006286263.1:2262170-2280115 GCF_000327345.1 Myotis davidii | reverse complement strand
CCTTGGAGGTTCACAGAAGATTCTTGAGTAGCCTTATAACTGTGGTTTTGAACTCTATGTCCTCCATTAGTTTGCTTTCCTCCATTTCTTTCATTTGTGACATGTTTCTTTGTCTTCGCATTTTTGGCTGACTGCGAGGAGCCTCTGTCTGTGCTGGAGACACCCTTATGTGTGTGGGTCCACCCAGCAGGGGCTACAGCAATATCAACAGATTTCTCCTCTTTGTTTGGAAGTTTTGGAGCTCTCTGATTCACTGCAGTTAGGCTGCAAAAGTGCAGGTGCCTCCCTTGTGCCGCAGAGCACAGCTTGGGAGGCAATGTAGTGGGGTGGGATCTCAGAGAGTTCCCAGGGCGGGGCAAACAGCAATGGTTTCATCAGCGACCCCGCGACTCCGACTCCGTGATTCCCTGAGTGCCTCGCGCCCCCACAGCCCTGCGAGCAGCACTTTCTGTGAGAAAGTCACCTTCGCTTTCCGACCTGCTGCAAGAGAGTCCCGTTTCTCCCAGTAGGAGCCTGGGCCCCCAGCATCTCGCTGTAAATGAGTTCAGTGGGTTCGAGAGCTTGTCCCCTTCCAATTGAAAAAAACCGAGCACCCAGGTGCAGCAGCCTTGCACGTGCCCCTGTACCTCTGTTCTTGGCGCCTCTCCCCTCCTACTCGGTCTCAATGCACTTTTTTTTTTCCTTCTAGTTGTAGAACTTCCACTCAATCAGCTTTTCCGTAGTTCTGAATGATAGCTGTTTTATCTTATAGTTGTGGTTTTAATGTTGTTGTGGGGGGCAGCACGTACAGGTTTGTACCTTATGCCGCCATCTTGGTTCTTCCCTTCTTTTTCTTTTTTATTCTGGGATTTATTTAGCTTCTATAATTGAAACTTTGTTGCCTTCAATGGACCTCAGAGCTGGCTGTGGCAGGCGGGAAGCTTGGCTTCCTCCATCACGGGAGCAATCAAGCCTCCTGCTTGTTCCAGCTCCGTGGCTGCCGGCCGCCATCTTGGTTGGGTTAATTTGCATATAGTCGCTCTTATTGGCTGGTGGGCATGGCTTAAGGCATAGCGAAGGTATGGTCAATTTGCATGTTTGTCTTTTATTAGATTAAATAACTTGACATAAATAAAAACTAAAACATTAAGAATCCAATTGGTAAATGGGGGTAGATTATAAAACAGCCAAGTAAACCATGTCAAGGAAAATATAAGAAGGATTACTAATGGTATAATCTTATGTTTTTACTTGACTTCTAAAAAATTTTACTTAGTCACTAGTAGATCTAATCAACTTTCCATGAGGTTATCAGAAAAACTATTTTTAAAAATGTATCAAAGGGAGACATTAACTTAAAATGTTTCCCCCCCCATTAAAAAAAAGGATATGTAATTGTTCTTGAGAGGATAGCTATAATATCAGACTCTAAAGGACACATTACTATAATATATAATTATGATTGCCTTTAAAATATTTTCCATTTTACTCTTTATTCTAAAGTTGCCACTACATCTATGAATTACAAATAGGTTATTAATCTGCTTCTCATAACTTCTTCTAGAAAGAAAAACAAATTTAAAGACTTCTTAAAAAATCAATATTTATTTTGGGAGAATATTAGTTTTTATATAATATAGAAAAGAGATATCTCATTCAATCCTATCTAATAAAAGACAAAAAGGGTAATTGACCATACCTTCGCCAATCTTCCCATTGGCTAATCAGGGTGATAGCCAACAAAGATGGCGGTTAATTTGCATACATAGGCTCCAAGTGGTGGAGCAAAGCCAAACGTACCCGAAGCTGCTGAACAGTGAGGCCTCACGTCCCTGGATCAGCAGAGCCACGAGGCCTCACAGCCCCAGGATCAGTGGAGTCGAGAGACCTTGTGACCCAGGGACCAGTGGAGCTGTGAGGCCTCACGACCCCGGGATCAGCAGAGCCGCGAGGCCTCGTGGCCCCAGTACCAGCAGAGCAGCGAAGCCTGATGACTGGGGGGTTGGGGGGCTCTGGCCAGAGCCCAGCCAGAGCGAAGGCCTGGGTCCCGGGTGCTAGAGGAAAACTGATGCCAGCAGCCAAGGGAATGGAAGGCCTATTGCACGACTCTCTTCGTGCAACAGGCCTCTAGTTTCTAATAATAGTATTCAGAGAGGAGAGTCCTATACAAGTTCATACAATCTCAATATTTTTCTCCCTTCAACCCAGCTTCCACTGATTACTACTGTATATCTGTAGCACTGTCCTTGTGGTAGTAAAACACATATG
Organism: Myotis davidii; assembly: GCF_000327345.1. Lineage (NCBI taxonomy): Eukaryota > Metazoa > Chordata > Mammalia > Chiroptera > Vespertilionidae > Myotis > Myotis davidii. The sequence goes on along the minus strand of NW_006286263.1, from coordinate 2,277,868 downwards.
TGAGAAACTTTTACCTCTTCCATAGAGGATCAAACAGCCATGAGAACTACCTTCCCATAACTAGAAAACCGGACAAAAACTATGACTCAAATGTTTTCAAACACTGTTCAATAAACAATATATTCTGTGATCCCTGAAAGAGGGAGGGAAAAAAAAGGACAACTATAATTGCCTCAGAAAATGGCCTGGATAGTTTCCAGGCTGCTTCACAGGGTTGGGGAACCAAAAAAGAGTCCAATAGTCTCTCTGAATTGAGGCGACAGATTTTGGGGAGCCCAAAGTGAGTAGAATTTGCAAGGCAAAATATCAGCGATAAGGAAGCTGCACAGAGAGTGTGCCACAAACTTGCAGAGGGAATTGCCAAAACATTACCCTAGTCTTTGGTGGAGTAATGATCTGCACATGTGTGGGGTGAAACTGCACAAGGCTGGAGAAAGTACCACTGGAAAATAAAGCACACACAGTGGTGAGAAGAGTTTATGTTCCCACCGCCAAACCTAAGAGATACTATAATATAGGGGCATTGGGTAGGGTTCTCAGAAAAGCCATGTCTTAGCAGTGGAAATTAGTTAGCTCTAGATAAAGGGTATTTTGGGTCTTCCCTGACCAAGCTTAAAAGCAAAGTTCCAAAGGATCAAACTGATTTCACATAAATTAATTATGTGTCAGATCAAAGCCCAACTCTCTTTAAAGGAATAAAAATAATTAAAAAATATAGGACTCAACAATGTAAAAAATAATATCTGGCATCCAAAATTACCAAACATAAAGAAAAAGGAAAAATGACTAGCAACTATGAACAATTAATCAACAGAAGTATCTAGAAATGACAGATGAAGAAATTAACAAGCAAGGAACTTCAACCAACTATTAAAAATACTAATGGAGCATGCATGAAATTCATGCACATTAAAAGGGAATTAATTAGAGGAAATATTTTACTATTGTTATTTGCCCTTTCTCTATAATAGAAGTGTCAGAGATGAAAGAAAATTAGTAAAATATATATGGAAATCCTCCTGTCAGAGTCTGGGGTGCGCCACGGGACCCAGAGTCAAGTCCCTGCCTACCTGCACGCGTGCCTGGAAATCATGCGAGACCCAGACCCAGCCAGCCCTACCCCTATCAAGCCCCTCAGGGCAGGGGGTGCAGCCTCTGGTCCCCCGGTCCAGCGCCTGGTCCCCGTCAAGCCCCACTGGGCGGAGAGTGCAGCCTCAGGTCCCCTGGCCCCAGTGCTGGGGCGGTGGGCACAGCCTTAGGTCCCTTTGCACGGGGACAGGGGGCGCGGCCTCAGGTCCCCTGCCCTGGTCTCAGGTCCCCTGGCCCTGGCATGAGGGTGCAAGGGTGCGATAACCAATTGCATATTAGCTCTTTATTATATAGGATACTCCATAATATTACCTATCAATAAGAAAGCACATGTGGATTGGAATGGGAAAAGTAAAATGGTCTTTATTTGCCAATTATTTGATCATTTACACAAAAAATTCTAAGGAATCCTTAAAAAAGCCGCTAGAACTAGTAAGTTAGTTTATTAGTTAGTAAGGTCACAGGATACAAGATCAATATATAAAAATCAACTGTCTTCTATACACCAGCAATGAACATCTGGGAAAACTGAAATCTAAAAAACAGTATTATTGCCTGGCTGGTGTGACTTATGGTTGAATGTTGACCTATAAACCAGGAGGTCAAGGCTCGATTCCAGGTCAGGGCACTTGCCTGGGTTGCAAGCTTGGTCTCCAGTGTGGGGCATGCAGGAGGTAGCCAATCAATGATTCTCTCTCATTATTGATGTTTCTATCTCTCCCTCTCCCTCTCCCTTTATCTCTGAAATCAATACAAATATATTTAAAGAAACAAAAACAGTACTATTTATAATAGCATCAAAAATATAAAATAGGAATAAATCTGGTGGGTAACAGTACACTGAAAACTATACAACATTGCTCAGAGAAATGAAAGACCTAAATAAATGGAGAAATATACTACATTTATTCATCAGAAGACTACTAACATGTTGAAATATTATTAACATGGTGGCATTTCCCAAATTATTAATAGATTCAACACAATCCCGATCAAAATACAGCAGGCTATTTCTAAAATTTATAAGAAAAAGAAGGGGGGAAAAAAGAGAAAAAGAAAAAGAAGTGAGTTAGAATAGTTCAAACAATTTAGAAATAGATTATAGACAGGAGAGTACTGGCTTAAGCAAAGATCCAGGGATCAATGGAACAGAACAGAGACTACATCCATGCATATATGGTCATTGTACCCACATAATGTTTATTTTTGTATAAGACAATGATACATAAAATGAAAATCAGCAACTGTGACAAATTTGGAAAGTCAATTCAATGTAAAAAAGGAGAGTCTTTAAAAAATGGTGCTAGGACAACTGGATCCTTAGCTCACACAATCTACTTGAAATTGATCATACACCTAAATCTAACAGCTAAACTATAATACATACTTACTAAGAAAATACAGGAGAAAAATCTTTTGACTTTGGATTAGGCAAATATTTTTTAGATGGGACACAAAAAGCACAAATTAAAAAAATTGATAAACTGGTTTTCATCCAAATTAACACCTATGCTTTTGAAAAGATAAGAAAATGAAAAGTAAGCTGGGTTGGCTCAGTGGAAAGAATATTGGCCTGCAGACTGAAGGATCACGGGTTCAATTCTGTGTGGGAGACAGCCAATCAATGGGTCTCTTGATGTTTTTTTCTTTCTCTTTCTCTCCTGCCTCTTCCACTCTCTCTAAATATTAGTGGAAAAATATCCTTTGGTGAGTATAACAACAACAAAAAAAGAAAATAAGACAAGCAAAAGACTAGAGAAAATACACATATTTAGGACATAAATTTAGTTGTAAAAACTGTATTGAAAATACACAGTGAACTCTTACAACTTAATAAGACAAAACAAATACTAAAAATATGGGCAAAAGATTTTAATAGACACTGTATCAAGGAAGATATACAAAAGGCAAATTATACATGAAAAAATGTTCACCCCCTCATTATTAGGGAAATGAAAATTAAAACCTCAATGAGATATTACTTACGCATTCTAGAATGTCTAAAATTTAAGTCTGACAATACTATATGTTATAAAGTATACAGAATAATTAGAACTCTTATACATGCTGCTGGGGATAATATTTAATACAGACACTTCGAAACCAGTATGTAGCCTTTTCAGTCTAGCTTCTTTCATTTAGCAATATGCATTTAAGTTTCCTCTATGTCTTTTCATGGCTTGATAGACCATTTTTTAAAAACACTGAATAACATTCCATTGTCTGGCTATTTACCCATTCACCTACTGAAAAACATTTTGGCTGTTCCCAATTTTCTCAGTTAAGAATAAAGCTGCTGTAAACATGTGCAGGGTTTTGTGTGGACAAAAAAAATTTTCAACTCTTTTGGGTAAATACCAAGGAGCACAATTTTTGGATCATATGGAGTAGGTTTAGTTTTGTAAGAAGCTGACAAACTGTCTTACAAAATGACTATCATTTTGCATTCACACCAGCAATGAATGAGAGTTCCTGTTGTTCCATATCTTTAACAGTATTTTGGCCAGTCTACTAGATGTGTAGTGATGTCTGTTGTTTTAATTTGCATTTCCCTATGACATAACTTGTGGAGCATCTCCAAATGCATGTTTGCCACCTATATATCTACTTTGATGAAGATATATAGATGTCAGTTAAGGTCTTTGATCCACTTTTTAATAGGGTTGTTTGCTTTCTTACTGTTGAATTTTAGACTTTTTGTATACAGTGGGGCCTTGACTTACGAGTTTAATTCGTTCCGTGACGGAGCTCATAACTCAAATTACTCGTATGTCAAATCAAAAAGTGAATGAGTGAGACACGTGATGTTGGGATGATGTTGTGGCGTTCACTGTGACGTTCGCTGCGCCAACTAGCCTTGGAGTATCTGAAGCTGGCTTGTAAACCGAATTTTAACTCGCAACTCAAAGCAAAAAATTGGCTGAGAGACGGCTTGTATCTCGAAAAACTCGTTAGTCGGGACACTCGTAAGTCAAGGCCCCACTGTATTTTGGTTAACAGTCCTTTAATCATATATGTCTTTTGCAAATATTTTCTCCCAGTCTGTGGCTTCTCTTTTTATTTCTTGACAGTGTCCTTCACAGAGCTGAAAATTTTAATTTTAATGAAGTCCAGCTTATCAATTCTTCTTCTCAAGGACTGTGCTTTTGGTTTTGTATCTAAAAAGTCCTTGTCAATCCCCAAATCATCTAGATTTTCTCTTATGTTATCTTCTAGGAGTTTTATAGCTTTGTGTTTTACATTTATGTTTGTGATGCAGTTTGAGCTAATTTTTGAAGGGTATAAGGTCTGTGTCTAGATTAATTTTTTTCCCATGTGGATGCCCTGCTGTCCCAACAGTTTGTTGAAAGTCTATCATTTCTTCATTGTATTGCCTTTGCTCCTTTGTCAAATATCAGTTGATTATACTTTGTGGGTCTATTTCTGGGCTCTCTTAGAATCAGTGGTCATATATACACATAGCCCTTAACATTTTTTTTCTTTTAAAAAATATATTTTATTGATTTTTTACAGAGAGGAAAGGAGAGGGATAGAGAGTTAGAAACATCGATCAGCTGCCTCCTGCACACCTCCCACTGGGGATGTGCCTGCAACCAAGATACATGCCCTTGACTGGAATCGAACCTGGTACCATTCAGTCTGCAGGCCGACGCTCTATCTACTAAGCCAAACTCGTTAGGGCAACTTTTAACATTTTTTCTTTACTGTTTACATACACAACTCATTTCTGTCAGTAACACTTTTCTTTAAGCATAAATTGGGGCAAGGGTGGGAGATATGCTTCCCAATTGAGATTTATTAGCACTGTTTTATAAAGACCACAGAAATGAAACACTAAATGGTTTAACATGGGGAGAGGGGATTAAATAGACTTATTGTGATCATTTTGCAACATACACAAGTATGAAATCATTATCTTGATATATATGAAACTAATATAATGTTAATTATACCTCAATTAAAAAAACTTACAAAAATACAATTAAAAAATCCCCCAAACAAATGCGGGGGAGGGGAAACTGATAGAATTTCTAATGCAAATTCTATGTTTGCCTACACTTGATGGCCAGGGTATTTTTTAAAAAATGAGTAAATCACATATACTTTGAGTTTGTAGGGGGCATAAAATGTTCTATGTAACTGAATAGTTAAAAAAGAGTGTAAAAAATTATTTACCTCATGATACAATATTCAAATTACTTTAAAAAATAATTATTGTCGAAAGTATTACACATGTCCCCCATTTCCCCCCTTAAAATGACTTCTTTGGGAGGGAAAAAAATGATGGATTGCCTCCTCTATGAGTCCTGACAAGGGATTGAAGCCGAAACCTAGGTATGTACCCTGACTGGGATTCGACCCCACAAACCTTTTGGTGTAACAACCAACCGAGACACCCAGCTAGGGCAAAATGACTTCTTTTTTCTAAAGAGTAGTTTTAAGTTTACAACAAAATTGAGAGGAACTATTTACCCTATTCCACCACATGTCTACCTTCCCCTATTATCAACATCACTCAGCAGAATGATACATTTTTTTTTTAACCAAGGATGAACTTATGACAGATCATGATCATCCAAAGTCCACAGTTTGTTAGAATTCACTCCTGGTGTAGTATATTCTGTGGGTTTGGACCAATGCATAATGACATAAGCCATCATTATAATATCACACAAAGTTTTTCACTGGCCTAAAAATCTCTGTGCTTTGACTATTCAGATCTTTCTTCCCCATCCCTGGCAACCACTTTTCTTTTTTAAAATCCTCACTGGCAGTCCAATATTTTTCCATTGACTTTTAGAGAGAGTGGAAGGGAAGGGAGAGAGAAACATTGACATGAGAGAGACACATCAACTGCTTGCCTCCTACCCATACCTCAACCGGGCCAGGGATTGAGCCCTTGACCAGAACCGAACCCTGGACCTTTCAGACCGCAGGCCAATGTTCTACCCATTGAGCCAAATCGGCTAGGGTGCCACTTATCTTTTTATTGTTTCCAGTTTTGCTCTTTCTAGCATCTCATATAGTTGGAATTATTCAGTATTTAGCTTTTTCAGATTGTCTTCTTTCAGCTAGAAATATGCACTTAAGGTTTCTCCATGTATTTTTATGTCTTGATAGCTCATTTCTTTTTAGCTCTGAATAATAATTCCACTGTCTAAATGTATCAAAATTAATATATCCATTCACCTACTGAAGGACATCTTGGTTGTTTCCAATTCTGGCAATTATGAATAAAGCTGCTATAAAGGTCTATATCAGGTTTTTGTTAGGACATTTGTTTCCAACTGCTTTCAAATACCAAGGAGCAAGAATGCTGGATTGTATTGTAAGAGTTACGTTTAGTTTTGTAGGAAACTGCTAAATTATCTTTCATAGTGACTGCACTATTTTGCATTCCTTCCAGCAATTAATGAGAGGTCTGGTGTTCCACATTTTGGTAGCATTTGATGTTGTCAGTGTTCTGGATTTTGACCTTTTAAGTAGGTGAATGGACATTTGATGTGAAAAAATGCACAAGATATAATATTAATAGATAACCATACACAGATTATTATTCCTATTTTGCAAAAGGATGTATCACATTTTCCCAGCGATTATCTGATGAATTTTTTACTTTTTTCTGTATTTTTCAAATATTCTATTTTTACAAATATATACTAAGAAATTCAGAAAAGAAATTTAAATTACCTTTACATAGCTTCTCACCTTTATTAAGAACCTAATTTACATGAAAATCATTTAAAAATTGACCACCTGCATATTATTAAAATTTAACAATAAAGAGAATCCCTGAAAGATTTGTTTCAGTTCCAGCTATATAATATCTTTAAATGTCCCAGCAATGTTAGAAACATGCCACTCAAGGACAATTTAACAGAAATTCTTTTTATTCGTAGCAATAGAACAGTAATCTTATTACAATATAACCAGTAATACACGCATGAACTTTCTTTACAGATGTAATCATTGACATACTTTTGAAGCTAGAATGATTTGTGGGATCATTCAACCCAACAATTTCTTTTTATACATGAGGAATTGAAGTGACTTGTGTAAGACTGCAATATAGTTAGCACAGAAGTACGTAGAGGATTCTGACTCCCACTTAGTTCATGTTGTTTCTTATAATTAAACTGTGTCCTAGTATACAATGGTCTTATTGAAAGTTATTAGAAAAATTAAAAGTGCATATTTTAGAGCAGTATCTGAGAGACATTTGTGGAAAAAATTTTAGGTACTTATTTTTTCCATTCAAAATGAAATTTTACTTATTAAGTGATATAAAAAATAGTAATTCTTTTAAAACTTAGGGGAAAAACCTGGCAACTCAAGAGCAAGCTTCAAATATATTATGTTGAAATTAGATTTTAGATCTTATGGTGAAGCTAGGGAGACTGCATGCATATAGCCCCCAGGTGGCTCATTAATTATTGTTTCAGATGATAAATATGGATTGAAAAGAACATTGAGGCAACAACACTAGAATAGAATCTACTGAACCACGGCAATAAATAGATGTCTCATTTTGAGGCCAGGAGACTATATCTGAAACAAGGGAATTATGCCACATAATCCATTTATTTAAAGATGATATCTGTGATCTGACTTTTATTTACTTAAGAAGTTTATTCATTCATTTATTTATTGTTGAATCAGCAAGTGAACTGAAGAAGCAAACATGGTTCTTTCCTGCACAATGCCCACCATGTAACTGTTCAAAAAGCATGAACAAACACATACTGGGAAACATTACAGTTGGTTAAACTGTTTTTCTTTCATTTTAATTATTCAAATTAATTTAGCTCAGTTCCTATGGTAACTTAATAGGATACAACCTACTTACTAGTCCTTTTGCAAATCCTAAAATGTGTTTGACAATCAATCTTTCTAAAACATGCAAAAGGCCATACATTGTATTGCCAGAAAATAATGAATTCTTCAACTTAATTGCATTCTTCTTTAATTCTATTTTTAAACATCATCAGTTCCAGACACAGAGCTATCAGATCATTAAGTTACTTACACCTAACTTAGAAACTTAGCCTACAGGCTGTTTGCTCTCCTATTCTTTATTCATCTGATTATTAAAACATGCACTGTGTGCTAGTGATGTGAAAAGTTATGTTGGTTATATTTCAAGTGCACATGAGTTTATACTCTTGGGGTGGAAATAAAATTTTTAAAAAGACTCATTTTTAAAAAAATCAGGTAAGACTAAGGAATTATTGAAAACTTTGTTAAGTGTATTAATGGCACTATTGCTATATATAAAAATGCCTATAATTTTCAGAGCCTTACCCTGATGTAGTGTAAAATGATATGAATATCTTAGATTTGTTTTAAAATGCTTCACTAAAGAGAAAAGAAAGCTAATATGAAAAAATCCTTAAATTACTGAAACTAGGAGATAGGTCATTGTGTCTAGTTTTGTGTGTGTTTGAAAATTGCATTAAAAAAGTAGAAAAAAAGGCAGTTATTCCTCTAATTGTGTAACTGGCAAGTTCATTTAACTACTGTTTCACTATTTGTAAAATAATAGTGCCTACATTATACAGTTGTTGAATACTGCTGTTTCTCCACAAAAACTAGCTTAGGATTTCATTTATTTATTTAAAAAATACTTTTATTAGATGTTTTTATTGATTTTAGAGAGAGAGGGGAAGGGAGAAGGAGGGAGAGACAAAGAGAGAAACATCAATTGGTTGCCTCCTGATCCAGTAATCTAACTGGAGTAACCTTTTGGTACATGGGACAATGCTCCACCCACTCAACCTACTGAGCCATGCCAACCAGGGCCTAGCTTAGGATTTTAAGGGCTGTCAAGTACACACCTACTCAGATCCCTTCAGTACTGCAATAGGAATAGACCTTACCCAGTCCCATGACCATGGTGGTGACTCTAACAGGACTCTTGTGTGGAGAGGGTGTGTGGCTTAAGAAGGTGGGTCTAAGCTACAGAAGATCTAAGTCTTTTACCTTAGGTGACCATCTTTCTTCTTTGCCTTGATTCTAAAATTGTCCTTTTGAAGTTTCTGAGAGAGTCTTTTTTGAAGTTACTAGCTACATATGAATAACAAACCAGGTTAAAAGACAGTTCAACTTTGTCCTTCACTTCCTCACTTTCCCTTGTCCACTTAGGAGAGTTAATAGAAGAGTACAAATTTTGAGTGGACAGAAAACAGATTTATCTAGGCCTCGTTGTACAGGTGATGAAACCAGTGATATGGGGGCAAAAAAAGGGAAGAATCTTTGTGCAGAGTACCATTTGCTTCTTCCTTTCCACTCAGTCTCATTATCTTGAACCCATAGCTCATATTAGGGCCAGACTTAGTAGTAATGGATTTACATGAAGGAGGAAAGTGAAAGAGGAGAAAACAGAGAAAGGAAAATCCCAAGTGACTGCAGCAGGGAAGACCAGGAAGTTTATGGGGCAATTAACAGACTGATTCAAATTTATGTAAGGCCTACATGAATAGGGCATTGCTTGATGGTAAAGGAGCTAACTACCAAAGACAAGGCATGTTTTCAGAAAATAAACTATATTCAAATCGTAGGTATCTATTTTTCTTAAAGAGAAGGCAAATCATTAACACAAAAGGAAAACAAAATGAATAAAAACAGCTAAAGGAAAAATATTTTTAGACATATTTAGGGAGTAGTCATTAAAAGGGCTCTGTAATGCTAGCTGAACAATAACATCTATTCTTTTATATTTACAGTAGAGGCCTGGTGCATGACATTCGTGCAAGGGGGGGGGGGATCCATGAGCCCAGGTTGCACCCTCTTGCAGTCCAGAACCCCTCGGGGATATCTGCCTGCCAGCTTAGGCCCCCGCTGGGAGAGGGCCTAAGCCAACAGTCGAACATCCCCCGAGGGGTCCTTAGTGCTGCCACAGAGGCTACCACTACCACCACCACCACCGCTGTGCTTGCCAGCCGTGAGCCTGGCTTCTGGCTGAGTGGCGCACTGACCACCAGGGGGCAGCTCCTGCATTGAGCATCTGCCCCCGGTGGTCAGTGCGTGTCATAGTGACCAGTCATTCCACAATTTGGTCGATTTGCATATTAGGGTTTTTTAAAAAATATATTTGATTTTTTTTTTACAGAGGAAGGGAGAGGGGTAGAGAGTTAGAAACATCGATGAGAGAGAAACATCGATCAGCTGCCTCCTGCACACCTCCCACTGGGATGCGCCCGCAACCAAGGTACATGCCCTTGACTGGAATCGAACCTGGGACCTTTCAGTCCACAGGCCGACGCTCTATCCACTGAGCCAAACTGGTTAGGGTGCATATTAGGGTTTTATTATATAGGATTCCACTTCTAAAAGGCCTCCAGATAAAAATACAGAACCAGATTAATGCACTAGATCGCTTTCATTGCTCTCATGCTGGTCCACGCCACCAAAGTCTCTTGCCTGGATTACTGCAACAGCCTCCTAACTTGACTTGTTGCTTCTATCCTTGTCTTGCTACAAACTAGTCCCAACATAGCAGCTAGAACATTCCTTTAGAAATACTAGATCATGTCACTCCTCAACTCAAAACCTTTTCATGGCCCCTTCACCTCATTCAGAGTAAAAGTCAAATTCTTGCAAGAGCTCAATAAGGTCTTACTGATTTCCATGCCACTTTTCCTTCTTAGTGGCTGACCTCTTTCTTGTACATTTCATTGTTCTCTGTGACATACTTAAGTATGCATATTCCCATTAAAGTACCACTCTTCCATTACTGCTCCTCCCCTCAGGAATCACTCTCCAAAGAGACGTCTGGCTTATACTCCCTTCCTTTCCTTCAAACACTACTTCTTTCCTTAAGTTCCCTATTTTACTCAACACTCCTTTCCACCTCCACCATTCCTATCTCCCCTCAGTGCTTCATTTTGCTTCATGCATGTATTACCAACTGTGATACATATTTTTGTCTTTTTTTCCCATTAGAACAAGCTCTATAATGACAAGGCTTTTTGATTACTGCTGTATCCCCAGCTGCTAGAAGAGGGCCTGGCATTCAGTAAATATTTGTTGAATGTTTTATTTACCTTAGTGCATGACAAAAACCAGGGTCTGTTTAGCTACACCTCACACATCACAAATTTAGGGTGCAGACCAGTTTTCAGGTACATTATACACTTGGAATTCCTCTAAAAATAATTGCTCAGAAAAATAATTTCCTCAAAACCTATGATTTGTACTTATCTTTCAACCAGTTTTAGTATGCATATAAAAAACATAAAACTTAAATATGTATATTAAACTTCCATTAAAAAGAGATATCTTGCTTTTTTAACATAAGAATTTCCCTATGTAGTAAACCACCACCACAATTTTTTAAAAATATATATTTTATTGGTTTTTTACAGAGAGGAAGGGAGAGGGATAGAGTTAGAAACAGATGAGAGAGAAGCATCGATCAGCTGCCTCCTGCACACCCGCTATTGGGGATGTACCTGCAACCAAGGTACATGCCCTTGACCGGAATTGAACCTGGTACCCTTCAGTCCCCCGGCCGATGCTCTATCCACGGAACCAAACCAGCTAGGGCCACCATCACAATTTTTTATCACAATTTTTGATAACCTTTTATAAATATCTACACATATATATTTAGTGGGTTTGAGCAATTTCTCAAAACCAATCTTAATTACCTATGAACCTAAGAATTAATCCTTAAGTTATCATTGCAGAGGGCTAAAAACCTTTTATCTTTTTATGGTGTTTCTGTTGGACTGTTTAATACAACTGAAGATCTTAATCATAATATCTTGGGTAGTTCAAAACTGGGAAACTCTTCTGTGGTTCAAAATTGGGGAACTTTACCTGTGGCAGCAACTTCATTATGTTTTCTTTCATTTCAGAGGATCCAAAATTATTTCGTTTGATGTAATAAAGTAGTACCAGTGCCAAAATGCCAAAAACAGCCACCTAAATTAGAGTTAATACAGCTAAGACTAATTAACTATGGAAAAGGAAAATCTGTAAGACCTTGATACTTTAAAATGATGCTCTTAAAAAAGTTAAAACGTTCTACAATGCTGTAAAGTAGCTCATAAAATTCAATATTTTCCTTTTTTAAATAGATAAAAGCTAAACTAAACTACATCCCTGCATGGAATTCTTTCAGGTCAATTCTATTCTTTTTAGTTCATGTTTAATATCAAGTGTGTTTATATCCACATATACTTTGATAACATATTTCCTCCTCGCCAGGCCGGCATGGTTCAGTGGTTGAGCATCAACTTATGAACCAGGAGGTTAGGGTTCGATTCCCGATCAGTGCACATGCCTGGGTTGTGGTCTCGATCCCCAGTGTGGGGCGTGCAGGAGGCAGCTAATCAATGATTCCCTCTCATCACTGATGTTTCTCTCTCTCCCTCCCCTTCCTCTCTCTGAAATAAATGAAAATATATATTAAAAAAATAAAAACAGCCCTAGCTGGTTTGGCTCAGTGGATAGAGCGTCAGCCTGCGGACTGAAGGGTCCCAGGTTTGATTCCAGTCAAGGGCACATGCCTGGGTTGCGGGTTTGATCCCCAGTGTGGGGAGTGCGGGAGGCATCCAATCAATGATTCTCTCTCATCATCGATGTTTCTATCTCTCTCTCCCTCTCCCTTCCTCTCTGAAATCAATAAAAATATATTAAAAAAATAAACATATTTCCTCCTCTCACAGGTACTAATAAATAACCACAACCAAATCAAACAAACTTTTTACAGAAATGTTGTCAATAAACCTTTATCATAATGGAAATGCTCTATTCTATGCTGTCCAATATGGTAGCCACTATCCACATAAGGCTATTGCACTTGAAATGTGGCTAGTGTGACTAACTAAATCTTTAATTACTCAACAAATTAAATAGCTATATGTGGCTATGCTCGGCTACTGTGTCTCAGTGAAATGAGTGTCGTCCCATGGACTAAGAGGTCACTGGTTCAATTCCCAGTCAGGGTCCATGCCTAGGTTGCAGGCTTGATCCCCAGTAGGGGGTGTGCAGGAGGCAGCTGCTCGATGTTTCTAGTTCTCTCTCACCCTTCCTCTCTCTAAAAAAAATAAAAATCTCTATGTGGCTAGTGAGTACCATATTAGACAGCAGAACTTTAGAGACCAGAAATTAAGTTATCAGCCTATAATAGCATTCCTTATTAGCTTTTTTATGATCCATTAACTAAAAGCAATTTCTCAGAATTTGTTTTACAAATTCATTTACTCAATTACCATCTCAATTACTATCATCCTCAAATCACAGAGGTTATACAAAAAAGATTAAAAAAAGTAAGATTGACATACAAAATTTAAAAAATGAGATGGACATACAAAATTGCTAGACAACATGCTATCCTATATAATAAAGAGGTAATATGCAAATTAACCCTCACACCCTCATAAGATCGCAGCCTATGACCAGGCAGACAAGGGGGTTATTGAGGGATGACCAAACGACTGAACAAGCAGGCTGTGTGGAGTGAGCAGGCTGGCAAGGGGGTTAGTGAGGGACGATTAAACGACTGAACAGCAGGCTGTGTGGGGTGACCAGGCTTGCGGGGGGGGAGGGGGGGAGCATGATGAGATTAACTTACTTCCAAACATAAATTTAAAAACCTTTGAAATAGCATTAGTAGTAATACATGTAATGACTCTACACTTTAAGTTTGGCTATACAACACAGCACTGTCCCTATAGTAAATGACAAAGCCTTAAAATCAGGAATGACAGTGTATAGAAATGATAGTTAACCCAAAAGGACGGGTATAGGGTGGTCTCATAGATAGGTAGATTGGGATGCTAATAAAAGTGGAAGGTATATGTTTACTTGTCAATTATACCATAATAAAGCTGGAAAAAAAAGTCATGGGGAGGAAGGGAGGGAGAGAAAAATTAATCACCAAAGGGAAGAAAATGTCTATGTAATGTTATCTACCTACCCAACTAACAAACCAGTTCTTAAAACAGTAAGAGGAACTAGGCACTGTGCAAGACTTGTTCTTAGACCAAAGGCACACTTTTTTGGAAGGTTGCTCAGAAGTGCTATTGTATCTCCAAACATGAAAATCTAATTGGTATTGGCTGAATTCACCCCCACTCTTGATCTCATCAGTAGTTAATCTACAGATTGAATTGAAGTTGATCTCACAGATTGAATCCTTTCAACTTCAGGGTCAGTTGGTCCTCTAGCCATGCATTTCACTCTGTCAAAGAGTCTCCAATCTAATCAAGGCCTCAAAAAGCCTTTCTTGTCACATAAAATGAAAGTAAGGAAATGGAATGCTTTGTAAAGAGCTAGGGAAATACACAGGCCACTGGAATATTGGAGCCATGCTCAGATACAACTTGGAGCTATATGCTTATCTTGCCCATTTTTGATTCAGGCAAAAGCATGGATACATGGAACAGACTGCTCCATGGGTGCCTGAGGGGAGGGAGAGTGGGGGTGACTGGATAAAGAAGGTGAAGGGGTAATATATTTATACACACACACACACATATATTCGGTTTAGCATTAATCCTGTTCAACATAATGCGTAACGTTCAACATACTATATTTATTGCAAAAGTAAAGACACTGCTCTTGGAGAAAAACAATGTGCCATCACTTGACATAGTCCAGTGTCAGTTTCCTGTCTAATAGTAGCCCTCCTGCCTAATGCACAGGGTCACTGAAAGGATCAACTAAGACAGTGAATGTGAAAGTACCTGGGAACTGCTCAACTATTATTACTATGTACGTTGATCCTTTGACCTTTTGAACTTTTTCCCAACTCAGTTTAATTGTAAGGTTAGTTAGAATATCCAGATACAGAAAATAAAAATTAATGGGATTATGGAGAGGGCCATAAAGAATAGAAATAATAATACTCACTAGGAAAATCAGAACATAGAACATAGGAAGTTAGTCCTAGAATTACAGTACAATCCTAATCTAAAACGAGGACAGTTACTGCTGACCCTCTGCAGACATCGGCCAATTCGCCCCCAACACAGGCAACCATCATGCTTTCCGGTGCCTCACTCGGGACAAGCGGAGTCCGGAGGTGTATGGGGAAGGACTTCAAATCCTGATGAGCAGGCTCTTCCCCAATCCCTAGATTTAACAAGCACTTTTCTACTCTTTGTGCCTGGCCCAGTTAATCCAAACTACTCCCAGCCAGAAAGTGGCTGTCCAAGATTTCTTTTAGGAAGAGTCTTGTAATTATGACACCAGTAGCATGCTGCCCCACCCCCTGTCTAGCTATCTGCTTTGAATGGACAGGTTCAGAGTCAGAAAAACCGAGTTACGTTTTTATTTCTCCCCAATCTCACAGGCCTTACGCTCCAAGTTTCAGCTTTCCTGTCTGTCCAATGAGCAATGCGGGCGCCTGTCAGCTCCGTCGCACCGCCACGGAGAGAGGATGAATGAGACACTGCCTGGAAGGCGCCCAGAGTGATGTCCGATAAACGCCCAGGACATCCCTGTTTACAAAGCAGTCCTGATGACCCCCGTTCTGCCTTCCTGCCTCAATACAACCGCCGGGTGAGAAGTGACGCCCCCAGCCACTGCAGAGAGCTACGCCGACGTGGACCAAGCACAGCCTCATGGAATCTACTTCTGGGTGAGCGGAGGGAGGCACT
>NW_006286263.1:2261539-2261813 GCF_000327345.1 Myotis davidii | reverse complement strand
CCGGCGGTCGGGGCTGCGGCACTGACAAGAACAACAACATCAATGACAAGGAAGAAGGGGGCGGAACCGTCGTGGGTCTCGGCGGAACCAAGTGCAGCTCAAGTGGCGGAGAGGGGGAAAGGCCCCTGCGGGGGTGGCCCCGGAGAACCAGCCGCTGGCCTCTCAACCTTTACTCACAGCCTCCGAGGCCTGCGGCCTCAGCGACTTCAACACCGTCGTCTGGCCGGTTTCAGGGCCCGGAAGCGGCAGGAGTCACTGTACGGAAACCGCGGCC
>NW_006286263.1:2257118-2261177 GCF_000327345.1 Myotis davidii | reverse complement strand
GCTCCCATCAATGCGCGTTCAGGCGGCGGAAGTCGCGGAGCTCGGGTTAGTGGTGCGAGGGCCCTGACGCTTCCCTCACGCGTTTCTGAGTCGCTGGGCCGCAGAGTCCAAGCTACAGTGCCAGCGTGCAGGGCTTTTCTCGGCCGTCTCACTGCCAGAGTATTTTTAAGTTTCCCCGAGAGAGAGCCACTAACTAGGGGGGACCGGACGCACTGGTGGGCAGACCCTGACGGGCTGCGCCGGGAGAGAAGCGGTTGGTGGGCCTTCCTCCCGGTCGGACCGACTAATAGACTCGGCGCACACCTGGTGTGAGCGGACCAGTGAGGACAGCGCCGCCCGGTGGGTGTCGGGGGAGGGCGCGGAGGCAAATGAGCGGGCTGCTTGCCGGTTTCCCAGGGTTTGAAGGCGGCTGTCAGTTCCCAGTTCTGAGGTGGAGAAGGGCCCTCGTTGAAATGAAACTGGTGGCTATAGTAAGGGTTTTCTTTAGCCCGAGAAGAGGGTTTTCCGGAGAGTGCCCCTTACCTTCATCACAATTTGGTTGCAATGGGCGGTGAAGTCAGAAAGGAAGATGACTTCATGTAACAATTGAGGATTGTTTTGGTGAGGCTGTGGCTTCAAAGCCTGAACTGTGTGATCTTGGAACAGCCTTGTTCTCCTGTGGTAAACACCGAGAACTTGTTCCGTTAGGGATTTTTAGTTCTTTGAGGACAAAGCTCTCTGTTTATGCCACTTTGGTGCATTTTGGAACCTCGTGCATGACCACGTTGCTAACAATATTGTGTTGTTAACCTTTGAGTTCTCTTTGGTCCAGTACCTGTTTTACAGAAAAGGTAACATCCATGGTAGGTCACTTCTCTGAACCTCTGCTTGGTAGGGTTCTTGTGTTTATGATATTGATTTCCGAGGAGAAGGGAGAGGGTGAGAAACAGCAATGATGAGAGAGAAGCCTTGATCAGCGGTTCCTGCACGCCCCCTACTGGGGATCCCGCCTGCAACTGGGGCCTGTGGGCTGGCGGGAATCCAACCCATGACCTGGTTTATCCATGCTGCTCAACCACTGAGGCACACCGCTGGGCCCGAGTTCTTTCAATGTAATTATTATACCTTATGCATAAATTAATGAGCATTTATGGAAACAGCAGTGAGTTAGGAAGTTCTAAGACTTGCATTTTAATTTTTTATATCTTAACCTCATTGATGTATTTTGAAGTGAATCATAGACATCTACATCAGCCACTTCTACCTACTTTAGCATGCATATCTGTAAAAGCATATTACTATAAGACAAAAATATCACATTTTAAAATAAATAACTTCTTAATGTTATCTAATATTCCATCTTTAAATTTATTAAGTTATCTCCCAGATGTCCTATGTCCTGTTTTGTTATACCAGGATCCAATTAAGGACCAAATATGTTTTTGGTTATGTATGTCAAGCCTTTTAAGATATAAAATAGCCCACCCCCTTTGTTTTTCTTTCTCTGATTGGCTAAAGAGTCCAGGCTTTTTTTCCTGTAGAATAGCTCACCTTTTAAATGTTTGATTACTTTCTCTTGGTGTTTAGCTTACTGCTCTGGTCCCCACATTTCTTCTTTTTAATCCTCACCCAAAGATATTTTCCCCATTGATTTTTCTTTTATTATTATTATTTTTTGTTAATCCTCACCCGAGGCTATTTTCCCATTGATTTTTTTTTCTTGATTTCAGAGAGGAAGGGAGAGGAAGAGAGAGACACATCAATGATGAGAGAGAGAATCATTGATCAGCTGTCTCCTGCACCCCCCCAACTGGGGATCAAGCCCACAACCCAGGCATGTGCCCCTGACTGGAATCGAACCCGGGGGCCTTCAGTCTGCAGGCCAAAGTACTATCCACCGAGCCAAACCTGCTAGGGCTCTATTAATTTTTTTTAGGGAGAGTGGAAGAGAGAGGGCAAGATAGAAACACATCGATTGGTTGTCTCCTGCACGAGCCCCAAGCAGGCCCCGGGCTGAATTTTAGAGAGAGTGGAGCGGGGGGAGAGAGAGATCAATGTGAGAGAGACGTAGCCATTGCCTGCCTCCTGGGCCAGGAATTGAGCCTGCAACCAAGGTACATGTCCTTGACGGGGGAAGAGAGACCCTTCACTCTCTGGCCCTCTAACTACTGAGTAAAACTGGCCAGAGCTGGTCCCTGCATTTCTAATAAACCTGGACATAATGCTAAAGGTTCCCCTAGATTTGTGACATCTTAATCTACCTCATGTAACCTTCTGTGTTTTTGTTTGTTTATTTTGCTTTTCTCCTTAAGACAAAGTAAGCTGTGAGGTGCTATTTTGGTTTTCTACAAATGTCTAGCCGCCATCATCCATTCACTTAATGGTCCTAGCAATAATTGTTAATTCTTGCCTGACTCAATTTTATTAGGGGTTGAAAAATGATAATTTCTAATTCTTTCATTTCCATCTATATTTAATAACCTGCGTTATTCTATTGAGTAGAAGCTTTCTTTCATATGCTGGCAACATGCAGTTACCCTGAAATACAGTTGTGGTGGCTACAGTAAGGGTTTTCTTTAGCCTGAGAAAAGGGTTTTCCCGAGAGTGCTCCTTACCTTCATCACAATTTGGGAAGGGGTTAACTGGTTGCAATGGGCGGTGAAGTCAGTTACCCTGAAAGACAAAAAAAAAATTAGTTCTTTTACTTACCAGTTTTTAAAATAATGTGGTTCAAAGAGTGATAAATGAGTTTTTCTAGCTTTTATCTTTTCTGAGCATCATTATGTTCTAATAGATTTGGGTATGCTTTAATCATTCTTTCTGTTTTTCAATTTTTGATGCTTCTACAATACCTCTCAAAGAATTCTATGTAATTATTATACTTTTTAAATATTCTTTGAGCATTTTTTTAGTAGAAGTAATATTGGACTGGTGGGAGGATTAGGCTGGATTTTAATCTTTTTTCTGTTTTGCTTTTGCCAAGGTCTGGCTGGGTGACCTTTAAACAAATTGCTTAATCTTTTTGGGCCTCACTTTTTTCGTCTATACAAATAGAGTTTTGGCAGCTCTGTTGTTCTCTGACTTTAAAAAACAACAATGATTTTATGAACTACTAGAGGCCTGGTGCATGAATTCATGCACGGATGGGGTCCCTTGGGGTGGCCTGCAGAGATTGGGCTGCAGCTCGTGCTCCCAGCCTTGCAGCCCTGCAGTCTCGCCTGGCACCCTGCCTTGGCCTGGCACGGCCTCCGGCCTCCTCACCTGCTACACCATCCTGCCTGCGGGACGATCGATCAGTGCCAGGCTCCCTACCCGGCTCCCTCAGATCCTGGGAGATGGGCGGTGGGCCTACACCCCTGCTGCTGCCGCTGGTCACCGTCTGCAGGGTGATCGGTGGGACGATTGGGCCCCTGCTTGCACCCGCCTTGGCCTGGCACCACCCACTTACCTGCTCCACCATCCCACTGTGGTCCTGCTCTCATCAGGGCCCATTGGGGTCAGCACCGCCTCCACTGCCACCCACTACCAGCACCGCATTGCCGACACTAACCACGTTCTGCACCACCTCCTGGTGGTCAGCGCGCATCATAGTGAGTGGTCAAACTCCTGGTCTCCTGGTTGAACTCCTGGTCAAACAACCGCCTGAAGGTATAATTTGCATATTAGGCTTTTATTATATAGGATATTTTGCATATCATAAAATTCACCCATTTCAACTATATGTCAGTGAATGTTAATAATTTACTAGATGGTGCAACCATCACTTTAAATCAGTTTTAGAATATTTTTATCTCTTTAATAAGATTCCACATGCCCATTGACAGCTAATCCCCACTCTTATCCCCAGGCAACTACTTATACTCTTTCTGTCTCTATAAATTTGCCTTTTCTCAACAGTTCATTTAAATGGAATCATCTACACTAACAAAAGAGAAACATGGTAATTGGCGTACGACCACTACCCTTTTCATTGGCTAATCAGCCAGATATGCAAATTAACTGTCAGCCAAGATGGCGGCTGGCAGCCAGGCAGCTTGAAACTAACATGAGGCTTGCTTGCCTCAGTGACGGAGGAAACCA
>NW_006286263.1:2252697-2255423 GCF_000327345.1 Myotis davidii | reverse complement strand
CCCAGTGGTTGTAACACTGTAACGACCAAAGACTAGTCACCAGGAGGTGCATTGATGGGTCCTATAGCGCCAGTGGAACTTGACATTGGGTCCCGCGGCGCACCAGGTCTGGGTCTCGCGCGATTTCATGCACTGGGCCTCTAAGCGACTGGCCAACCGTTTGACTGTCTGACTGGTAGTTATGATGCACACTGACCACCAGGGGCAGGCGTTCAACACACGAGCTAGTGACTTAGCAGCTGTGGTTCTCAGGTGATGCACCCGGAACCAGAGAGAAGGGAGCCCAATTCCAGGGTGTGTCACCTGAGAACCACCCTCTCACAATCCAGGACCCCTGGGGGATGTCAGAGAGCCGGTTTCAGCCCGATCCCTGCAGACCAGGCCAAGGGACCCCGCCAGTGCATGAATCTGTGCACCAGGCCTCCAGTATAATATATAATCTCTTGTGTCTGACTTCATGTTTTTTGTTTGTTTTTGGTTAATCCTCATCTGAGAATATTTTTCCATTTATTTTTAGAGTAGAAGGGAGGGAGACAGAGAGAGAGAAGAGAGAGAAACTTTGATATGAAAGAGAAACATTGATTGGTTGGCCTTCCGCACAGGGTTGGGATGAGCCTGTAACTGAGAATCAAACCCAGGACTCTTCAGTCCTTGGGCTGACACTCTACCTACTGAGCCAAACCTGATAGGGACTGACTTCTTGTTTTTGAGCTTCCTTCCGGATGTAGCATGTGCCAGTATTCCATTCCTTTTTATTTTTGACAAGTATTCCATGATATGATTTGGTGGTGTTTTTTTTTTTGTCTGTTTTTTGTTTTGCCTACCCATTCACTAGTTTTCTAGTCTTTAGTTATTATGAATAACACTAGGGGCCCAGTGTACAAATTCTTGCACCGTGAAAGGAACTGTGGGCTGCGAGGCTGTGATGGGCACAGGGGTGGGGTCTTGGCCCATCCTCTGTGCCCCCACTGGCCCCTCCTGCCGCGGCCCCTGGTCCCTGTCTGCCAGCAGCCCCACTCCCACCACCACCGCTCCCACGCATGGACAGCACAGGCCCTGCTCGCACCCGCTGACGGCATGGGGCTATTAGGGCCAGTGCCAGCAGCGGGTGCAAGCGGCAGCTGCTGCCCCGATAACTCCTCAGGAGCAGGGGGAGGTGGAGAAGCCCTCAGAGGCAATTGGGGCCTTAAGCCGCCACTTGCACCTGCTGGTGGTGGCAAGCAATTGAGACCAGCCCCGGGTGCTGGCAGCGGGTGCGAGTGGCCACTCGGGTGCCGTCTTCAGGTACTAGCGGGGCTGGTGCCAGCAGCAGGTATGAGTACCAGGCGGGAATGTGGCATGTGGGAGCAAAGAATTTCCAGTAACCACCAGAGGCTTGCCCCGATGACAGTGACTGGTGTCCCGCCCTGGTCTGGTGCCTCCACTCACCTGCTCCACCATCCTACCACAGCTGACGCCCACCATGTTCCACGCTCTGCTGCCTGCTGCTGACACCTGCCATGTTCCATGCGCACCCCTGGTGGTCAGTGCATGGCATAGCAACTGGTTGTTCAGTTGTTTGGTTGTTCTGTCATTCAGTCTATTTGCATATTAGTCTTTTATTATATAGGATATCTATGAACATTCATATATAAGTCTTTTATGGATATTTCTCTTGGGTAGATACCTAGGAATGAAAGAGATAGGTTGTTTGGTCATTCTGTATACAACTTTTTGAGAAACTGCCAAACTATTTTCCAAAGATACTGCATCATTTTCTATTCCTATGAGCAATGAATGAGGGTTTCCAGTCTCTGACTTTTGATGATCTGAAAATATTCTTTGATTGATTTGAGATTGATATCTTTTCTTATTCTTGTCATTTTATTAGCAACAAAATGATGTTCTCTTTGGATAACATTAATAATTAGTCTTCAATTATTAGGAATAGTTCCCAAAGGAAATAAAAATGTACCGATCTGCTATAAAATAAAATTCAGCTTCTTAATATTGTTTTTGAATTTTTAACTTTCACTTTTAAATGAAGGATGGTAGGAATACAATGAGCTAAGACATGAATAAGATATGCTTTTGCACTGTTACAATACTAAAACAGTAAATTCCAGTGATGTCATACAATTCATTTATTAAGCAAACATCTTTAATATTAATCAAGTATTTTTGAATTTGTATACTTGTAGCAAGTTAGATGAGTTAGATAATATCTCATGACACGTATGTATACTATACTTGATAAAGTGTAAACTATCTACACTAATAAAAGAGAAAAATGGTAATTGGCGTACGACACTACTCTTTTCATTGGCTAATCAGGGCTATATGCAAATTAACTGCCAACTCAGATGGCAGTTAACTGCCAACAAAGATAGCGGTTAATTTGCATATGTAGGCACAATGCAGGGAGGCGAAGGGGAAAGCAGGAAAAAGCCCCCTGCCACTGACAGTGATCGGAAACCCAGTGGGGAGCTAAGAGCTGGGGGGGCAGGGCAAAGGTGGCCCTGGGGCCGCCTTTGTCCTGCCCCCCAGCCATGATCTGAGAGTCAGGCGCCTTTGCCTGCCCTGGCCAGTGATAGCAGGAAGTAAGGGTGGAGCCAGCGATGGGAGCTGGGCAGGGTCGAAGCAGGCAGTCCTGGGAGCTAGGGGTCCCTTGCCTGGGCCTAAAGCGGAGCCTGCGATCACAGGGCCACTGCAGCTGCGGGTCCACGCTGCCCAGGCCGGACGCCTCC
>NW_006286263.1:2244732-2252052 GCF_000327345.1 Myotis davidii | reverse complement strand
ACCTCTGTCAGAGGTGTCAGGCCTGGGCAAGGGGCCGATTCTGCGATTGGAGGGTGATGGGGGTCAACGCCTGAGGGCTCCCAGTATGTGAGAGGGGGCAGGCTTGGCTGAGGGACACTCCCCCCCCACCACACACACACACATCCAGTGCACGAATTTCGTGCACCGGGCCCCTAGTTTTTAATAACATAACAAAATTGACTTCTAAAGGACAGAATCAAATCACATTGTGTGAAGTTACAATAATTCAAAGTGTGGGTGGAAGTACTGACATTATGATGCTCATAAGTACTTAGTAGTACTAAGCTCCTAGTGCCAAAAGAGGCATATTGTCACTATAGCAACTGCCCATGCTTATTTGGATTTGAAACACAGGCAACAAATGGTGCATAAGACTATAACATCAAGATGGTGGTTTGTCCTCTGGTGGTTTGGATATGTGCCTATTGATAGTAAAAGGTTTGTTCTATTTTTCTCATTTGGTTTATTATGATTGATTCTGTTTTAGAGATGTCTTCATTCTAATGTATTTGACTGGAGAGAAACATTCAGTATTCTTATAATCTTACTTTTCTAACATGCTAAACGTAGTGCTTTTTCCAGTTAGGTTGTTAAATATGTTTTTACTGTAGCTTTCTCTTCATTATCATCATTGTTTGGCAGCTTGACAAACAATCGTTATAAAAATATACTTTTACTAGAGGCTCAGTGCACAAATTCATGCACAGGTGGGATCCGGCTGGCCCAGCCCCAACTGGGGTGGATCAGTGGTGGGCCTATCGGGAGGAGGAGACGGCGGGAGGTTGGGGCCAATCAAGGCTGGGCGGGGGCGGGGGGGAGAGGGTATGAGGGGAATTGGCCTGGCTGGAGGGAGGGGCTATGGGCTGATTGGGGTGGTGGGGGCTCATCAGGGGTGATTGCCTGTCAGAAGGAGGGGCTTCAGGCAGTTGGTCAGCGGCCCTGCCCCTGATTGGGGTGGGGGGCAACCTGGGGTGGGGCCAGGCATGAGGAGGGGCTGCAGGAGGTTGGCTGGGTGGCCCTGCCCCCTATTGGGGTAGGGGGGCAATCAGGGGCAGGGTCTTCCTGGGAGAGGGGCTGTGGGCCCATTGGGGTGGTGGGGGCCCATTGAGGGTGGGGCTTGCCAAGGGGAGGGGCTGTAGGAGGTTGGCCGGCTGCCCTGTCCTCGATTGGGGTGGGAGAGGCTGATCAGGGTTGGGGCTGGCTGGGGTGAGGGGCCGTGTAAGGTTGGCCATGGGCCCCGCCCCCTGATTGGGTAGGTTCGCTGGCTGCACTGGGTGTCATAGTGACCAGTCATTTCGGTCATTATGGTGTTGCAGTCACTGGCTTTTTATATATGTAGATTATGCTGAATCATTTGCAAATTTTTAACAGAAAAAACCCTCACGATGCTCAACCACTGAAGTACACAGGCCCAGCTGTGAAGCAATACAGATTTTATTTAGCTACATCATGAAAAGATGTTCAGGACTACCAATACACATGCAAATTGCTCAAATTCAAACATTTCTTGAAAAAATTGTTTTTTTCTGGATTTCAGACTCTGTTGGCACGTAGAGATGACATAACTTCTTTCTGATTATCTATTATCAAACATCCAGAAATTTATTTAGAGGCACAGGAACCTCCTGGGAGAATGGAACTGGGAACATGATTCCTTTCTCTCCGCGCTTGTCTGGTGGATTGGAATGGTTCCTAGTGAGGTCATATTACAGGAAAAAGAAATTAGGGACTGAAGTAAACTTGTCTTTAGTATAGAGTAAGTCTGCACTGGTGAGCTGGCTGCAGGACAAAGGACCAAGTCATTGGTCTTTTTCCTAGGTATACCATGTTGCTCATATCAGAACTTTTCCTAATTAAGCCACTCACAAGTTGATTGTGCAAGTTTATGAATTGGAAGATCTATATCAATAAAGCAGGCATTGATAACTTACATCCTAAAAGAGACAGGAACAATGAGAGAAGAACACTGTGATGGGGTGTGGAGAGGACTTTGGGAAGGTAGTCTCTGTGTTTCCAGATTTCCCAGTTTTTTCAAGAGAAACTAAAATACTAATTTTCTAAAAGATGAAATGTCTTGATTGCCAGCTCATTCACATTAAAAATACTCTAAGGCCAAAACCAAACCAGATTTAGTCTGCAGGACATCAGGCTACCAAAGAGCTCCTATACATGTGGGCTGGATCCACTTTGTGTTCCAATAGCTAGCCGTGTTAGCTAATTTCTGTGATTTAAGTCTATTCCCAGAACTATTTTTTTTTATTTATTCCTTTCAGAGTTTAAAGAAAAAATAAAAAATGGTT
Organism: Myotis davidii; assembly: GCF_000327345.1. Taxonomy (NCBI): domain Eukaryota; kingdom Metazoa; phylum Chordata; class Mammalia; order Chiroptera; family Vespertilionidae; genus Myotis; species Myotis davidii. The sequence goes on along the minus strand of NW_006286263.1, from coordinate 2,249,731 downwards.
TAACTTGAATGTCTTTTTTTTATCATTACTGATATCTTGTCTTTTATTCAAGAGGATGGGTGTTTTTAAAGATAACTTTTGTTGCTAAAATATATTCAAAACTGAGTGTTGCTGTCTTTGATGTAGTTGATTCAACCAATAAGGTTCCTTGACTTCTAGTTAAAATCAGGAATTGGCTGATTTTTATTATCTTGTTTGGAGTCGGATAGCTTACATTATAGGCACTATCCCATAATTGGGCTCACAAGGGATATTACTCAAGGGGCACAGTCTCTAAGTAATCATTTTAATTGAGTTCCTTATTTAACTTAAGTAAATGAGGGGATTTCTCTCTCTTTTTTAATAGATATTACACGGAATTTTGAGGACATCCATACTCATGCATCAGAGCATACCTGAGCCTCACAGGGACTGGAATGGGGATCTAAAAGCAGGGACTAAGGTCTCTTCATCCCTGAGTACCTTAATCTTTTTTTGTCTTTTCAGCAAACTTCCTTTGCTTTTTCATTTTACATGCTAGCCCTGAACAGATCTTCTAGCTCCAGCATTCACTTTCATTTGCAAATTTGGTCTTTGTCTACAGCTGAAATTTTTGAGAGAATCTGATTGGCTTATCTTTGGAAGACAGGCTACAAAAAATTGCTGACATTCCTATTGATTGGCTGCTTTAAAGCCAAGTGTTCCTGCCCTAGTTCTATTAGCTGAAGTTAGGAGGATGGACTAATGTGCTAAATGCTTTGGATTGATGGTTGTGGAGATTAGGGTGAAGAGAGGAAGGAGTTTTCTTCAGTACAGGGTGTGGGCCAGCAACCACTCTGAAATCTCTCTAGTACAGTAGATACCATGGCCCAGTGACTTCTTATCCAGAGATGCCTAAAACTCTGTATTGAACAAAAATGGCCTAAGCTGCCCTAACTGGTTTGGCTCAGTGGATAGAGTGTCGGCCTGCAGACTGAAGGGTCCCAGGTTTGATTCCAGTCAAGGGCATGTACCTTGGTTGCAGGCATATCCCCAATAGGGGCTGTGCAGGAGGCAGCTGTTCGATGTTTCTCTCTCATCGATGTGTCTAACTCTCTATCCCTCTCCCTTCCTTTCTGTAAAAAATCAGTAAAATATATTTAAAAATAGTAAAAAAAAAAAAGGCCTAATCTGACAAGTGATCTTTTGGATCAGGGGTGGGGAATCTTTTTTCTGCTAAGGGCCATTTGGATATTTATAACATCACTAGAGGCCCGGTGCACAAAAATTTGTGCACTGGGGGGGAGGAGGTTCCTCAGCCCGGCCTGAGCCCTCTTACAGTCTGGGACCACTCGGGAGATAACACCGGCTGGCTTAGGCCTGCTCTCGGGTGGCAGAGGGCAGGCCCAATCCCTAGGTGCAGCCCCTGGTCGGGCTCAGAGCAGGGCCCATCAGGGGGGTTGAGGAGCTCCCCCCTGTCACACACACAGCAGGGCTGATCAGGGGATTAAGGAGCTCCCCCCGTCAGGAACAGAGCAGGGCAGATAGGGAGGTTGGGGCCACGCCCCCTGTCACACACAGAGGAACAGGGCGATCAGGGGTTTGGTCACTGCCCCCTGTCACGCTATTCCCGGGGCCAGGACGCCTCTCGGCTCTGCTGATCTTGGGGGCCAGGAGGCCTCCCTGCTCTGCTGATCCCAGGCCGGGAGGCCTCTCGGCTCCGCTGATCCCGGGGTCCTGAGGCCTCACGGCTCCGCTGATCCCGGGGCCCTCAGGCCTCTCTGCCCTGCCGCTTCAGGGCTGTTTGGCTTCGCTCTGCTTGGAGCCTGAGTATGCAAATTAACCGCCATCTTTTAGCTTCTATAATTGAAACATTGTATCTTTTGGAGTTGTTGCTTCAGGAGCTCAGAGCCTTGCAGCTGCAGACGGGGAACCTTGGCTTCCTCCATTGCTCTGGCAAGCAAGCCTCTCTGTTCCATCAGCTGCCTGGCTGCCTGCCGCCATCTTGGCTGCCAGTTAATTTGCATATCTCGCTGATTAGCCAATGAAAAGGGTATCGGTCGTAAGCCAATTACCATTTTTGTCTTTTATTAGATAGGATTCCAGGGCCATACAAAATTATCAGCATAGCCTGGCCAGTGTTGCTTAGGGGATGAGCATTGACCTATGAACTGGGAGGTCACAGTTTGATTCCTGGTCAGGGCATATGTCCAGGTTGTGGCTTGATCCCCAGTAGGGAGTATGCAGGAGGTGGCTGATCTCATTCTCTCTCATGATTGATGTTTCTGTCTCTCCCTTTCCCCTCCTCTCTGAAATCAATAAAAATATATCTTAAAAATTATCAACTTAAAAATTAGCCTGGTATATTTGGTCAAACATTTAATTAACTCACCCCTAATGCCTTGGCACTGCCAGACCAAATGATTTCACGGGCCTTATACAGTCCGGACATTCCCGAATCCCGTTTTAGATAGTTGTTGAGTAGCATCCAGATAATCTCTGGTGTCCCTTCCTCCTGGAATAACCATCAAACTTTTCCAGGTCATACTAATTGAATAGAAATTTTTTTCCCATCCCTTCACTTTCATCCTGTGTGTGTCTTTTGTTTTGAGGTGGGTCTCTTGGAGATAGCATATAGTTGGGTCATGTTTTTGTATCCATTCAGCTACCATATACCTTTTGATTGGAGCATTTAATCCATTTACATTTATGGTTATTATTGGGAGGTACTTATTTATAGCCATTTTAATTCTGTATGGCAAGGTTTCTCTCTCTGTTTTCTTCTTCTCAGCAGTCCCTTACAGCAATCCCTTACAGCAATCCCTTTAGCATTCCTTGTAATGCTGGCTTGGTGATGATGAACTCCTTTAGCCTTTTATTTTTTATTTTGTCCAGGAAATTTTTTATTTGACTGTCTATTTTGAATGATAGCCTTGCTGGATATAGTAATCTTGGTCTCAGATCCTTGCTTTGCATTACCTTGAGTACTTCATGCCATTCCCTTCTGGCCTGTAGAGTTTCTGATGAGAAATCAGGTGTCAGCCTTCTGGGAACTCCTTTGCAGGTAACAGTTTTCTTTTCTCTTGCTGCCTTTCAGATTCTCTCCTTGTCTTTAATTTTTGGCATTTTAATTATGATGTATCTGGATGGAGGTCTGTTTGGGTTCTTGTTTGGGGTTCTCTGTATCTCCTGAACTTGTGTGACTTTTCCCTTTACCAGGTTAGGGAAGTTTTCTACCATTATTTCTTCAAACACCTCTATTCCTTTCTCCCTTTCTGCCTCTTCTATTCGTTAGCTGGAATATAAATACAAGAATTGAGAATAAACTTTATATAAATTAGGGTAATTTTAAGTTTGTTTAATTTTTTTAAAATCTATTTTTGTTGATTTCAGAGAGGAAGGGAAAAGGAGATTATATATATCAATGATGAGAAAGAATCATTGATCGGTTGTCCCCTTCCTGCATATCAACACTGGGAATTGAGCCCGCAACCCAGGGATGTGCCCTGACCAGCAATTGAACATTACCTCCTAGTTCATATGTCGAAGCTCAACCACTGAAGTACACCGGCTGGACTCCATCCACTTTAAACCTCTTCTTTTTTTAAATGGCACTGCCATTCTTGTCATTCCCCAAGCTTGACACTTGGTAGTCTTCCTCTCCCTATTCAACTAGTCACAAAATCCTATCAAGTATTTCTGTCCTTTATTATTATCATCATCACATTTGACCCTTTCCATTTTTATTGTATTCTATCCAATATAGGGTCTGATGCACTGGTCTTCTACCAATAGAATTTTCTACTGAGCCCTGAAAACTGAATATCTATTTTGCGTTATATTTAATTGTCTCTCTTTCATCTTGTCTTTTTATTTTTTACTTATTTTTTAATTAAATTTTTATTGTTCAGATTATTACAGTTGTTCCTCTCCGCCCCCCCCCCATAGCTTCCCTTCACTCGGTTCCCACCCGACCCTCTGTCCTTACCCCCTGCCCCACTGTCCTCATCCATAGGTGTATGATTTTTGTCCAGTCTCTTCCCGCATCCCCACATCCCCACATCCCTTTCCCCACCGAGAATAGTCAGTTCACTCCCTTTCTATGCCCCTGATTCTATTATATTCACCAGTTTATTCTGTTCATTAGATTATTTATTCACTTGATTTTTAGATTCATTTATTGATAGATGTGTATTTGTTGTTCATAATTTGTATCTTTACCTTTTTCTTCTTCTTCCTCTTCTTAAAGGATACCTTTTAGCATCTTGTCTAATAATAGACAAACATGGTAATTGACCGTACCTTCACTATGCCTCCCATTGTCTAATCAGCATGATATGCAAATTAACCACCAACAAAGACAGCATTTAATTTGCATATGTAGGCATCAAGCAACGGAGCGAAGCCCGCTGGCCCCAGTCAGGAGCAGCGAGCGAAGGCCGGCGTGGCAAGCTAAGAGCTAAGCATGCCGCGCTGGCCCTGCCCCTGGGGCCTGAGTGAAGAGTGAAGCCCACCATGCCAGCCTCACCCCCGGGGCCCGAGCGGCGAGTGAAGAGCAAAGAGGGAAGCCCGCTGGGCCGGCCTCACCCGGCGAAGAGCGAATGCCTGGGTTCTGGGCACAAGAGGAAAACTGGTGCCAGCAGCCAGGGGAAGGGGCCCCTGAGGGGCCCCAGACAGCGAGAGGGCACAGGCCGGGTGGAGGGACCCACCCAAGTGCGCAAATTTTTGTGCACCGGGCCTCTAGTTTCACATAATACTGGTTTGGTGGTGATGAACTCTTTTAGCTTTTTCTTCTCTGTGAAGCTCTTTATGCGACATTCAATTCTGAATGATAGTTTTTCTGGGTAAAGTAGTCTTGGTTGTGGGTTCTTGGTATTCATCACTTTGAATATTTCTTGCCACTCCCTTCTGGCCTGCATAGTTTCTGTTGAGAAATCAGCTGACAGTCGTATGGGTACTCCCTTGTAGGTAACTGAGTTTCTTTCTCTTGCTGCTTTTAAGAGTCTCTCTTTGTCTTTTGCTTTTGCAATTTTATTTTTGG
>NW_006286263.1:2242715-2243576 GCF_000327345.1 Myotis davidii | reverse complement strand
CCATATGTCCCCAGAGACTCGCCTGGAACTGGAGTTCAGAGCAGTCGGGAACTTGTGTCTCCCTCCTGATTGAAAAAGACAACCATGTCCTCAGTTGCCCGCCCCTTCCACATGCGCCTCCATACCTCTGCACTTGACTTCCGCACCTCCTCTGAGTCTCAGTGTGCTTTTCTCTTTCCTTCTAGTTGTAGAATTTTCACTCATCCAGCTTTCCTGTGGTTCTGGATGATGTCCGTTTTGTCTTTTAGTTGTATTTTTGAAGTGGTTGTGCGAGGCAGCAATTTCCGGTGTTTACCTATGCTGCCATCTTGGTTTTTTCCTCATCTTTTCTGTTTAATCTTTGTATACCTGAAAGGCCTTGCAACATAAGTGGCACTAAACAAATGTTTTTGAAAATGTGGTATTTTAACTATAATTTCTTCTTTTTAGAGTATTTTATTCAGCATTGCCATGTTCTTTTATTTAACAAATATTTATCGGGCACTTATGTGCCAAGTACTCTTTAGGAATAAAGATATAGTAATAAAACTAACAAAAACTTATGAATTTTGGTGAGGTAGAGGAATAACAAATTAGCAAAATACATAGTGTCTTAGAAGGTGTTAATGGCAAAGGAGAAAAATAAATGAAGGAGACAGATAGAGAGTATTAAGGGTAGAAGGCTGACATTTTGGATTAGGTAGTCAGGGAGGCCTTCTGTAAAGGTGGCATTTGAATAAAGACTTGAAGAGCCGAAACCGGTTTGGCTCTGTGGATAGAGCATTGGCCTGCGGACTGAAAGGTCCCAGGTTCGATTCCGGTCAAGGGCATGTACCTGGGTTGCGGGCACATCCCCAGTAGGAGATGTGCAGGAGCAGCTGA
>NW_006286263.1:2237540-2241762 GCF_000327345.1 Myotis davidii | reverse complement strand
CCATGACAACCATGACCTCCTGGTTCATAGGTCAACACTCAACCACTGAGCCATGCAGGCTGGGTAACATGTTATGTTTTAAGGGTCACTTGACTGGAAGATGAGAGCATAAGCATTAAAAAAGCCTAGATTTGCCGAAACCGGTTTGGCTCAGTGGATAGAGCGTCGGCCTGCGGACTGAAAGGTCCCAGATTCGATTCCGGTCAAGGGCATGTACCTGGTTGCGGGCACATCCCCAGTAGGAGATGTGCAGGAGGCAGCTGATAGATGTCTCTCTCTCATCGATGTTTCTCTCTATCTCTCTCCCTTCCTCTCTGTAAAAAATCAATAAAATATATTTAAAAAAAAAGACTTAAAGAATGTGAGTGGGGAGGGCAGTGAATATCTGTGGTAAGAGGGTTCCAGGCAAAGGGGACAGCAGCTAAAAAAGAACCGCAGGTTCAAGAGTGCCTGGTATGTTTGTATATTGGTAAAGAGCAGAATGAGTTGGAAGATGAGTAGTAGGAAGCAAGGTGTGTATTAGGGGGAGTGGTATTGAATGGGAAGATACAGATTGAGTAGGGTCTTGGAGGTCACAAGTAGGAGTGTGGTTTTTACTCTGAATGAGATGTCTAGCCTATGGAGGATTTTTCACATACAAGTGACATGGTCTGACTTACATGTTAACAGAGTCATACTGACAACTATATTGAGAAGCCAGAGGAAACAGGAAGATTACTTAGGTGCCCAAGCTGGTTTGGCTCAGTGAACAGAGCGTCGGCCTGTTGACCAAAGGGTCCCGGGTTCAATTCCAGTCAAGGGCACATGCCCGGGTTGTGGGCTCGATCCCCAGTAGGGGGCATGCAGGAGGCAGATGACCCTGACTCTCTCTCATCATGGGTGTTGCTATCTCTCTTTCTTCCCCTCTCCCTTCCTCTCTGAAATCAATTAAAATATTTTTGAAAAAAGATTACTTAGGAGCTTTGACATAAATCTTGCTCAGAGTTCATGGTGGCTCAGACATCAGTGATAGCAGTGAGAAGTATTCTGGTTCAGGATATATTTGAGGTAGAGTCAACAGAACTTTCTGCTGGATTGGATGTGAAGAGAAAGGAAGATTCAAGAATTATTTGAGGGTCTTAGGTCTGAGCAGCTGAAGGATGGAGTTGCCGTTAAGTGAGATGAAGGTGGCTCTGAGAAAACAGGTTATGCAGGGTTTTGAAGAATTTAAGCTTTGGATATGCTAAGTTTGTGATGCCTGCTTGACATCCAAGAAGAACAAGACTGTCTAGGTATCACATGGGCATACTAGACTGAAGTTCAGGAGTCATCAGCAAAGAGATAATATTGAAAACCATGAGGCCAATTGAGTCATCTAGAGAATAAGTGTAGAAAGAAAAGAGATTAAGCATTTGCAATATTTTACTTCTTCATATCTCTGCTCAGTACACACACCCAAAGGCTCTAGGTTGTTTATGGCCTTTCACAGTGTGGTTTCATATAAATCTCTCATTTCAGTCAGGCTGGAGTACTTCTTGCCTAAGCTCTCCTTTTGCTTTGCTGCTTTCCTATTTTTGCTCATTCTATTCCTTTTCTTAGAATGCTTTTTTATTTCTCTCAACATAAATCCAGTTTACTCCAAGCAGCTTTATCTCTTCACAGAATGATCTGTTTCTTTTTCAAACTGTTTTATTTCATTTTGCAAAATTCTGCCTTTATTACATCCTCCCCCTTATCTTGTATGCTCATCATATCTCTATATATCTCTCTATATAAAAGGCTAATATGCAAAAGTGTCCCCATGGGAGTTCAACCGGGAGTTCTGTCGCTCTCTATGACATGCACTGACCACCAGGGGGCAGCACAGAATTAAGGAAGGCCCTGGCTGGCAGCCAGCAGTCAGGGAAGAGAGGCCCTGGCCGGCAGCTGGAAGGCCTCAATCAGCCCTGATTTCCAGCCAGGCCTAGGGACCCTACCTGTGCATGAATTTGTGCACTGGGCCTCTAGTTTTTATATATGTCCTTTTTTCCTCATGAGCTAATGAGATCTGTGGCAGGGACATGATTTTTAATGTCTTCCATAGGGCTCAGAATCCCAGTTTTAATCCTCAGAGGCAATATGGGTAAAGTCTTTCCAAACACTAGAAAACTGAGGGAAGAAGCATGGCTGATTCTAATTTCTTCCCTTAGATGGAGTTGTGACTTTACTGGCACTGGGTTTGTCCCAAGCTTACTCTGAGCAAAATGTCCTTACAATGACTAACAAGGTGTGATGTGATCCAGATGTTTGTAATTTATTCCCATTAATGGCCATACCTTGCTAGGGCTTGTTCTTCCCAAATTGGTGATGTAAGCCCAGAGCATAAAAGAGAAGCGGAACCATAACAATTGAGCTTCTCATATTGCAAGACCTACATTGCCTTGTTACTGGTAGTGCATGACTCTAGAGGCCAGTGGAAGCTGTGCTGAGATATGCTACATCTGTTCCTGCTCTGAGTGGCAACCTCACTAGTGAAAAGATTTTGTATCCTTGGCTAAGTCAAGAACTAAGTGTAAACTTAACTATGTGTGTTTCCTTTCCTCTAATTCATAGCTGATAACTAATGTTTAGGGCTTACTATGGGCCAGTCACAGATCTAATATTCTACATGTATTAATGTTTAAAATCATGTTTTTATTGACTTCAGAGAGAGGAAGGGAGAAGGGCAGAGAGATAGAAACATCAATAATGAGAGAGAATCTTTGATCAGCTGCCTCCTGCACAACCCCTGCTGGGGACTGAGCCTGCAACCCAGGCATGTGCCCTGACTGGGAATTGAACTGTGACCTTCTGGTTCATGGGTCAACATTCAACCTCTGAGCCATACCCAGCCAGGCTACATGTATTAACTCTTAATTCTCATAACATCCATATGAATTAACTATTTTCAGCTTATAACCATTTTCAGATAAGAAATTGAGGAAAAGAAGATTTAGTAACTTCCCTTAATAGTGCAATTAATACCAAGTGGAGAATGGGGTTTGATTCAAGGAAGTTTTGATTCAGAGCTTATATTTTTAACTGCAGTACTGTACTAGCTTATCTGAAAATTTGCAAGCTGTTTTTAATGATTTTCTCTTCTGGTGGATGGGTCTATAATTTAGAGTAATATACCACTATTCCTTGATTCAACAACTAAGGCAGTAACTATTGATGGCCTGCCATTAAATAATAGGCTTTAGTTCACATACACTACTCTTGTGTTACTGTACCCTCCTTCAAAATTTATGTAGTTAATAGAGGTCCCGTGTATGAAATTTGTGCATGGGTAGGGTCCCTAGACCTGGCCGGTGATCAGGGCCGATCAGGGCCTTCTGGCTGCTGGCCGGGGCCTTCCTTCTCCCAGCTGCTGGCTGCCGGCTGGGGCTTTCCTTCGTTCTGCACCACCCCCTGATGGTCATCACACATAATGAGCGGTAGAATTTCTGAGGGGAAAATTGCATATTAGCCTTTTATTATATAGGATAGCTTATTCACATTATTTCCTCTATATTTGCAACTCCAGGATATCTAAACTTCCATTTCACGTTCTATTAAATTTTAGCAGTATCTCTTATTTCCCTTTTTATAAAATGAGGACACAGTATTATCTGTCATTTATGCCCTTTAACTTTTTTACATCCTTTATGCCTTTTAATTTGTCAAATATTAATTTACTTTGAAATGATCAAAGTTTATAATATTTATATTCTATTTAAGGAAAGCAGTAGAACACTGTGGATATTAAGAATGTAGACGTCAGAACCAGGCTAGCTGGGTTCAGGTCTGAGGTTTACCATATCCTAGCTGTGTGAACTTAGCTATTTAGTCTCTTTGTGCCTCACTTCCTTCAGCCATAAAATGAGGATAATATACTTACTTCACAGGATTATTATAATGATTATGTAACATAATTAATATATGTAAAGCCTTGTACCTAATCCTATCTAATAAAAGAGAAACATGGTAATTATTTGTACATCCGCTACCCTTCCCATTGGCTAATCAGGGCAATATGCAAATTAACTGCCAGGCAAGATGGCGGCCGGCAGCCAGGCAGCTTGAAGCTAACATGAGGCTTGCTTGCTTCAGTGACGGAGGAAACCAACGTTCCCCTCCTGCCTTGCTGGCCTCTGAGCTTGGAGTTTGAAACATTGTAACAAATATAGAAGCTAAACAAAACCCCAGAAACCTGCTTTCAGCGAGCCGGGATCTGAGAGCTGGA
>NW_006286263.1:2234870-2236084 GCF_000327345.1 Myotis davidii | reverse complement strand
AGCCACGGAGCTGGAGCAAGCAGGAGGCTTGGTTGCCCTGGTGATGGAGGAAGCCAAGCTTCTCGCCTTCCTTGGCCAGCTGTGGCCTCTGCTCAAGGCAACAAAGTTTCAATTATAGAAGCTAAATAAATCCCAGATACCTGCTTCCAGCCAGCCTCCACTGGGAGCTTGGGTGGCTGGGGGCACTGGCCAGACTGCAAAGAGCCATCAGCACCTCACCCAAGATGGCCAGACCCTCATGGGGTCAGGGTCCCTGCTAGGGGGCTTGGCCAGCCTGAAAACAGCCATCAGCTCCTCACCTAGACTGGCCAGGCACCCCAGCAGGACCCCAGACCCTGAAGGGGGTGTGGAAAGCCTGAAAATGGGCCTCAGCCCCTCACCCAGGCTGGCCAGTCACTTAGCGGGGACCCCCATTCTGAAGGGGCTTTGGCCAGTGTGCAAACAGCCATCAGCCCATCACCCAGGCTGGCTAGGCACCCCAGCGGGGATCCCCACCCTGATCCGGGACACCCTTCAGGGCAAACCAGCCAGCCCCCACCCATGCACCAGGCTTCTATCCTATATAATAAAAGGGTAATATGCAAATTGACCCTAACAGCAGAACGACTGCGAATGACTGGTCACTATGACACACACTGACCACCAGGGGGCAGATGCTCAATGCAGGAGCTACCCCCTGGTGGTCAGTGCGCTCCCACAGGGGAAGCTCTGCTTAGCCACAAGCCAGGTTGCTGGCTGCCAATACAGCGGTGGTGGTTCGAGCCTCTCCCGCCTCCTCAGCAGCACTAAGGATGTCAGACTGCAGCTTAGGCCTGATCCCTGCAGGCAAGTGGACATCCCCCGTAGGCTCCTGGGATGCCAGAGGGATGTCTGACTGCCAGCTTAGGCCCAGTCTTCCCGGGGAGCAAGCCTAAGCCAGCAGGTGGTCATCCCCTGAGAGGTCCCAGACTGCGAGAGGGCACAGGCCGGGCTGAGGGACCCCCTCCCTGAGTGCACAAATTTTTGTGTACCGGGCCTCTAGTAAGTATTATATGAATGGTTCCTATTAGTGGTATAATTATTCTGTAATCACAATGAACTCTTGAGGTCCCAGACTGCGAGAGGGCACAGGCCGGGCTGAGGGACCCCCTCCCTGAGTGCACAAATTTTTGTGTACCGGGCCTCTAGTAAGTATTATATGAATGGTTCCTATTAGTGGTATAATTATTCTGTAA
>NW_006286263.1:2231359-2232906 GCF_000327345.1 Myotis davidii | reverse complement strand
CCAACCCTCAGCGAGAAAGCTGCCCTCGAGTTCCGACCGAGGCCAGACAGTCCCGCTGCTCCCGTTTGAGTCTGGGTCCCTAGAGGCGCGCCCGGATCTGGACCTCAGAGTCTGAAGCTCCCTCCCGATTGAAAACAACAACCGTGCCCTCCGCCGCTAGCCCGCTCCGTGCGCACTCTGCACCTGAGTATTTCACTTCAGCACTGCGCCTCATCTGAGTGGGTATGATGCACTGCGCCTCCTCTGAGTCTGGGTATGATATTCTCTTTCCTTCTAGTTGTAGAATTTCTACTCAGCCAGCCTCCCTGTGGTTCTGGATGATGTCCGTTCCGTCTTTTAGGTGTAATTTGAATTGGTTGTTTGAGGCAGCAATCTCTGTCGTTAACCTATGCCGCCATCTTGGTTTCTCCTCCTCATCAGTCGCATGCTTTATTTTAGTTTAAAAGTTAAAACCAGTGGACAGTATTTAACTATTTTACTCTTTATGATTTCACAATGTAGAATCAAATAGTACACTATGATTACATTTCTTTTGTCTCTGGGTCCAAAGCCATGAACTTAACAATACAGATTTTAGAATCAAGGTCAAATGTGCTATTTTTTCTTCTCCTTTCCCCCCAAAATTATGTAGTAATTTAAGACAATGACTTCTCAGAGAAACCAAGGTGGAGGCATAGGTAAAAACCGGAAATTGCTGCCTCCCACAACAACTTCAAAAATACAATGAAAAGACAAAAGGGACATCATCCAGAACTACAGGAAGGCTGGCTGAGTGGAAATTCTACAACTAGAAGGAAAAAGAAAAGCACACGTAGACTCAGAGGAGGTGCGGAAGTAAAGTGCAGAGGTACGGAGGCTCGAGCGCACGCACTGAAAGGGGCGGGCACCTGAGGATGTGGCTGTCTTTTTGAATCAGGAGGGAGTCACAAGCTCCCGACTGCTCTGAACTCCAGTTCCGGGAAGTCTCTGGGGACCCAGGACTCATACAGGGAGAAACTGGACTGTATGGCAGCAGGCAGAACTCAGAACTTGAGGGCAGCTTTCCCTCAGAGGTGCTTGCAGCAATTACCGGGACAGTGAAATGCTCGGCCCCTTAGGGCAGGGCTGAGGATTCACCATAGCTGCTGGCTCCGCCCTTTGATTCACTGAGACCCCGCCCCACCCAGGCTGTGGCAGAGGCTTTTGCATATGAATGCCCTGGCCCTTTGCAACCTGAAAATTACCTAACAAATTGCAGCTGGGCCAGACAGACCCAGAACTTCCAAGAGAAGGTCCAAGGCCCCACAGCAGCTTGCATTGCTTCACAGCTGGGCCTCATCTGGGCACCTCCAAACACCAAACAAAGAAATGAAATCTGCAGATCTCTCCATAGCTCCTGCTGGGTAGCCTCAGGAAGAGGCTAAATTAGCACCTCCTTAGAGATACAAGAGCCAGTGTAACCAGTAGTCAGAGTGGGACCATCCAGATTACAACTCCTCAGATCCATAAGGGACACATTCAGGGGGCAGACTCAGTGAGCATTAAAGCCCCACTGAAGCAACTCTTGC
>NW_006286263.1:2227161-2230185 GCF_000327345.1 Myotis davidii | reverse complement strand
AATTATGACCCCTCCCCCACCCGGGATTCATAGATAGCTTCCAAAGCTTATCTCTTTAAAGTAGTGGTAAGAAACCTTTTTCCTGCCAAGGGCCATTTGGGTACTGATAACATCATTCAAGGGCCATACAATCTTATCAACTTAAAAGTTAGCCTGGGGGGATGAGGGCATGAAGGGGGGGGGGGTAGGGGGTAACGTGGGGATAAGGACACTTATGTAATATCTTAATCAATAAAAAATATTTAAAAAAAAGACAATGACTTCTCTGTACAGCTCCCCATACGTTAGTTTGGAATTACATTTTTGCTTCTTATTGACCAAAAAATATATTACTTTAATCATATTCTCAAAGTTATATGACTTCTCTGTTACACTTGGTTGTAAGACCTCACTTTGTTCTTGGAGACAGTTCTTTCCCAACCTATGAAAGGAAAAATGGATAAATTGGACTTTATCAAAATTAAAAACTTTTACTCTACAAAAGATTCTGTTATGTTAATGAAAAGGCAGGTTATACCTGGGAGAAAATATTTGTGAATCACATCTCTGATAAAGAATGTATATCTAGACCAGGGGTGGGCAAACTTTTTGACTCGAGGGCCACAATGGCTTCTTAAACTGGACTCAGAAGAAGGAGCTCCGGCCGTGTTTCCTGACGTTGCCATGTTAACACTGCTGGTGGTGAAGGAGCGGAGGGGAGAGCAAGAGAACCCTCCGCTCTTTTGGCCCCGCTGAATGGGCCGGATTTGGCCCGCCGGCCGTAGTTTGCCCACGGCTGATCTAGACTATGTTACAAATTACTTAGAGAAATAATTGACACACATTATATTAGTGTCAGGTATACAATATAATGATTTGATATTTGTATATATTGTTAAATGATCACCACAGTAAATCTAGTTACCATGCATTGCTAATCCTTTGCCATATGTAATTACAAAATTTAATTTGATTTATGATTTAATTTTTAAATTTTATTGCATTTATTGGGATGACATCAGTTAATACAATTATATAGGTTTTAGGTGTACAATGTTATAGTATATCACCTGTGTATTTTATTGTGTGTCACCACGTCAAGTAAAGTCTCCTTCCATCACTATTTTATCTCCTCTTTATCCTCTTCTACTTTCCCCATTCCCCTTTCCCTTTGGTAATCACCATACTGTTGTCTGTGTATATGAGGTTTTTTCCCCCTTCTTTAATTCCTTCACCTGTATCACCTAGCCCCTGCCCATCCCTCCCTCACCCCCCCTCCCCCAATGCCGCCCCGCGACAGTTTGGGTTTCCTAATTCTTCCTGACTCAATTTTGGAAGATGGTATGTTTCTAGGAATTTGTCCATTTTGCCCAGGTTGTCCAATTTGTTGGCATATAGTTGTTCATAATATTTTCTTATAATCCTTTGTATTTCTGTGGAGTCAGTTATTATTTGTCTTTCATTTCTGATTTAATTTATTTGGGTCCTCTCTCTTTCTTGATGAGTCTGGTTAAAGGTTCATCAATCTTGTTTATCTTTTCAAAGAACCAGCTCTTTTGTATTTTTTTTAAGTCTCTGTTATTTATTTCTACTCTAATCTTTTTTAATTCCTCCTACTTACTCTAGGTTTTTGTTGTTGTTTTTATTTTCTAGTTATTTTAGGTACAGGGTTAATTGTTTATTTGAGATTTTCCTTTCTTCTTGAGGTAGGCCTGTAATTCTAAGAACTTTTCTCTCAAGATTGCTTTTGCTGTGTCCCAGAGATTTTGGGTAGTGTATTTATTTTCATTTGTTTTCAGGTTATTTTTTATTTCTTCCTTGATAATCCATTGGTAACCCATTTATTATTTAATAATTTGCTATTTAGCATCCATGTGTTGGATGTTTTTTATTTTTTTATCATCATTGATTTCTAGTTTCATCCCATTGTGATCTGAGAAGATGCTTGATGTGATTTCAGATTTCTTGAATTTGTTAAAACTTATTTTGTGTCCTAACATGTGTTTATCTTTGAGAATGTTCCATGTGTACTTGAGAAGAATGTATATTCTGTAGCTTTGGGATGAAATGTTCTGTAAATATCAATTTAATCGATCTGATCTAGTGTGTTAAGGTCGCTGTTTCTTTGTTGATTTTTTTGTTTGAAAGATGAATCCAGTGATAACAGTGGGATGTTAAAGTCTCCTACTATGACTGTATTGCTGTTGCTGTGTCGCTTAAAGTCCACCAATAGTTTTTAAAAACATATTTATGTTCTCCTGTAATGGGTGCATGTATGTTTACAAGGTTATATCCTCTTGTTGGATCTATCCCTTTAGTATAATGTAGTGACCTTCTTTGTCTCTTTAAAAAAATTATGTTTTCATTGACTTCAGAGAGAGAGAGGGAGACGGAGAGAGAGATAAAAACATCAGTGATGAGAGAAAATCATCGATTGGCTGCCTCCTCATGCCCACCATTGGAGATCGAGCTGGGAATCTGGGAATGTGCCCCAACTGAGAATCGAACTGTGACCTCCTTGTTCATAGGTTGATGTTCAACCACTGAGCAACACTGGCCAGGCTTGTTTGTCCTTTTTATAACCTATGTTTGGAAGTCTTTTTTGTCAGTATAAGTATTGCTACCCCAACTTCTTTTTCATTTGCATTTGCATGGAATATTTCTTTTCCCACCCCTTCACTTCCAGCCTGTTCAAATCTTTTGTTCTGAGGTGGGTCTCTTATAGACAACATATCCTATCTAATAAAAGAGAAACATGGTAATTGGCATACGACCGCTACCCATCCCATTGGCTAATCAGGGCGATATGCAAATTAACTGCCAGCCAAGATGGCGGCCGGCAACCAGGCAGTTTAAACTGAACATGAGGGCTTGCTTGCTTCAGTGACAGAGGATTCCAACATTCCCCGTCTGCCTTGCCGGCCTCTGAGCCTGCAGTTTGAACATTGTAACAAATAATAGAAGCTAAACAAAACTCCAGAAAGCAGCTTTCAGCGAGCCGGGATATCAGAGCTGGAGATGATACAAAGTTTCGATTATAGAACC
>NW_006286263.1:2224818-2226460 GCF_000327345.1 Myotis davidii | reverse complement strand
GAGAGCAGGCCTAAGCCAGCAGGTCGTTATCTCCCGAGGGGTCCCAGACTGCGAGAGGGCACAGGCCGGGCTGAGGGACCACCCCCTCCCCCCCGAGTGCACAAATTTTTGTGCACCAGGCCTCTAGTATATATATATATATTGGACCCATGCTTTCTTATCCATTCAGTTACCCTATGTCTTTTGATTGGAGCAATTAATACATTTACATTAAGGTTATTGTTGATAGGTACTTTTTATTGCCATTTTCTTTCTTTATATCTATAGTCCTCTCTTTTTTAATTTTTTGTTCTTAAACCAGTCACTTTTAACATTTCTTTCAGTGCTAGTTTGGAGGCAATAAACTCCTTTAGTGTTGTTGTTTTTTTTTTCTGGGGAAGCTCTTTATTTCGCCTTCAATTGTAAGTGATAGCCTTTTTGGATGCAGGTTTTTGCTTTTCATTACTTTGAATACTTCATACTAATCCCTTCAGTCCTGAAGTGTTTCTGTTGAGAAATCACCTGACAGCCTTATGGGAACTCCTTTGTAGGTAACTGCCTCTCTCTTGCTACCTTTAAGATTCTCTCTCTGTATTTAACGTTTGTCATTTAAATTATGACATGTTGTGGTGTGGATCTCTTTTGGTTCATTTTGATTGGGAACTTCTGTGCTTCCTGACTTGTGTAACTTTTTCCTTTACCAGGTGAGGGAAGTTTTCTGACACAGTTTCTTCAAACTGGTTCTGCTTCTTGCTCACTTTCTTTTCTTTCTGGTAGCCCTATGAAATGGATGTTGCTAGCTTCATGTGTTCCCAAAGGTCCCTTAAATATCTTCATTTAAAAAAAATCAGTTTTGGGAATTACAGGCAAATATCCATGATGAACATAGATGTTAAAATCCTCAACAAAATATTAGCAAATCGGATCCATCAATATATTAAAAAGATCATGCACCATGACCAAATGGCATTTATTCTGGGGATGCAAGGGTATGATACTCACAAATCAGTAAATGTGATTCATCACATAAACAATTTGGAAGACAGTAATCACATGATCATATCAATAGATGCAGAAAAAGCATTAAACAAAATTCAACACCCATTTTTGGTAAAAACTCTCAGCAAATAGAGTGGGAATAGTGATTATATCTCAAGATGATAAATGCCATATATGACACACCTACAGCCAACATCATACTCAATGGGCAAAAATAAAACTATTTCACCTAAGAACAGGAACAAGACAAGATGTTGGCTTTCACAATTCTTATCAACATAATTTTGGAAGTCCGACCTAGGCACAGTAATCAGACAAGGAGAAACATAAAAGGCATCCAAATTGGGAAGTAAGAATTAATTAAACCGTCATTATTCATAGATGACATGATACTGTACATAGAAAATTCTAAGACTCCACCAAAATACTACCAGTTTTAATAAATTAATTTGGCAATGTAGCAAGATACAAAATTAACACCCAGAAATCAGGCATTTTATAAACCAATAATGAATTATCAGAAAGAGAAACTAAAAAAGAAAACCAATCCCGTTTACCATTGCAACAAAAAAATTTAAGATACTTAGGCATATACTTAACCAAGGCAGTGAAAGACCTGTACTCTGAAAACTATAGGACTTTGAAAAAAAAGAGATAGATGAAT
>NW_006286263.1:2218074-2224748 GCF_000327345.1 Myotis davidii | reverse complement strand
TACCTGTACCTTGAAAACTATAGGACATTGAAGAAAGAGATAGAGGAAGATACAAAAAAAAATAAATAAAAATGTATACCATGTTCATGGATTAGAAGAATTAATATCATTAAAATGTCTATACTACTCAGAGAAATCTATAGATTCAATGAAATTCCTATTAAAATAACAGTGGCATACTTAACAGAACTAGAACAAATACTCTAAAAATTTATATGGAACCAAAAAATGACCCCAAATAGCTGCAGCCATCTTGAGAAAAAACAAAGTTGGATGGGTCACAATACCAGATATCAAATTATATAACTAGAGGCCCAGTGCACAAAAATTTGTGCACTGGTGGCGGGGGGTGTCCCTCAGCCCCACTTGTGCCCTCTCACAGTCTGGGACCCCTCAAGAGATAACCACCTGCTGGCTTAGGCCCGCTCCCGGGTGGCAGATGGCAGGCCTAATCCCTCGGTGCCTGCCCCACTTCACTGGGTCGCGCACACGGCAGGGCCGAACCGGGGGTTGGGGTGTCGCCCTGGGTCGAGTTGCACACAGGACGCCTGAACGGTGGCCGGGTAGGCCAGCGGATCGCTGCTGCCCTGCCCAGCTGCCCCAGGTTGGGTCGCACATGGGATGCCGGATGGCAGCCAGGTGGGCCGGCCGATCACTGCTGTACCACCCGGCCGCCCCGGGTCACAAATAGCAGGCCCGTATGGCAGCAGGCAGACGGGATCGTGCTGTCCCATCCTGCCTGCAGTATGCAAATTAGCCATCTTTGTTGGTGGTTAATTTGCATATCATGCTGATTAGCCAATGGGAGGCATAGTGAAGGTACAGTCAATTACTGTGCTTATCTATTATTAGATAGGATGCCACTGTAATCAAAACAGCCTGATACTGGCTTAAGAACAGGCATATAGATCAGAACAAGAACAGAACATAGACCACAGAAATAAACCCAAGCCATTATGCTCAATTAATATTTGACAAAGGAGGCAAGAGCACACAATGGAGTAAAGACAGTTTCTTCAATAAACAGTATTGGGAAAATTGGACAGATACATGCCAAAAAAGTGAAACTAGACCACCAACTTATACCATACCAAAAAATAAACTCAAAATGGATAAAAGACTTAAATGTAAGACAGGAAATTATAAAAATCTTAGAAGAATCTATTGGCAGCAAAATCTCAGACATTTCTCATAGCAACACATCTCCTACGGCAAAGGAAACTAAGGAGAATGTAAAAAAGTGGGACTACTTAAAAAGCTTCTGCACAGCAAAAGAAACCATGAACAAAATGACAAGAGAGCTCATTGCATGGGAGAACATATTTGCCAATAATATTAAAAATATATAAAGAACTCATACAGCTTAACAAAAGGCAGACAAACAATCCAATTAAAAACTGGGCAAAGGACCTAAATAGATACCTTACCAAAGTGGACATACACATAGCCAAGAGATATCTGAAAAAATGTTGAAGTTACTAATCATCAGAGAGATGCAAATTAAAACAATAATGAAGTATCATCTCACATCTGTCAGAATAGCTACCATCAACAAATCAATAAATGACAAGTGTTGGTGAGGATGTGGAGAGAAAAGAACCCTCACACACTGCTGGTGGGAATGCAAACTGGTGTAGTCACTGTGGAAAACAGTATGGAGTTTCCTCAAAAAATTAAAAATGGAATTGCCATTTGACCCAGTAATCCTACTTCTAGGGTTATATCCTAATAATTCTGAAACACCAACCAAAAAGAATGTATGCACCCCTATGTTCATATCAGCATTATTTACAATAGCTAAGATCTGGAAATAGCCCAAGTGCCCATCAGTAGATGAGTGGATAAAAAAGTTGTGGTACATTTATACAATTGAATACAGCAGTAAAAAGGAAGGATCTCTTATCCTTTGAGACAGCATGTAGGGAACTTGAAAGTATTACACTAAGTGAAATAAGCCAGTCAGAGAAAGACAAGTATCACAAAATAAACTGACAAACGAAAAGATCCAGAGACATAGAAGGTGAAACATACTGTCAAATCTCAGAGGGAAGGTGTCTGTAGGTGGGTGGGAAGAGATTAACCAAAGAACTTGTATGCATATATTATAACCAGTGGGTACAGGCAATAGTGTGGTGAAGGCCTAGGGCAGGGTGCGAATGCGGGCTAGAAAGGGTCAATGGGGCAAAAAGGCGATATCTGAAATTCTTTCAACAATAAAGATAAATTTAAAAAATTCATTTTTCTTTTTGCTGCCCTGATTGGGTATTTTCTGCTACCTTGTCCTCCAAATCTTTGATTCTATCCTCTTCTTCATTCAACCTACAATTTATTTCTTTTAGTGTATTTCTCATTTCAGATATTGTATTGTTAATTTTTGACTGTTTTTTTTTTCCGTTCATTTCTGATTGCTTATTTTTTATTGTTTCTACCAGGTGTACCGGTTGATAATGGAGAATTTTGTAATCAAAGAAAACACGATGATTTCAAGAGAAACATCAAAAGTGCTTTATTCAAAGTAATGTCCATCGCTGGCTACACATTTCCCCCATCTTTCAGGTAATTTGTGGATACCGTCCCAATAGAAATGTTCTTGTTTTGAGGCAAATCATTCAGAGACCCAATTTTCTTTGTTTATTTTGAAGTGCTGCTCAGAAAGTACGTGTGCCATCAATCGGAACAAGTGGTAATCTGATGGAGAAAGGTCTGGTGATTACGGTGGGTGGGTTAATACTTCCCAGGCAAGATCTTTTAACATGTCTTTAACTGGCTTTGAAGTGTGTGATGGTGCGTTATCATGAAGCAAAATTACTTTGCCGTGTCTTCTGGCCCATTCTGGTCGTTTCACAAACAAGGCCTTGTTCAGATTGATTTTTGTTGTTGGTAATGATTAGTATTCATGGTTTCACCTGTTTTAGAATCTCATAATACACCACACCTTCCTGATCCCACCAAACGCAGAGCATTGTCTTCTTTCCAAAGCGATTTGGCCTTGCAGTCGATGTTGATCTGGATCAACCCATGATTTTGTGCATTTGGGATTCTCAAAGTAAATCCACTTTTCATCACCAGTCAAAATTTGAAGCAAAAAGACTTTCTTTCATGCCGTGGAAGCAACATTTTACTGATGACTTTTCAGTTTTCCATTTGTCTTTCATTCAGTTGATGTGACACCCATTTTCCTTCCTTTAAAATCTTTCCCATTGCTTGTAAACGACCAGAAATTGTTTGCTGAGCAATGTTTAATCTTTCTGCAAGTTGTTTTTGAGTTTGACACGCATCTTCATCCAATAATGCTTGTAATGTTGATCTTCAAACTTTTCTGGCTGACCTGGACGTTCTTTGTCTTTCACATCGAAACCATCACTTTTAAAGAGTTTAAATCAGCATTCACAAGTATCTTGAGATGGAGGATATTCACCATAAACTTCCCAAAGTATGTGATAACTTTTTCTTCAAAATAAAGTAATGAATTAAAACTTCCCACAAATGCTCTTTTTTTTTTGGCATGAAATTTGACATTTTTAAGTGTAAAAATATCTATGATGTTAACACCTTCAGAAAATTTGACATAAGAAGTTTTGAAGCTTGCTGTCAATACAACAAAATAGCATACATATCAAATTACATATATATCAACATATGTGTAACTTCATCTGTTGAAAAAAAAAGCACATTATTAACCAGTACACCTGGTATGTTCTTTACTATGCTTGCTATTTGTTTGTTGAAGTTCTCACTAAGTTTCTGGAGTATCCATATAACCATTTTTTTTTTTACTCTATGTCTGGTAAATTGCTTGCCTCCCCTTCATTTAGCTCTTTCTCTGGAAATTTTTTCTATTCTTTCATTTGGGGCATATTCCTTTGTCTCCCCATTTTGACATCCTCTTTGTGTTTATTTTTATGTATTTGATAGATCTGCTATGTCTTCAGTCTTGGTAGGGTGGCCTTACATAGTAGGTGTCTCTGGGATCCAGTGCTGGGATCACCTGATCAGGGTGCTTTAGGACTATCCTTTGTGTGTGTTATGTGGGCCTCCTATTGTAATTGAGCCTTGATTCCTATTGGCCTGTTCATGAGTGGCATTGACTTTCAGGCTGGCTGACTGTGAAGATTGACCCATACCTTCATGTATGAACTGTTGTGCAGTTGCTGACCATATGAAATGGGATTTGCCCCAACAGGGTCTGGTGCCTGCTGAGATCTTCCTTTAGATATTCTACCTGTGAAGCTAAGTGGATCCTGCTCTGATGTTATCTGAAGCTGGCCACTGGCTGTTTTGTTTCTGGGGCCTCTTGTGGGATTCTGGTGCAGGCCAACGTCAGATGTTGCCTTTGGCCCTGGGCAACCTGTTTGGAGTTACAAAGTGATCCACAGTTTGTGGTTGTGTGTGCTGGACCTGGGTGTGCTTGGGAAGGACCAAGCTGCACACCAAGGCTGTCTTTTACCAGCACTGGGCCCAGGGTTCAAATGAGCAAAAGTTTCAAGGCACCTTGAAATCTGCCTTTGCCTCTCTCCATCTTTTGGCTGCCTGGTAGGCTCAGTCACAGAAAGAGGTCTGGTGGTATTCGAGTTGCATGAGATAGGTTCTCAGTGAGCCGTCAGGTAGGGGGTGAATGGTGGTCACCAGATTGATGTAGGTTCAAAGTTAGTGCAAATGCTGGGTCTTAGGCCACTCAGCAAATGTCCCATGTATAAAAAGTCTAGCTGCCCCCTGCTGGGTGCCTGCATACCTTTATGGTAGGGTGGGGTTTCAGGGAGTTGTTAGGGTAATGCCAGCAGAGTTTATGAGACCCAGACAGACCAAGATTTGGTTGCCTGCAGGGAGGGCTCTGCACTACTCAAATGTGTGTGGGAAAAATGGCCCCCATCCTAGAGCCACACAACTTAGTCTGTCCAAAATTCTGCCAGGAGCCTGAACTCAATAGGGCGGGGATTCCTGGAGTTGGGAGTGTGAGGTCAGTGTATTTCTACCCCCATGAGAGGGAGGCACCAGTCAAGTTCATAGGAAAGTGGGGGTAATGGCCTCCGCTTCTAAGTCACACCATTCAGTCACTGATATACTCCTGGTCTGTCCAGACCTCTACACTCTGGTCCAGAAACAACACATCCAGTGTCCAATTTCAGATAACATAAATGTAGGAGCTGCCCCCTGGTGGTCAGTGCACTCCCACAGGGGGAGCGCCTCTCAGCCAGAATCTGGGCTCACTGCTGGTGAGCGCAGTGATGGTGGCAGGAGCCTCTCCCACCTCCACGGCAGTGCTAAGGATGTCTGTGGGAGTGGACCTAAGCTATCAGTTGGATATCTCCTGAGGGCTCCCAGACTGTGAGAGGGCACAGGCTGGGCTGAGGGACCCCCCGAGTGCAGAAATTTCGTGCACTGGGCCTCTAGTTAGATAATATAAAGTCTTTGAGGACAAAGAACCTCATCTACTTTTGTGTTACAGCACAAAGGAAGAATTTGTCAGTAAATGAAAGACTAAGGTTGGCAAACAATTTCAAGTTTAAAACTATTATAAAAGTTATTTTTTACAAATACCAATAGGTGGCAGTGTTACCCCATGAAAAAAATTAATAAAAGCTGAAAATGACTTTCCTGAATTACCAAACCTAGTAATGATAATGTTCTGGTTAAAAATGAATAAGAAAAAGTAGGTTTGATTTTTTTTTCTATGCAGGCCAGCTTTTCTTTGAATAAGCCAAATGTCATAGAAATCCCCACCCGCTTCATTCATCCTGAGCCCCAGACATCTCCAAGAAAAAAAAAAAAACTGACTTGGACACCTCTCTTTCCAAAGGCCTGTGGGAGTCTGAGGTGCTTCTTGAGATTTCTGCACTACATTGACCCAGAAAAAAAAACCCAGAGTTCCCTGAATGATGTTCACTAAAAGCCCATTCCCATAAAATATTCATGAGTTTAAGAGCCTTTAGTGAAGATTTGGAGAAAGGATAGCAGCAAAGTTTACACAGTAGTTACACAAATAACTTGGAATGAATCAGTCAGCTTCCCAGGTTTCATGATGTCCTTTGGCTGCCTACCACCATGCAGTTTTACTGAATTATTTTATTTCAGTTTTTCTTTTTCTGGTTGGCTCCTCTTTTATCTTAGCCCTGTAACTTCAGATCCCCCTTCCCCCTTGCCTCCTTCTAGCTCTCTGGTTCTCTCTTCTACTTCCTCTCCCCATCTTTTTCTCTCTGTCTCTCCCCACTCCCCCAAAACCACCAAGCTGCTCTTCTTAATGTAGGGGGCCCTTCATTAAGTGTAATTCCATTCCCCAGAAGATATTGATAGCAGTTGATTAAACTGAAACAGAAATCAAAACAATCTTTCGCTTTTCGTTGTAATAAAAATATTTTATTATGTGCCCTGCAGACATTTAAAAAACAAAATTTCAGTCACAATTTTTACCTGATGATTGCAGGATTTTTCTTACCAGGATGTTATTAATGAGGTTCTTAATTTCTTTACTCCTCCTTCCATTTTCCCTGTGCCTAGAAAAATAAAACTCCCATGATTTATCTTATTTGCTACTTATGCTTTCCCCACTTCTTAGTATTCTTTTTTTATTTTTTTAAATTAAATCTTTATTGTTCAGATTATTACAGTTGTTCCTCCCCCGCACCATAGCTCCCCTCCACCTGGTTCCCACCCCACCTTCTGCCCTTACCGCCCCC
>NW_006286263.1:2216085-2216830 GCF_000327345.1 Myotis davidii | reverse complement strand
GGAGCTACGGAGAAATCTGCAGATTCCCCTTCCTTGTTTGGGGTTTGGAGATGCCCAGATGAGGTCCAGCTGTGAAGCAGTGCAAACTGCTGTGGGGCCTTGGGCCTTCTTTTGGAAGTTCTGGGTCTCTCTGACCCAGCTGCAGTTTGTTAGGGAATTTTCAGATTGCAAAGGGCCAGGCCTTTCATATGCAAAAGCCTCTGTGCACATCTTGGGTGGGGCGGGGTCTCAGAGGATCAACAGGGCGGTCTGGGAAATAAAGCCCCCCTTGCCCCAGGTTTTTAGCACCCTGTTGTCTGAGTCCATGGGTTATGCATATATGCAATCAAGGTCTTTGGTTGATTACCTCCCACCCACTCACTCTCTCCTTTCCCTCTGAGATTCTGCATTCTATTCCATGCTTCCATGTCTATGGATACACTCCATTCATCAGTTTATTTTGGTACTTAGATTCCGTATATGAATGTAATCATGTGATGTTTGTCTTCCTCTGACTGAATTATTTCACTTAGCATGATACTCCCCAGGTCTTTCCATGCTGTCTCAAAGGGTAAGAGATTCTTCTTTTTTACTGCTGCATAGTATTCCATGGTATAAATTTACCACAGCTTTTTTATCCACTCATGTACTGTTGGGCACTTGGGTTGTTTCCAGATTTTAGCTATTGTAAATTGTGTTGCTATGAACACAGGGGTGCACACATTCTTTCTGATTGGTGCTTCAGGTTTCTTATGATATATTCCTT
>NW_006286263.1:2215219-2215864 GCF_000327345.1 Myotis davidii | reverse complement strand
TTTTTACAGAGAGGAAGGGAGAGGGATAGAGAGTTAGAAACATCGATGAGAGAGAAACATCGATCAGCTGCCTCCTGCACACCCCCTGCTGGGGATGTGCCCACAACCAAGGCATGTGCCCTTGACTGGAATCGAACCTGGGACCCTTGAGTCCGCAGGCTGACACTCTATCCACTGAGCCAAACCGGTCAGGGCAATACCATTTTTCAAAATAATGAATTGGTTCTGTAACATTCTCCAAAGTGACCAATTAGGTTTTTTTTAGGTTATTATAAAGTAATGGAATTAAACATCTTTGAGTGTTTCAATTTATTGCATTATTATCATTACTAGAGGCCCGGTGCACAAAAATTTGTGCACTCGGTGGGGGTTCCTCAGCCCGGCCTGTGCCCTCTCGCAGTCTGGGACCCCTCAGGAGATAACGACCTGCTGGCTTAGGCCTGCTCCCGGGTGGCAGAGGGCAGGCCCAATCCCTAGGTGCAGGCCCTGATCAGGTTCAGAGCAGGGCCAATTGGGGATTTGGGGCACCGCCCCCTGTCACACTCAAGGCAGGGTTGATGGGGAGGTTGCAGCACCACCCCCTGTCACGCACAGAGCAGGGCCCCTCAGGGGGGTTGGGGCACTGCCCCCTGTCACGCAGAGAGA
>NW_006286263.1:2207558-2214292 GCF_000327345.1 Myotis davidii | reverse complement strand
CAGGCTGGGAATGTTGGTTTCCTCCGTCACTAAAGCAAGCAAGCCTCATGTTCGCTTCAAGCTTCCTGGCTGCCGGCCGCCATCTTGGCTGGCAGTTAATTTGCATATTGTCCTGATTAACCAATGGGAAGTGTAGTGGAGGTATGGCTAATTACCATGTTTCTCTTTTATTAGATAGGATTAGTGTTTAAATTTTCCATATTTGGCCATCAAGATCCTCTTGAGTCTTTTGGGATGACCTTAGTAGTCATTGGTAGCTTTTTGTTTTCTGGCATAATAAGATGTTTCAGATTCATCCTTGTTTCAACTGAAGACCTGTAGTGAGCCAGTTTTTGAAAGTTCTTTTATGTGGAAAATGGAATTTAGAGCCAAATCTCTGTATGGAAGGTACTCATTGCTACTGGATTGGTCATATTTACTATGCTTTTCCAGTGAAGTTAGCTAGGATGTACATACTTTTTAAATGAATAAAATATAAATTTACATTGGTGTTTACAATTAAAATTGAGGCACACATGGCTTTTACTTAATCTCATTTGTGTTCTATGTATATCACTTTTCTTCTACATTGAGAATCTTGTTCTCCATGATGGCAATGATATTACTCATTTGCATTATCCCACAACACACACATACACAAGTCTCCTAGTAACGGCAACAAAATGGTTATTAAAACAGTATAAAATTTATGCAGTTCTTTTAGTTCTTTAGGCATATTCTGCTAGTATAGTTTGGTTATTGTGTTTTTATATTCTCTTAGACAAGTTCTTCTCTGTGTGCTTATAATAACCACCAGAGATTTAGGTTTGTTTAATTTCTGCTTTTAATTTTTAGGGATGTTTAAAATTTAATATTGTTTTTTTAATTATGTACAATATTTATGTGGTCCTGAAGTCAAACCTATGAACAAGTTCTATTTAGAGACATCTAGCTGAATTCTTTTCTAACCATATTTCTTCTTTTTATATGGGTTAAAAAGTATGTGTGTGCATGTGTGTGCATGTGTGGGTGTATTAATATATCCCACCTTTTTTAGATAAAAATACCCACTTGTCCCCAACCTTGCTTTTTTTACTTAATTTTTTCTAGAGACCACCCCATGGTAGAATATAAAGTTATTCTGTAGTCATTTTTGTAATTGCATAGTACCTCCTTGTGTCAGTGTACCATAGTTTGTTCAATGTGTCCCTTACTGATGGACATCAGGGTTGCTTCCAGATTGTTAGTACAAGTATCACTACAGTGAGTAGTCTTGCTTGTACCTATCTCCATATTTTAATCAGTGTATCTTTGGGATAGGTTCATAAACATGGAATTGCTAAGTCAAAGGACTAATGCATATAAAACTGTGCTAGATGTTGCAACTTTCCTTTAGGGTGGGTACCTTTTTGCATTTCCATCATTCCTTTTTCCCTTTACTTTGCTTATAGAGTAAGTTGTTAAACATTTGGATTTTTGCCAATATGATAAGTGAGAAATTGTATCTCAGTGTAGTTTTAATTTGAATTATGAGTGAGGTTGAGATCTGTTAAAAATGATTAAGGACCATTTGCATTTCATTTTAGTAACTAATTCTACATCTGTAGACTTTTTTTTTTAATAACTCTGTATGGAATCAGATGGGTATAGATCCATTAAGATGATCATCCAGTAAGTCATGTAATGTCTAATCACTACGGTGTACACCTGAAACCAATACAATAATATATGTCAACTGTAATTAAAAAATAAAAATGATTTTAAAATTTTAAAAAATTAAAAAGAAAAATCTAAAAAAAACCCCATAGGCATTTATTTGTCATGGTCTTGAAACTGCATTTATAGTGGTATGGAAAAGGCTTACTTTACTTCCACAAATGTATTTACAATTGCTTGGTTGTTACAATATGGCTTTATTGTATTTTGGGGCTTGTGTCTTATCCTTCTTATATTAATGTATTTCTTGGATTTTGTCTTCTCCTTTCTACCCCACCTCTGGCAAGATTATTTCACATCAGAAGTATATTATCAACAGATTACAAAATCAGTGAATGAAATATGAAATTGTCTATAACTTACCAATGCAGGCTTGAGTTAACAAGCTTTTAAATTTAGTTTATTTCTATTATTAAATGTACAGTTGAACAGAAGAATTCTAGAACATGGTCTATAGAGCTTGTAAGACTATGAAATGTTTTTTCTGAAATATTTTTATTTTGCAATGAGAGCTTGTGCATGTACAGCATTTCTTGTAGAACATAGCTTTGCTATTGTAAGCTTCATTATTAAGAATTCTTAGTCTTGTGTTCTTCTCTTTTGCATGTATTTATGTTGTTAGATTGTCTTGTGAGATTTCATAAATATTACTTCTGTTAATAAAGCTACTAACAGCAGAAGCTTTTAATAAATTATTCATGTGCTTTTTTTGTATGTTCAAGAATTAATGCATATTTACCAGAATTTGTTTTTAGCTGAACTTGATAACAATTTTTAAACATGTGGTGATATTGTTAGAGGCACCTCTCACTGGCACCAGAGAAGTGTTACCAGACAGCCCTCTGAGACAGTGGGAGAGGGCTGTTCCCAACCTCAATCCTTGTCTTCTCATATAAATGAATTTATACGAGATACCTTGACTGCGTTGTGAAAAGCCAATTGACTAAAGCATACACCTTTATTGAAAAAGCAAAGCAAGCAAACCTATACATCTGACTTATGAAGCTCAGATGGGCTTGGGTGGGAGTCCGACGCATTATATATCCTCCTGTCCATAGGTCCCAAATTCTTCTGCTGGATATTTTGGTATAGATTAATTTTCAAGGTTCCTTGTTACTTTGTTGTGGCCTTCCCAGAATTCATGAGAAGCACCTGGCAACTTTATCTTGCCAAGCCTTGGGACTGCTGACTTTTTTGCTTAGGGAGTAAAAATTATCTTTTCCCCTTTTCTCTTTCCCCCTCCCTTTCTACATTCTCTCATCAGGGAGGTTTTTAACCATTTGCTCTGTGTTCTGTGGCTGGGGAAGATAATGGCTTGTAAGTTACAAGCTGGCTGAAAATTGCCTACACTGTTTGGCTTTTTAAAAAGTTTCCTGTCTCAGTTTCCCTATTCCTTCTTCCCTGGAATCCTGAACAGTATTCTTGAATAAAATCTGTAATGCTTGTCTTCCATGTGAGGAAAGTGCTCCTTCATTTAGCAATATTGCAAATGATATCATTTCTCTACAAAATAGTGGTTACTGAAGGATAATGTAAAAATAGCTTTCAAAAATGTGAAATAGTTATAAAAATTTCCACCTTTCAAGATGTGGGCCACTAAATTTTATCTTTAGTTTTCTCATTCACTATTGTATATGTACTAACTATCCACTTTCATTTACTGGAAACTTAAGCTCTTATTTTACAGTTTTCTTCTCTATTCCAAGACTACCATTGTTCTGGGTATTTGAGTATCTGCTTGGCTTACCTTTTTAATATCATCTTCAGTTCTTTAACTTTGTCATCTCCAGTGACTTCTCTTTCATGCTACTTCTAGCACTAGCTTCCATAACTGCACCCTACACCTTGTCATTACTCTACAGTGCTGTTCTACATTAATAAAAGAGAGACATGTAAATTGACCATCCCTCCGCTATGCCCACCAGCCAATCAGAGTGATATGCAAATTGGCCCAACAAAGATGGCAGTTAATTTGCATACACAGGCTCAGAGCGAAGGCTGAAGACAGCGTAGAAAGAAGCCAAGCGGCGGAGAAGGAAACTGAGCCGAGGCAGCAGAGACGGGAGTGGAGCTGAGGCGGCCAACATGGGAGAGTGAGGTGGCGGAGATGGGAGGGAGCGAGGCAGTGTAGAAGGGAGCAAAGCCCGCCGAGGTGGGCTTCGCTCCCTTTTCTGCTTCGCTTCGGCTTCAGGAAGCCCTGTTCTTGCAGGAATAGGCCTGAGGAAGCCCTATTCTTGCCGGAATCTTCCTGCAGTGGGCCTCTAGTATTAAAATAATATCACAGTCTCACCATCTTCTGTCCTTCCAGGTTTCTCACATTATACAGCCACCATTTTTACCCATCTAACTCCACTCCTGTTTGTTCCTTCCCTGTTGATCTTAGATCCCATTGACAATCACTTGCTGATATCTTCAACCCTCTTACTTCATTGTCACTTCCTACTCATCTGCCTAGGAACATTTGGTTTTAAATGTCTATTTTCTCTTCCCTTTAACTAGTATACTCTACAAAAACCACATTCTCATATTTGAACTTATTTAACTGGACTCTCAGTGCAGTCCAGTAATCCTGCTTTTCCTTTTTAGTGCTGCCTTCCATGCTCACTGCTGCTGGTTAAGATGTTTACAACCATCTGCAAACATTAGTCCCTTCCCAACATCTCTAGCCTGCCTGTACCAACAGTTTTACACACCTCATGCTTTAGAGATTATACAAGCAATTAACATGACTCCCATAACTACCACCAAGCTTGTCTTCTCATCTTACATCTTGTTACAACAAAAGAAATCCTTTGATCCAAAATCAATCTTCCTACATGTCTTTTTTAATGTAGATACTTAATGCTTAAAGTTTCCCTCTAAGAGTCTAAGTATTGTGTCAGTTACATTGAACAAATTTGACCTGTGATATTTTCATTAAGTTAAAATATTTTGTAATTTCTCATGTGATTTCTTCTTTTGGTTCTATAGATATATATTCCTTAATTTATCAATGTTTTAGGATTTTCCAAATATCTGTTATTGGTTTTTAGTTTAATTCCACTGTGGTTAGAAAACATACTTTGTATAATTTTAACCCCCTCACCCTACATGAATAGGCACCCAAAGATTCAAGGGGACTCTTCCACGAAATTCCAGGGTTTGTTTGTATGTGCATGTGTTGTATGTGTGTGTGTGTGTGTGTGTGTGTGTGTGTGTGCGCGTGCGCATGCGTGCGTGCATAAACCCCCTTCTCTCTATCTGTCTCTGTCTGTCTCTCTGCTCCTTCCTTTTCTGTATTCTGCCCAGAAAATTGTAGTCACCTTAGTTTACCCAACTCTGATCTGTCTCTTCAACTATGTAAGTCTTAGGAGATCTCTGTGCTTTTGTCTTCATGCTATGGCCTCGAAAGATGGGATATCTTTAAGCTCTAATATGGGATAATTTTAGGGCACACCTTGTTTGTGTCCTTTCTCTCAGGAGTCACAGTCTTGTGCTGCCTGTTGCCTGGTATCTGAACAGCATTGTTTCATTGATTTTGTCCAGTTTTCTAGTTGTCTGAAACAGGAAGTGAAGTCTAGTCCTAATTACTCCACTATGGCCAGAAGCCTGGATCCTAATCTTATCTTCTTTTGCCCAAGTATTTTATATCACCCTCTGGTTCTTTCCATTTTTTATCATATCAAGTCTCTCCTCTATTACAAAGACTATAAAAGAAGAGCAGACTCAGTTCTTCTTGATTTACCAACCCCTCTCTCCTCTACCCTTTAGAGCCAAACTTTTTGAAAGTGGTCTCTATATCCTTGCCTCTCAAAAGTGTTGCTTGTGGACTGGCAGAATCAGCATCATCTGGATATTCATTAGAAATGTAGAATCTCAGGCCTCACCTTCCAACTACTGATTTAACCGGGTGATGCATTTGAGAAGTGCTGTTCTACATTTTACAGGCCTTGTTTCTTCATACTCCATCTTTTTCCTGAGCACACTGTAGTCTGGCATCTGTTCTTGCCTGGGTCATGTGTGTCCACCTTTGTTTCACTCTTAGCCATTAATCCTCCTTTAAATATTTCTTTGGCTCCTGAGGATGCCATGTTCTCTTATCCTCTGACCTCTGGGACTTTTGTAGGCTTATTTTCTTAAATGCCAGTGTTCTGTAGAATGTGGTCCTCAGCTTTCCTCAGATTTTACATTTCTTAGTCTATCTCATTTTATCTTGTAACTTCACTTTCAACATGTATCTCCATCCTGAATCTCTACTGAGTTCCAAGCTTGCATGTCCCATGATCATCTTAAACTCTGCATGTCCACAGCAGAAACCATGATCTCTCCCACTGTGTCTTCTTCCTCAGTGACTGCCACCTCTATTTAGTGATTGTCCAATCCAGAAACTTGTCAGTCATCTTTGACTCCTCAATCACCCTTACTCTACATTAACTCACACTCATTTCCATTTTTAGTCCTTCTCGAAGGCTTATTGATTTCACCCTAAAAATTCATCACATCTGTCCTTTTATCTTAGTCACTCTTGGTATTTGTGTAACAGGACTTCAAGTTTCACCTGAGATTACTGCAATGGCTTTCTAACTGGTTTCCCCTATCTCCAACCTTGTTCTCTCCAAATTAACCTCCATTTTGCAGCAAGAATGATCCTATTAATAAGAAAAAAATGTTCACCTCTCATCTAAAGCCCTTGCCAAACTTCTTAACTAAGCGTATAAAATCCTTACAATCTAGTCCTTTCCTACCCAATTCTGAATTTCCTTGAGTACTTTGCCTCTTCCACTACCACCTGGTTTCTAGGCCTCTGCTCCTGATGGTTCTTTGGCTACACCTGCTTTTCACTTGTTGTCACCTATTCCTCCCTCAGGTTTCATGTCAACAATCACATTTTGCATGGATCTCTTCCCTGAATCTCTTGGCCAGATCTCTTTGTACCTTATACATACCCTTTCTTGGCTCCCACCACATTGTTCTGGCTGTATTTGTGTGAGCTTTGATTGTATTTGTATCTGAGGGTACATAACTCATCTCTCTCTCTCTTTAATGCAGTGGTTGGCCAA
>NW_006286263.1:2206938-2207507 GCF_000327345.1 Myotis davidii | reverse complement strand
CCTTCATGTGTTCCTCCAGGAGTGTGGTGGAAAAACCCTAGATCACCTTCTTGGATTCTTATTACCCAAGTTACCAAGAACACTACAAGTGGTGTATAGGGAGCTTAGCCAATGAGCAGTCAGAAAAAGTGTTTTCTTTGCAGCTCACACACAGAAGCGGGAGTGCCGGCAGGCCACGGCTGGCACCTCCCTTTCCCCCCATCTCTGGGCCTGCTCAAGCCTCTCCTGTGGCTTGGGCAGGGCATCAAAGCAAACATTCTGCCTGGCTGCTCATGCTGCCTGCTCTCAGTGGCTGCCCCCTGCCTGGGACTGGGGGACTCTGGCAGGGCTGAGAGGACATGGTGCTGCCATCTTGTGGCTATGGACACAGCCATCTTTGTAATGGAGTGATGGTTAATTTGCATATTACCCTTTTATTAGATAGGGTGTGATAGTAAATCTATTTTAAATCTTTTTTTTATTTTTTCATTTAAAAATTTTTTTTTATTGTTTTATTGCTTAAAGTATTACAAAGGGTATTACATGTGTGTCCTTTTTTTTTCTTTTTTCCCCACCCTTGACAATCCTAT
>NW_006286263.1:2201870-2206840 GCF_000327345.1 Myotis davidii | reverse complement strand
AGTAGCTTTGTATTTTTCTTTTTTTATTGCTTAAAGTATTACAAAGGGTATTACATATGTGTCCTTTTATTCCCCCCACCCTTGACAGTCCCCTAGCCTCCCCTACCCCGCAGTGTCTTATGTCCATTGGTTATGCTTATATGCATGCATACAAGTCCTTCGGTTGATCTCTTACCCCCCTCCATCCTGCCCCCCGAAGCTATGACTCTTTTCCCCAGAAACCTTTACCCCCAAAGGTTTGAACATTCAGCAATAATGAATTGATTGTTACTTCAATTTTAATTAAAAATTTTGAAAAAGTTTAGTTTCCAAAAAGATATTTCTGAGTAGGTGTTAAAGTGAGAGTACTGATAGTTGCTTAAAATCCTTTAATTGTTACTGTTTAGATAGTAGGCCATTTGTTTATATTTGGCAGCCAGAAAAGCTTTGTTTTAATCTTTTATGTGAGCTGTCATGATTCATAATCTTTTACCCTTTGCAGAAACAATGAAACTTTTTTTCTTTAGAAAGAACTTGTTTCTTTTTTTTATTATTATTTTATTTTTTCTACCCCTCCCCCCGAACTTGTTTCTTTTAAAGAATATTAATGAAGGGTGGTAGCATGGTCCAGTGTAACACTGTCCAACAGAAACACAGTGCAAGGCACATACTTAATTTAAAATTATTAAGGGCCCGGCTAGATATGACTCAGTGTTTGAGCGTCCACCCAGGAACCAAAAAGTTACTGGTTCGATTCCCAGTCACAGCACATACCCATGTAGGAGGCATGCAGGAGGCAGGCAATTGCTATTTCTCTCACATCATTGATGTTTCTATTTCTTTCTCCCTCGCCCTTCCTCTCTCTCTAAAAATCAGTAAAATCTATTTTAAAAAATATCTGGATACTACATTATAAAGTGAAAAAGAAGGGTGGAATTAATTTTAATAGTATATTTATTTAAATTAACTTAACAAAAATATTTAAACTTATAATCATTATTAAATTTGTTAATGAAATATTTTACATATTTTTTTTAGAAAGGACAGGACTAAATCTTGGGTCCCTAGACTTCTGTTTCATAAGTTGTTTCTTGCCCTCAGTGTCTTGCTTTAACTTTTCTATGGTGACATTATAAACCATTAAAATAAATTATATTTTCCAGGACAGTTTTGATATCAAGTGTTCTCTCCCTTTGTTATTATAACTCATTGAAGTGAAAGGGAAAACCCAACAACTTTGCAAATGGCAGTGACTTAATATTTATCATTGTGATTTTTAAAATACCACAAATGATTGAAAAAGATTGAGAGCTACAGTAGAGCGGGTTGTTGCCTTTCTCTTTGTAAACCCACAAATACCTCTCAACCTCAAAAGCCTAAATAATTGTAGCAGTAAGATAAAGCATATGAAGTAGAGGCAATCTTGAATATTCATCTGTAGTTGTGTTCAGTTCAGAGTTATTTAGACTGTGTTTCAGATTATATATAACTATCCATTTTTATATTAGGTCACAGTAACTGTAGATGATTGGAAAAGAAGTATTTAATGAAGTTTTGCAAAGAAGATATCCTGTTTTAAAAGAACTTGACAACTTACTGTGATAAAACATTTTATACTAAGAATATTAGTAAAGTATTGCTTATGGTAGAAAAATATGACACTAAACAATCAAAGAAGTACTGAATTACAATGTAAAAAAATGTCATGATTCAGATCTTTGGATTGCACCTCCCAGTTAATTTGCATATTATATGATCATCGAGCCCTGTTTTCTTCAGTATAATATGAAAAAGTGGCACTGGAAAATACTTTAGAAATTCAAAAGACTTTGCATCATGTATTGGGTGAAATATTTTACTCTTAGAAGAGTCTTCTGGCTACAAAGAAGAAAAAGTTGTTTTTAAAATGTTTTCATGAAAGTTCTGTATAGTTAATGTGAAAAGTCTTACTTTTTCTCATCTAGCAGAGTGAAAAATGGCCAATTCAGATTTTCCTCCTATTTCAAGCTGAAATATAAATAATGCTAATATTGCTGGCATTTTAATTAAGACTATCATTAACATGCTTTTTCTAAGAATTGTTTTAGAGAATTTCCAGGTAATTATTCAGAACATCAGTAATATTGTTTACAGCTTAATCAGATTTGCCTACTTTTCTTGCTGATTATTTAGAGGTTATAAAATATTCATATTAATTATTTATGACACTTTAAAAAGTGATATTAAATTATTTTTAGAACAGATTTGAAATCAACTGCATATAAATTTTTTGAGATAGGCTGACCTTAGAAAAAACAGAGAGATTAGATGTCACTAGGAATCACTAATACTTAATTCCATTTTGACCCAGCCACCTTTCCAACCTGTAGAATCCCGAAGATGATACAAAAAGTAAACAAGAAAAACACAAAAGCAGACCAGTGTACAAATGACAAGTAATAATGGCAAAGCTGAGTTATTTTTTTTTGCAGTATATATAATGCAAATATATATATATATTTTGTTGTTGCCCCAGTGACCAGACATTATAGCTTAATATGTGATTATCCCAATAAATCCTGTACACAACCAACACCATGACTAGTTATTAGAATACTAAAGGCCCAGTGCTTTGAAATTTGTGCACTCGGGGGGGAGGGGGTTTCCTTCTCCCTTCCACTCTAAGTCAGTGGAAAAATATCCTCTAGTGATGGGACCCCTCAGGGGATGACCACATGCTGGCTTTGGCCCGCTCCCCGGGCATTGGGCCTAAGATGGCAATCAGACATCCCTCTGGCAGCCCAGCAGCCCTTGGGGGATGTTCACTTGCCAGTGGGGAGCAGGCCTAAACTGCAGTCAGACATCCTTAGTGCTGCTGAGGAGGCGAGAGAGGCTCCCACCACCACTGCTGTACTGGCAGCCATCAGCCTGGCTTGTGGCTGAGCAGAGCTCCTCCCATGTGAGAGTGCCCTGACCACCAGAGGGCAGCTCCTGCATTGAGCGTCTGCCCCCTGGTGGTCAGTGTGTGTCATAGTGACCAGTCATTCCCAGTCCTTCTGCTGTTAGGGTCAGTTTGCGTATTACCCTTTTACTATATAGGATAGAGGCCTAGCCAGCCTGGATGAGGGGATGATGGCACACCCTTCAGAGTGGGGGTCCCCACTGGGGTGCCTGGCCAGTCTGGATGAGGGGCTGAGGGCTGTTTTCAGGCTGGTGGGTGACTGAAGCTTCCAACCTCTCCTTTTTTTCTTTTTCTTTTTTATTCTGGGATTTATTTACCTTCTATAGCTGTCACTGGAGCTGAGAGCCAGCTTTACCTCTGCGGCTCAGCTCTAGCTCTGAGACCTCGGCTGCTGAAAGCAGGTATCTGGGTTTGTTTGGCTTCTATAATTGAAACATTGCTGCAACTCCAGCTTTGAGGCCCGGCTGGCTGAAAGCAGGTTTCTGGGGTTTGTTTAGCTTCTATAATTGCAACATTATTTCTTAGAGTGCAGCTTAGAGGCCGGCAGCGGTAGGCTGAGAATCTTGGCTTCCTCCATCACTGGAGCAACAAAGCCTCCTGTTTGCTTCAGCTGCCTGGCTGCTGGCCGCCATCTTGGTTGGCAGTTAATTTGCATATCACCCTGATTAGCCAATGGGAAGCATGTCAAAGGTATGGTTAATTACCATGCTTGTCTTTTATTAGATAGGGTTATTGATTATATTCCTTATGTTGTACTTTCCATTCCCATGACCTTTCTGTAACAGCCAATTTGTATTTCTTGGCTGTGGTCTTGGCCTGGGTATTTTTTTTTTTTAATATATTGATTTCAAAGAGGGTGAGAGAGGTAGGAACATCAATGATGAGAGAGAATCATTGATTGGCTGCCTCCTGCATGCTCCACACTGGGGATTGAGCCCACAACCCAGCATGTGTCCCGACTGGGAATTGTACCATGTCCTTCTAGTTCATAGGTCAATGCTCAACCACTGAGCCATGCTGGCTGGGCTACCAATTTGTACTTCTTAATCCTTTCACCTTTTTTTTCCTACCCTCCAACTCCCCTCCCATCTGTCAACCAACAAAAATTTCTCTGTATCTATGAGTCTGTTTCTGTCCTGCTTGTTTTTTTGTTTGTACATTCAATTTTTGATAGATATGTATTTATTGCTCATACTTTTTATCTTCTTTTCTTTTTAAATAAGACCATTTAACATTTCATATAATACTGGTTTAGTGGTGATAAACTTCCTTTCCTTTTTCTTATCTGTGAAGCTCTTTATCTGTCTTTCGATTCTAAATGATAGCTCTGCAGGGTAGAGTAATCTTGGTTGTAGGTCTTTGCTTGTCATCACTTTGAATATTTCTTTTTTTTTAAAATTAAATCTTTATTCAGATTATTACATTTGTTCCTCTTTTTCCCCCCCATAACTCCCCTCCTCCCTCTGCCCTCACTCCCCACCCACTGTCCTCATCCATAGGTGCACGAGTTTTGTCCAGTCTCTTCCTGCATCTCCCACACTCCTTTCCCCCCAAGAATAGTCAGTCCATTCCCTTTCTATGTCCCTGATTCTATTATAATCACCAGTTTATTCTGTTCATCAGATTATTTATTCACTTGTTGATAGATGCATATTTGTTGTTCATAATTTGTATCTTTACCTTTCTCTTCGTCTTCCTCTTTTTAAAGGATACTTTCCAGCATTTCATATAATACTGGTTTGGTGGTGATGAACTCCTTTAGCTTTTCCTTATCTGTGAAGCTCTTTATCTGACCTTCAATTCTGAATGATAGCTTTGCTGGATAAAGTAATCTTGGTTGTAGGTTCTTGGTTTTCATCACTTTGAATATTTCTTGCCACTCCCTTCTGGCCTGCATAGTTTCTGTTGAGAAATCAGCTGACAGTCGTATGGGTACTCCCTTGTAGGTAACTGAGTTTCTTTCTCTTGCTGCTTTTAAGATTCTCTCTTTGTCTTTTGCTCTTGGCATTTTAATGATGATGTGTCTTGGTGTGGTCCTCTTTGGATTCCT
>NW_006286263.1:2176126-2201708 GCF_000327345.1 Myotis davidii | reverse complement strand
ATCTGCTCCCTGTTTCTTTCGCTCCGCATTTTTTATACTTTCTTGGTGCAACCCCTAGTGGTCTTTGTGCGCAGTCTTGTTGTAGTTAAGCTTTGATTGTTGTAGGTAATACGAGAGGGGATTTGACTTTGAATATTTCTTGCCACTCCCTTTTGGCCTGCAAAGTTTCTGTTGATAAATCAGCTGACAGTCA
The DNA here is from genome assembly GCF_000327345.1 of Myotis davidii. Classification (NCBI taxonomy): domain Eukaryota; kingdom Metazoa; phylum Chordata; class Mammalia; order Chiroptera; family Vespertilionidae; genus Myotis; species Myotis davidii. The sequence goes on along the minus strand of NW_006286263.1, from coordinate 2,201,515 downwards.
TATGGACACTCCCTTGTAGGTAACCAACTACTTTTCTCTTGCTGCTTTTTTGATTATTTGTTTTTCTTTACTCTTTTGCATTTTATTTATAATACTAGAGGCCTGGTGCACAAAATTTGTGCATGGGGGAGGGGAGTCCCTCAGCCAGGCCTGCAACCTCTCCAATCCAGGACCCCTCGGGGGATGTACGACTGTCTCTCGCAATCTGGGTCTGCTGGCTCCTAATTGCTCACCTTCCTGCCTGCCTGATCGCCCCTATCCACCTCTACCTGCTGCCTGATTGCCTCTAACTGGTCCCCTACTGGCCTGATTGCCCCTAATTTCTCCCCTGCTGGCCTGATTGCCCCTAACCACCTCTGTCTCACCTGTGACCCAGGATTCCCTCCTCTGGCTGGCCGCAGGCACCCGACACCCGGGCTTCCCTCTCTCTGGCTGGCTGCAGGCACCCAGGTCCTGGGCCAGCTTTGCCCGGCCAACAACAGCCACAGGAGACCGTGAGTGGGTGGCTTTGCCCAGGCTGCAGCTGCAGGAGCCCGGGACTGCAGGGCAAGCAGCTTGTCTCACTCCTGGGCTGCAGGTGCAGATGCAGCCACTGGTGCCCGGGATGGTAGAGCGGATGGGTTGTCCCTCTCCTGGGCCACTGGCTCCCAGGACCACAGGGACTGTGAGGCGTGCAGATTGTCCCTCTCCGGGCTGCAACCTGGCTGGTCCCCAGCCTGATTGGTCCCCATTCCTCTCTTGTGAGCTCATTTGTGCCTGGCTGGTCCCCATTTCTCTCTCTCCAGTGTTGAGTGTCTGAGCCATTACAGCGTGACAGCATGAGGGTGTGATGACCATTTGCATATTAGCTCTTTATTACTTATAATATGTCTTAGTGTGAGCCTTTTTGAGTTCATCTTGTTTAGGACTCTCTGTGCTTTCTGGACTTGTATGTGTGTTTTTTGTTTGTTTGTTTGTGTTTTTTTTTTCCACCAAGTTAGGGAAGTTTTCTGTCATTATTTTTTCAAAAAAGTTTTCAATTTATTGCTGTTTTTCTTCTCCTTTTGGCAACCTCATGATGCAAATGTTGGTATGCTTGAAGTTATCCCAAAGGCTCCTTACAGTATCCTCATTGTTTTGGATTCTTTTTTCTTTTTGCTCTTCTGATTGGGTGTTTTTTTCTTCCTTATATTTCACATCACTGACTTGATTCTCAGCTTCATTGACTCTACTGTCATTTTTCTGTAAATTATTCTTTATTTCAGTTAGCTTTTCTTTCTTTCTTTTACATAAATCTTTATTGTTCAGATTATAACAGATGTTCCTCTTTTATCCCCCCATAGCTCCCCTCCACCTGGTTCCCACCCCACTCCATGCCCTTACCCCCTGCCACTGTCCTCATCCATAGGTGTAAGATTTTTGTCCAATCTCTTCCCGCACCCCCACCCCTTTCCCCCCCAAGAATAGTTAGTCCACTCCCTTTCTATGCCCCTGCTTCTATTATATTCACCAGTTTATTCTGTCCATCAGATTTTTTTATTGACTTAATTTTAAGATTCACTTGTTGATAGATACGTATTTGTTGTCATTCTTCTGTTCATAATTTTTATATTTACATTTTCCTTCTTCTTCCCCTTCTTAAAGCATACCCTTCAGCATCTCATATAATCCTGGTTTGGTGATGATGAACTCCTTTAGCTTTTTCTTGTCTGTGAAGCTCTTTATTTGACTCATTTCTACACAATAGCTTTGTTGGGTAGAGTAATCTTGGTTGTAGGTTCTTGCTCTTTTTCACTTTGAATATTTCTTGCCACTCCCTTCTAGCCTGCATGGTTTCTTTTGAGAAATCAGCTGACAGTTGTATGGGTACTCCCTTGTAGGTAACTAACTGTTTTTCTCTTGCTGCTTTCAAGATTCTCTCTTTGTCTTTTGCCCTTGGCATTTTAATTATGATGTGTCTTGGTGTGGTCCTCTTTGGATTCCTCTTATTTGGGGTTCTCTTCACTTTCTGGACTTGTAAATCTATTACTTTCATCAGATAGGGGAAGTTTTCTGTCATTATTTCTTCTAAGAGGCTTTCAATATCTGGCTCCCTCTCTTCTTCTGGCACCCCCATAATTCGGATGTTGGTACGTTTGAAGCTGTCCCAGAGGCTCCTTACACTATCTTCATATTTTTGGATTCTTTTTTCTTTTCCGGATGGGTGTTTTTTGCTTCCTTGTATTTCAAATCTTTGACTTGATTCTTGGGATCCTCTAGTCTGCTGTTGGATCTCTGGATATAATTCTTTTTTCTTTTTGCTCTTCCAGTTGGGTGTTTTTTGCTTCCTTGTATTTCAAATCTTTGACTTGATTCTTGGGATCCTCTAGTCTGCTGTTGGATCTCTGGATATAATTAATTCTTTATTTCAGTCAGTGCATGCTTAATTTCTTACTGTTTTTTTTTCCCATTTTTTTTTTGGCATTCTCATTAAGATCCTTGAAGGTCTCACTACATTTCTTGGAGGTCACACTAAGTTTCTCGAAGGTTTGTAGAAGATTCTTGAGTAACCTTATAACTGTGGTTTTGAACTCTATATCCAGTAGTTTGCTTTCCTCCATTTCTTTCATTTGTGACATGTTTCTTTGTCTCTGCATTTTGGCTGCTTCCCTGTATTGATAGATGCCTTTGTGTGGTAGGTGTCCTATTGGGCCCAGTGGCTCAGCCTCCCCAATTACCTCAGGTGGACCCTCTTGGTGCACCCCATTGTGGGCAGGGTGCACAGTCTTGTTGTAGTTTAGCCTTGATTGTTGTAGGAGGAATTGACTTCCAGACCAATTGACTGCAAGGACCTGCTGTATCTATCATGGAAGAAATGCTGTGCTGGAGACACCCTTAGGGGCAGGACTTGCTTCAGGGGGGCTTTGGTGCCCACTGAGTCTGCTTCTTGAGTGTGTCACTTATGGATGTGAGGAGTTGAAATCTGGTATCTGACCACTGGGTACATTGGCTCCTGGATCTCCGAAGAGGTGCAAAGTCAGCCACTGTGTGAGTTCGCCCAGCAGGAGCTACAGCAAGATCTTCAGATTTCTCCTCTTTGTTTGGGGTTTGGAAGTTTTGGAGCTCTCTGACCCAGCTGCAGTTTGTTAGGTTAGGCTGTGAAAGGACAGGCGATTCATATGCAAAAGCCACTGTGCACAGCTTGGGTGGGGTTATAAATTGGATGGGGTGGGGTCTCAGGGAATTATCAGGGTGGATCTCCTGGATCTCCAAGGAGGTGCAAATTCAACCAATGTGTGAGTCCACCCAGCAGGAGCTACTGTGAGATCTGCAGATTTCTCCTCTTTGTTTGGGGTTTGGAAGTTTTGGAGCTCTCTGACCCAGCTGCAGTTTGTTAGGTTAGGCTGTGAAAGGACAGGCGATTCATATGCAAAAGCCACTGTGCACAGCTTGGGTGGGGTTATAAATTGGATGGGGTGGGGTCTCAGGGAATTATCAGGGTGGAGCAAACAGCAATGGCTGTTAGTCAGCCATCTCCGCATCTCCGGGTCTCTGTGTCTCTGTGCGAGTCCCGTGCCCCCACAGTAACAATGATCCCTGTGAGCAGTTCTGCAAGAAAGCCACCCTCACTTTCTGACCTGATTTCAGACAGTCCAGTTTCTCCCCGTAGGAGTCTGGGTCCCTAGAGTCTTGCCAGAAATGAGTTCAGAGCAGTCTAGAGCTTGTATCTCCCTTCCAGTTGAAAAAAAAACAGTGCACCCAGTTACCAGCCTGTTTCGTGTGCCTCCGCACTTTCTACCCAGTCTCAATGCACTTTTTTCTTTCCTTCTAGTTGTAGAACTTCCTCTCAACCAGCTTTCCCATGGTTCTGGATGATAGCCGTTTTGTCTTTTAGTTGTAGTTTTGTTGTGGTTGTGGGGGACAGCATGTACAAGTGTATACCTTATGCCGCCATCTTGGTTCTAGCTTTTATTTCTAACTGGTTCTTTTTGTGCTGTTGTGGTTCTCAGTTAGTTCTTTGAGCATCCTTATAACCAGTGTTTTGAACTCTGTATCTAGTAGATTGCTTATCTCCATTTTGTTTAGTTCTTTACTGGAATTTTGTTCTGTTGTTTCATTTGGGCCATGTTTCTTTGTCTCCTCATTTTGGCTGCCTCCCATGTATTTGTTTCTATGTATTAGATAGAGCTGCTATGTGTCCTAGGGTTGGCAGCATGGCCTAATGTAGTAGGTGTCCTGTTGGGTCCAGTGGCACAGCCTCCCCAATCACCCCAGTAAGGCCCTGGAGGCGTGCCCCCATGTGGGCTATACACCCTCCTGTTATAGTTGAATCTTTTTTTAAAATATGTTTTTATTTATTTCAGAGAGAGGAAGGGAGAGGGAAAGGGAGATAGAAACATCAATGATGAGAGAGAGAATCATTGATCGGCTGCCTTTACATGCCCCGTATTGGGGGTTGAGCCCACAACCAGGGCATATCCCTGACTGGGAATCAAACTGTGACCTCGTTGTTCATAGGTCCAAGCTCAACCACTGAACCATACTAACCAGGCTGTAGTTGAGTCTTGTTTGCTGTTGGCACTTCAGTGGGAGGGATTTACCCAGGCTGAGGCAAGGACTAGCTGCAAGGACTGGCTGTGACCGCTAACCACCAACCTTCAACAACCTTGGAGGATCGGCTGTGCAGAGACCCACTGCATAGAGCAGGACCTACTTCAGCAGGGCTCAAGTACCTGCTGAGTCTGCCCTTGAGTATCACTTAGGGGGTGGTTGGGTGGTGTTGCTTCAACTTGGTCTAAAGCTGTCTACTGGATATGCTGGCTCTGGGGCCTCCCTGGAGGCATAGGCCAAGATCAGCCACTGCCTGTGTTCTACCCTGGGTCACTAGGCATAAACTACAAAGCGATCTGTAGATGGCCGCTTCTTGTGTTGGGCTTGGAGATGCTCACTTGAGGCCAAGCAGGCAACCAAGGCTGGCTGCTGCTGGGTCCGGGGTCATTCAGCAAGCCTCTGGCTGAGGCCAGATGCTGCTTGTTTGAGAGATTTAAGAAAAATCTGAAGCATGAGCCAAGATAGGCCTTTCCTCTCATAAAGCCACTGGACACAGCTTGAGTGGGACCCAAAGTTGGGTAGGGCCGGGGCTCAGGGAATCACCAGGGTGGGTCAAACAGTGGGAGACAAGTTTATGGGGTCTCTGGCTCTGTGGGGAAGGGCTCATCGAAGGAACAATGGCTTCTGCCAGCACCTCTGTCTACAAACAACCTGCCCCTTTAGCTTTCATCCTGATGCCAAACAATTCAGTTCCTCCCCATACATCTCTGGTGCCTTTCAAGTTGTTGACCCTGCACTGGAGCTCAACCTCCTTCAGCCTCAATTTCCACCTTTTTTTTTTTTATAGTCAGAAGTTAAGGAGACTTTCCTGCCTGGGACTCCTCGCTCCTCAGGGGTGACCCCCACAGTCAAGGTATACCTTTTTATTTTTATCCACCACCAGCCCATCCATGCTTCCTCCCCTTCTACCAGTCTTGATATGGCTTCTTTTTTGTTGTTATTGTTAATCCTCATCTGAGGATATTTCTCCATTGACCTTTAGAGAGAGTGGAAGTGAGGCCTGAGAAAGAGGGGAAGGGGGGGGGGTAGAGAGAGAAAGAGAGAGAGAGAGAGAGAGAGAGAGAGAGAGAGAGAGAGAACATTGATGTGAGAAAGATACATCAATTGGTTGCCTTCTGCTGCACCACAATCAGGGGTGGAGGGGCTAGGGATCGAGCCTGCAATCAAGGTATGTGCCTTTGAACAGAATGGAAACAAGACCCTTAGCCCATGGGCCGACGCTCTATCTACTGAGCCAAACCAGCTAGGGTTGTGGCTTCTTCTTTAATTTCATAGTTATAGGACTTTCATTCATCTTGATTTCAGGTGGTTCTGAATGATGGTTGTTCTGTAGTGTAGTTGTAATTTTGATGTTAAACCTGAGTCATTTTAATACTCTCTTGTAGTTAACCTTCCAGTGGGGGAAAATAGGTCTTAAAAAAGAAACAGAAAGTGAACTGCTGAGAAGAGCACATAAAGGGAAGAATGGGAGACTAGGACCTTTACAGGGATGATTGTCAGAGAAGGCTTACGTGGAAATGACATCTGGGTCGAAACAGGAAGTATGGGTAGAAGCTGGCCATGGGATGGAAGAATGGATTGGTGTAGGTGAAGAGGACAGCAAATGCAAAGTCTTTAATGTGGGAAAGAACATGCGTATTCAACACACTGAGCAATGTGGCCAGAGCTTACTAAGAGGAAGTGTGATGTGAGATTAGGTTGTAGAGAGGCAGGAACCAGATTCTGTATCCTTTTGAATGCCATGGTGATGAATTTAGGTTTTATATTAACTGTAGTGGGGAGCTGTTGAAAGATTAGGCAAAGGGGAATGACGATCAAGTTGAAACTTGGATTTTAAGGTCATTTAGTATTATTTTACATATATTGTTAAATGTGATTAAAGGTGAAAAATAAAGTCCATAATATTTTATGCATAACGATTTCTAAAATGTAACTGGTGAAAACAGAGGTGCTAGATGTTAGTGATTTTGGGGAAATATTGTAGGCTTTTAAACTGAATAATTACTGTTCATTGAGGATCTGTTAAATATCAAATAATTAGGTCTGTTCTTTACACATATTTTCACAGAAATTTTCTTGAAAGGAAGACATTGTTTTTCCTGTTTTATAGGGGAGAATATTTTAGAGACAGAGAAAAAGGAATTCACATCCAGAGTTAGGGTTCAAAACCATGTCTGCTTGACTTCATTTTACCAAGGTTATTTCCATTTTGGCTTTTTTTTTTTTTTTTTTTTTTTTTTTAGAGAGAGAGAGAGAAGGAGGGAGCAGAGGAAGGCTGAAAATTGAGGAAAAGGAAAGCAATCATACAATATATGTTTATTGAATAAATGAATGGAGATATTTCTTATTTTAGGGAGTGGATGCTGTGAATTAGAATAATCAATTGAATTTCCCTATTAAGGACATTATCTTGGAAAAGAATTTCAGATCCAGCTTTGATTAGAAGTTAACATTCACTGACTTTATGCTATACCACCCCCATAAAAACATTTGAAAGCATGTATGTGTATCAGACAATTAAACCAATTATTATGATATTAACAACCTACCACTTAAGCTTAACTTGAGACCCAGGAAAGGAGTGGGCATGCTTGGTAGATCAGCCTTTGGAGGAAGTAGCTGTGCCAGGAAGAGAGGGCCTGAGCTCTGTAGCTGAGAGCAGTAATTGTTATGGAGCAAAGCAGGGTAGAAACAGTCCTTAACTCTTAAGTGTTGCCTGTTCTTATTTGGTAACATGAATGAATATATGTTGTTGAGCCCTTTGAATGTGACATTACTTTAACTTTTAATTTTTAAACTTTTGGATTATAAGTTGAGAGCTTAAAGCAAGAGAGGTGAGAGTGGACACCAAAGGATCAGGAAGGATAAATGGTAGCAGTCAGATGAACTGGATGAGAAACAAGGGTCAAAAGAACGTCATTGAGACCTGGAGTGGGAAGTGGTTGCAGGAGCCTGGGAAAGGTGTGGTCATAGTGTCTAAGAGGGGACAGGTGGAAAGCCAGGCCTCTGGCCCTGGAATGGTTGGTACAATCACTACTGGAGTTTTCTTTTTCTGGAACCATAGCTCCTTGGAGGCTAGAAGAAATTAGCTAGCTTTGTGCCAACAAAGTGTTATACGTTGTGATTTTGGGTTTGGTTTGACTGTTGGTTTCAGAGAAATTTTATTTCAACTGTGGGCCTCTTAGATCAGGCCCCAACACTGGTTTCCCCAACTTTGGGTGCTCAAGCTTCAAGTAAGAGGGGACAGCCTCTGAGGGCTCTGCCCTTTGGGGCCCCCACATTCCAACTTGGAACTCTGAGACAGTGGGACAAAGGGGTACTGGGAATTCTGGGCTGTCAGGACAAGGGACGAGAAGAGCAGGAGCCTAGGGCTACTATGGAGCAGTACCTCAGCACCTACTCCAAGGCTAACAGCGTTGCCACCACCAGAAAGAACTCTAGCAGCCTGGACAACAACCGCCAACAGTGTGGAGCTGTGAGTGGCAAGAGGCCCTGTTTTCCTGTGGGGCAGGGCAAAGAGAGCCACAGACAGGTACCATGGGTGTAACTATGGTGCTTGAGGTACCTTCATGCAGTGCAGTGGGGAGCAGCACCTGGCTGGTGACAGACCAGGTCTTCAGGGCTGTCTGGCAGGTCAGGCCCCTTTAATCCTGACTGTATGACCCTTTGCTTCCTTTGGTTAAACTAGGGGTAGATAGGCTTGAACTAAGGAAATAAAGCCTAAAAGGAAAGACAAAACTCTCCTTTGTTCCCGACAGGGTGAGCACAAAGCACATTTCCCTGGCAGTGGAGTGGCTGCACTACTGGATCTGCCTCTTGAGGTCAAGCTGCCTGTGATCCCTGGGAGCAATAATTTATACTATACAACGAAGTTAAATAAAACGGTAATTTTTGTCATGACATTGGTTGACTTTGCCCATTTCTACTTGCTTTTAAAGTCAAGTGCTACATTATACAAATTCCATTAAGGGAATTTGCATTAACATTCACAGAAAAAAAAAATCAACTCAAACCCACATGTAAACCAAGGTATTGTTTAGGATTCATGCCAATCAACTTCATTTAGTCTGGCTTGCACAGAATCATGGGATGGACAGGTATTATTCTTAGTTCTCTCAAGTTTTGGAAGCATATTAACTTTTCTTTGTAACAACACAAAATATATTTAGTGAGATTTTATTTACTTAGAAATAAATATGTTTGGTTCAAAGGTGGAAAATTATTGGTGTTGGCCGGCATTTAATTATGTTATGATTTTAACCAATAATAAATTGGACAAAACTCTCATTATAGAAACTTCTCTATGATTTTGTTTTGAGAGAAATTCTATCTCATACACAACAGTGAGGAAAAAATGGAATTGAAGTGAGTTAACATGCTTAGGTACTTAAACTTCACTTTAATGGAAGAAAGCTCTGCCTCCCGGGAGACACTCCATGATTTCCCCCAACCTTCCTGTCCAGTCTTTACTCCCACTCAGAACCTCTGCTTCCTCCAGTTGGGGTCTTTCATACCTCCTCTCACATACCATGTAATGCTTCTGTGCCTTTCCTCACCTAACCCCCAAACCTGGTGTACCCTTCCCTCTTCTCCTCAGTCTGTGAACTTCAGCCATCTTTCAAGATTTTTTTTCTGAACTATCATAGCCCCCAGCGAGCTTATATTTCCTTAGAATTTGCATTGCCCTTGTTTGTATAATTTTACTCAACACTATAATTCTGTAATTACAGTTTTATAACTTAACTCATACTGGGTTATAGTGTATACTTCCCTCAAACACTTTCTTGTTTTTAGTTCTCAAGACTACTCCCACCCTGAAACCTACCCAGTCCTGAGTCAAACACTATCCATGAAGGAGGTGGAGGACATTCTTTTTGAATGGTTTCTTTGATTAACAGAGCCAAAAATTCTACAAGGAAGAATTCCATGAGACCCCCTTACCCTTCTACTCTCTGTGATGTCAGAAATGAGTAGGTATTTGATACTTGCCAAGTAAACATGATTTCTTAAAGCAAGTTTTGCTTCTGGAAAATATTTGTTTTTAAAAACAAATCTGTTTTTCTAGGATAGAGCAAGCTGACTAAAAACATGCCTACCTCACACAATTTAACTGGGTCACATTCACAGAAACTAGCTTTCCTACATGCTTGCCACCTATACTACTTCTCTTGTGTTTAAATTTTGCCTTCTTTCTTTTGTCTGCTTCCTCAAATATATTATTTGTTGTGTTACCATTTTCTGTCAACTATTAATTCGCTTGTCAACTACTTTTAAAAAAATGTTCTCTCTATTCTTATTATGTTCGTTTTCCCCAAACTGTCTTCATTCAATTATAATTTGGCACCAAGCAATTTCCTTGAAGACTGAGTTTGTGAGAGCTTTCCTTTTCTTTTAGTATAAGTTCCTCAATGAATAATGCTTTATATTTACACTTTTAGTGTGTTTCTTTTTTTTCCAAAGGGACACAAACCAGTTATTTTAATTGACAAACAGGATTATCCTGGCTCCAATGAATGAATTTTTTGTTAATCCTCACCTGAGGATATTTTCCCATTGATTTTCAGAGAGAGTGGAAGGGAGGGGGAGAGGCACAGAGAGAGAAATACAGGCAGTCCTCGGGTTACGTTGGATTCGAGGTACATTGTTTTGTGGTTATGTCGCCATCTCCCATTTATTTATATATATAAAAAAATTCCGTCATTTCGACGTATGTACATATGTGCTTTATGTTTTTTATTATTTATTTACCACAAGTAAAGGTCAGGAATTGTTATCTTTCTTTTAAACTTTTTTTACTGTTTCACTTCATTACTGCTGTGTATATGTTCCAGGTGAGTGACACAGGTGCTTATGTAGGTGGGTTCCAACTTACAGCGAAAATATCTCCCACGTAACCTAAGGACCTACTGTAATGTAAGAGAGACAGATCAATTGGTTGCCTCCTTCACACGCCTGGGGATCTAATCTGTAACCAGAATCGAACCAAGGACCTTTCAGTCCATGGGCCAAAGCTCTATCCACTGAGTCAAACCAGGTAGGGCATGAATAGATTTGTTTAAAAGGTGTTCTTTGTTTATAGGTCAAGTAGCCCAGGTTTGATCTTGAGAAACATCTCATCACAACTAAAGTCACTATCTAAAAGAATTTGACAGCTAAATGTCATCCTCTAAAAGAAACAGTCAGACAGACCTGGACTCCTGACTGTTGGTTGCTTCATATCTGGCTTCACTGAATTCAAGACATTGCCCCCCAAAATTCCATTCTCTTCCTTCTCAGGGAAGCACTGACAATTAAGGAATGATTGCACTTTATGATTTAGGCCCCTTGGAAGGGTTAAAGCCTGGGCTTCAAGCTGAAAACAGAAACTTTCCAAGGAAGCTTTAAATGGAAAAGAAAGCTAGCATCCTATCAGTTCCCACCAATCCCCTTTGCCCACATATGAAGCATCCTCCCACCTACATTAAGGGAGTTCTTTTAGGACCCCACCCATCCAGGCTGCTGAGTGATCAGAACATGACTGACATGGCTTCTGCCAGACAGAGCAACACAGGTCCCTGCAGACAGGTCAGGACTGTGGAGTCTTGTACATTGAATCGGGCCTGCAAACAAGATAGGTGCTCTCAGGTTTGCCACATCCCCACACATTCCAGTCACCTTTCACTTGGGCCAGTTCCTGCTTTGATGTTACTTTAGACTAAAACTTCTGTTTTCCTGAGCAAAAACACATAAACAAAAACAAAAATAATGTAAAGACACTAGGACAAAGTCCACATCTACTTCTGTCCTATACTTTTTCCCTTTCACAGGTTCTTGCTTAATATATTAACACCATCCTGCTATTAAAAATTAGACTAAGAATTCACACCAAAAAAACCAACCAACCAACCAACAAAAAAAGCCCCAACTTGGTAATGTTTTCATTTACAACTGAGATTAAATAACAGCTATTTCCTCTAAAACAGTGGTGGGGACCATTCGGCCCATGGGCCCTATAAGGCCCTGAAAATCATTTGGTCTGGCCCTGCCAAGGCATTAGGGGTGAGTTAATTAAATGTTTGACAAATATAGCAGGCTAATTTTTAAATTGATCATTTTGTATGGCCCACAAATGATATTATAAATATCCAAATGACCCTTGGCAGATAAGGTTTCCCCACCCCTGCAAAATAACACATATAGAAACATGACTATTAGCTGATATTTTTTTTCTTTTAAATATTAATGGCTATTGCACAAGGTTGTATTTGGTCTTTCACATATGGAGAAATCTCAATTCCTATCAATATCCTTCTTAACTGGTTCAATATATTAAACTTTAAAATCCAGGTCTTGATTTTTTCCCTGATTATAGCACTCAGAGATTGTTTGATTTCTTATGTTAGATAAGATCACAAGACACAATAACCCTTTAATCCATCATCTTTAACATCTGAGCTTTACTTCTATTATTATTTGATAAACTTGTTTCCATGAATCTTCAAAAAAGATTTTCTAATTTCTTCATTTTTAGATTATTGAGATATAACAGTCATAGTTAATATTATCTCTTTATACTTTGAATGCAGTGCCTTGACCTAGAAGAGGGAGGGAAGAAATGGAGAACTTAGCATTAGCTTTATCCATTAAAACACATTTTATCCTAGTCTCTTTCATTTCCTTTCTTCCTTTCTCTCTGGCTCAGGGGTAGAAACTGATGGAGATCAGTGGAGGAATTGAGTGAGGGTGGGTTTTTAGAATAATTCAGGTCAGGTGTGTGTGTGTGTGGGGGGGAGGGGGCGGGTAGGAATAAGCGATAAGCATTACCCAATCCAAATCTTTCTGTTGCTGGTTTTCCCCATGTCAAATTCTTCTTGCATGCTTTATTTTGAATGAACATTCTAGTTATTTTCAAAATTTCCGTTTTTCATCTTTTTAAATCTGTGTTTGCAGCTTTTTCAACCTTCTTATGGTTTTAACCTGACTGATTCTTATTGTCCACTTTTGGACAACCAATATAATAGTCTTCATGATCCTCATTTAAGAGCATACCATTCACGTGAAGATATCCGGAGGAGATTAAAGAAAGGAGGCTACATCACCCGCAATAATGAAGTGGGTCGAAGATTACTTCCTTTTAATCATTGAAGACTTCCAAGACTTGATATAAGTTGGCTTTTATACCTCATTGGGATGGGGGTGGGGTTTCACTTTTAACTTGGTGATACTTAATGAGAAATTCTATAAATTACTTAGTATTTTGGGTCAAGGGAAAATCAGACAACAATTGCATTTCTAAATGATACTACCTCTTCCACCTTTCTTGTTTATAATATCAAAAGGTGATTAACCAAGTAATTTGAGGATATAAAAATAATTTTCTGACTGTATTACAGTTCTCTTTCTCTGTCTCCAATGATTTTGTATGCTTGTCAAGGATTATGTCTTATGAAATTTTTAAGAACTCGAGACAAAATAAGAACACGGGTACTTACTTTGGCAGCACATATACTAAAATTGAAATGATACAGAGATCAGCATGGCCCCTGTGTAAAGATGACATGCAAATCCATGAAGCTTTCCATATTTTTTAAAAAGAAAAAAAAATTAGGAACACAGCAATATTAGCCTGATACAGTCTTGATAAAACATAAGAATAATTTTATATCCTAATATGTATTGAATATGTAATTATTATTACACTAGAGGCCTGGTGCATGAATTCATGCACATTGAAAGGACATTAATTAGAAGAAATATCTTAGAGGTTGGGGAGGGACCACGGGAGTTTGGCTCCAGGGCATGCCTGGCCCGTCTTGCCCAGTCCCAGTTGGCGGGATTCCAGCAGCAAGCTAACTGATTGGTTGGAGTGTCTGCCCCCTGGTGGTCAGTGTGTGTAATAGCAACTGATCAAGGGGTCGACCAAATGGTCGACCAATTGGTTGGATACTTAGCATATTAGGTTTTTATATATATAGATAGGCATTTTATTCTATTAACTCCTATTATGTGTACTAAATTCATAAATCATATTTTAAAAAAGTAATGAGACTTAGATATGTCCTGTTGTTTAACAATTGTAGAGAGCGACTACTTATAAAATTGTTAGCAATTTATTACTCTTGATACCAAAATGCTATCAAATTGCATATTATTAATATTTTTCCTTCAGAAAGTGATTGCTGTGATTTTTAAATGTTTATACTTATATTTTTTGTTATTGTTTTTGTTTTTTAGGTTATATGTAACTTGACTGAGTTTAACAAGTATAGGCAATATCTTACAAGTCTGAAATTAGACTTCGAAAGGCACTACATAAAAGAACAAGTAAGTTAAATAGTTAAATTTGTTTTCTTACGTAAAGTTTGAAAGAAAGGTTTACTTGTATTAAAAGTATTTTCTCGTAATACTTTTACCTTTGATTATGACAGACTATTTTTTCCAAATGAAAATTTAGAGCAGGAATAAAGAAGAATTTGAGGTTGTTTTATTGGGCCAAGAAATGGAAAGGGACCAGGCCATCTATTAATATGTCAGTGGTAGTTGGGTATAATTTAGTAACTAAATTGCTAATCCAGTGTGTTTCTTTTATCTGAGTTGGGGCCAATAGGAATAATCTATTGTGGCAGCAAGATTTTTAAACCGGAACCAAAGTTAGCTTGAGTAATAGGAGAGTAACAGTGTGAATAGTTATAATGTCCTACAGGTGACTCAAGAACATATACACTGTGTTTGTACTTAAGCACATGCAGCTGTGTTCATCCAGTAAAAAATTATATTAAAGGTAAAGTGAAATGATTAGAGGTAGAGAGAGTGAGTATGAATAGTGACTTCTTTTCAATTTTAAAATTTTTATTTAATAAAAGAATAGTTATATTGATTTTTTTAAGAGAGAGAAACATTGATATGAGAGCTCAACATGGAGTGGCTGCCTCCTGCCTGTCCGCTATGGGAACTGAGCCTGAAACCCGGACATGTGCCATGAGGGGAATGCTTTGACCAGAATGGAACCAGAAACCTCTCAGTGCATGGGGCAACAGCCAAGCGACTGAGCCACATTGGCCAGGCTCCTTTCAATTTTTGACTCAAAGTTAGTGTGTGTGTGTGTCATGCAAACACATGCCCATGAGTGAATTTGGATTTTAGGGTCAAGAAAGGTATGTGCATGTGTACTTTTACAAATTTATGTTCTACAGTGAGATGGTGGTATAGAAATGAGAATAACTTACCTTTACCTTTAAGTGTTCTATATTTCCCCCTCTGTGTCTAGAGTTTCTCTTGCCCTTCTTCCATACTTTCATTTAATTTTTTTCAGAATGGATAGAAATGTACAATGAGATATTTACTTTTAAGTTTTAGAGAGATACATTTTTACTTTGATTCAGTTACCCATGTCTGTAATGGATTCAAAATAGATTTAAATGCAGTTAAACTGACTTAGTTATTTAGAAAATACAAGAAGTTTACTAAACACTAACTATAAAAAGGTATGTCAAAGGACAATTCATTTCTGCAAATTTTAAAAAGATATATATGTATAAATACACACACATACAGATATATGCATTTATATGATGCACACTTTTTAAAATAGGGAATGCTTGCAAAACAAATAAATAAACTACAACTAAACAATCAACTACATGGACTTCCTGATGATGCACAATTCCAAAATTGGTTCTTATGGGAGGAGACCCAACCTTTTAAGGACCAGGAGCCATTAGAAATGCCCAGGTAAGATGGAAGTGAATGCATATTTTATGTATAGATTGTAGACTCAAATAAGTTGGAAAAATACTAGAAAGAATTGGAGCTAGGAATTTTTAAAAATGTACTAGACACTATTTAATTCCACTATTGACCTAAGTATAGAGAGGAAGGGAGAACAAGAGATACAGAAATTGGGAACTTGGGTGTCAAGGGAAGGAAGAGCAAATTCCACCAGAGACGACAGGATTTCTGGGAATACAAGAGGTAATCCAAACTGATAAGTAAAGGACAAATGAGATCCAAAATCCTTCCTGTTGTTGCAAATGGAGGAAAACAATCTTTTAGCACTGGCCTTTAGCAGTTGCTTCTTTTTATTTTTTAAATATATTTTATTGATTTTTTACAGAGAGGGAGGGAGAGAGAGAGAGAGAGGTAGAAACATCGATGAGAGAGAAACATCTATCAGCTCCCTCCTGTACCCCCTCTACTGGGGATGTGCCCACAACCAACGTACATGCCCTTGACCGGAATCGAACCTGGGGCCCTTTAGTCCACAGGCTGATGCTCTATCCACCGAGCCAGACTGGCCAGGGCAGCAGTTGCTTTTTATGATTCCTCTTTAAGGGTTGACAGCATTAAATTTAAGGAAGTTCATGCAAAGTCAAAAATAGAGGTTTGTCTAAACTATATCTAATGCCAATGTAGAGATGCATTGTCTCCAAAAGAAAATGTGTAAGCTCTTCAGATATTACCTGCTCATGGTCAACCATAACCATTTCATGGTCAAGCCCATATCTTAGGGATATTATCGTTTTCTCCTCCTCCTCTTTCATCCTTCATTAAGGTGACGGATTGGGCTGCACAGCCTGACTTTTATATTCTGTGGGTCCATTTTGTGGTAGTTCCATAAGCATATTGACATAGCAGAGACCTGAATTATAGATGGAAGATTTGTTTAAGGTTCTATAAGTCACTGGGGACCCAGGATACATCTTTTTCTTCGGAAATTCAACCTTTTTTTTTTCTTTCTAGATTTGAAATTAAATTTTCAGTTATTCCAGCCTTCTTTGCAAACTCACTGAATTATGAATAATTACTGTGCAAAATGTATTTTTGTGTTTTTGTTGTTAATCTTCAACCAAGGTTATTTTCTCTATTGATTTTCAGAGAGTGCAAGTAAGTGGGGAGAGACAGAGAGAGAAACATCAATGTGAGAGAGACATCGTTTGGTTGTCTCCCACATGAGGGCCCAGGATTGAGCCTGCAACTGAGGTACTTGCTCTTGACTGAAATAGAACCCATGACCCTTCAGTCTGCAGGCTGACACTCTGTCCACTGAGCCAAAATGGCTAGGACTGCGCAAAATATTTTGAAGGAATCTGCTCCACATTTTACCACTGTCTTGGCCATAAGAACAAATACTGACATGGTAGAGAGATCTGTATGACAAAGCATGGTGAGAGCTGGCTTACAAATCCATGAACAGAACTGAGAGAAAAACTGAAAATTCTTATAGTGCAAGAAATAAGACTAAGTAATGAGGTGGTCTGGGTGTGTCAAAGCAGCTGATGCCACTATAAGGGAAACATGCAATTCATCTTTACTTGCATTTGCACTTTTATTTAGTTATTTGGATAAGATAAGTATGAAATTAGATCAATGTGGACGTACAAGAGAAGAGCAGCGCCTCCTCTGGTTGGAAAGAGAAAAAAGACGACAGCAGGAACAAACAAGAAGAAAACATATTCTTCGTAGAAAATTTGAAGAGGTGAGAGATACATTTAAAATATTAAGAGAAAGATTGTGCCTAGTGTTTTATTTGAAAATAATTTTAGTTGTCTATAATATTTCTTGAAGTCATTTCAAGTCTAAGTAATTTACCCACATTAATCTTTCTTCACAGCTATGATATACAAGTTGTTACATAAAATAATGAGGCTGACACCACAAATTATATCTGCTCTTAAGGAGAGGATTGTGGAAGTTACCAGGCACCATTTAACTCCCTGATCGCTTTCAGTGTAAGGGGGATATCTTTTTAAATTTAGCATTCCTAGCCCTGGCCGGCTTGGCTCAGTGGATAGAGCGTCGGCCTGCGGACTGAAGGGTCCCAGGTTCGATTCTGGCCAAGGGCACATGCCTGAGTTGCAGGCTCCATCCTCAGTGTGGGGTGTGCAGGAGGCAGCCAATCAATGATTCTCTCTCATCATTGATGATTCTATCTCTCTCCTTCTCCCTTCCTCTCTGAAATCAATAAATAAATATATTAAAAAAAAAAAATTTAGCATTCCTAGTAGGAGTGCAGGAAGGAAAGAAGCCCATTCAAAAGCCAATGTTTGACTTCCACTACACTTGATCTGATTTCTGTTAGGCTCTTGACTTGTTCTAATTTGCTTGTTGGTGGTGACAAAATACAAGGGATTACTGTAAACACTAATCACAGTAACACTGTGCTCTTCAGGAATGGAAGAAAAAAGAGATGCTACTTCTGACAAAGTCTGCAGAAGGTGTTCAGAAAGAAGCTGGGCTAGAGATACAACGGCGCAGAAATAGAGGAGAGGGTGACAAAAAGGTAGATTTAACTTTCACCTCTAATATGGGCTGTTAGAGGAGAAGCTTTTGTTAGTTTGGATTTTTGAAAGTACCCTATACAAGATGACAATGGATTGGTTCCCCTAAATGATATGTGTTATATTTTGACCATAATGAAAAAGTCCTGCCTTATTATTTGAAACTACTGCTTCCATGCACGGATTTGTGCACATTGAAAGGAAATTAATCAGAAGGTGGCTGGTGGAGCGGGACTCGGCCAGACGGACTGGACACACCCTGGAGCCAACCTCCCACGGTCCCTCCCCACCCGGCTGCACCTGAGGTAGTGCTGTGGCTCGAAGGGCGTCTGTGGAGTGAGAAGGGTCCCTCTGGCAGGTGGGGTCCCTCAGCCTGGCCTGCAGGCTCAGCAGCTCCTGTGTTGAGCATCTGCCCCCTGGTGGTCAGTGCACATCATACTACCGGTAGGAGTGTCTGCCCCTTGGTGGTCAGTGTGTGTCATTGCTATTGGTTGGACGGTTGGATGGTTGGATGGTTGCTTAGCCTTTTATATATATAGTAACTACTTTTGATTTTATTTCACACCATAAACTATACTTGTAATTCTTATAGAAAAATGATATAACTGATTTTTTCTTAGAATCAGAATTTCTTGGAAAAATTTTCAATTTTTACCCACCAGTTAATTTTAGAGTAAGTGCTTTTAATTTTAAATAATATATAATATTTTAGGATTTAGAGTATAAATCTGTTTAAAGAGAAAGATAAATCATTTGTAATCCCAGCACCACCCTATTAACTTGTGTACACACACACACAAACATAATATTTCTCTGAATATTTGAATATTCCAATAAATAAATAAATTATGTTAGTATACCTCTTAGGCTGTTGTGTTGATTGCTTTATTTATTTTTATCCTTTATTAATCCTCACCTGAGGATATTTTTACATTTCTTTCGAGAGAGAGTAGAGGGGGAGAGACAGACACATCGATGTTAGAGAGACACATCAATTGGTTGCCTCCTGCATTGGGATCAAGCCTACAGCTGAGGTACATGTCCTTCACTGGAATTGAACCTAAGACCCTTTAGTCTGCCAGCTGATGCTCTATCCAATGAGCCAAACCAGCCAGGGTATGTAGATTACTTTTTTAAATAACAATGGCAACATGCCATATCAATAAATGTTGGTCTAACATTGTAAATTAGAGGCCCGGTGAAATTCACTCGAGGGGGGTGGTCCCTCAGCCAAGCCTGTGCCCTCTCGCAGTCCTGGAACCCTCAGGGGATGTCCGACTGATGGTTTAGGCCCGCTGCCCTGTCAGTCGGACATCTTTAGCACTGTTGTGGAGGTGGGAGAGGCTCCTGCCACTGCTGCTGTGCTCACAGGTGCTCGCCAGCTGCGAGCCCGGCTTCTGGCTGAGCAGCGCTCCCCCTGTGGGCGCGCACTGACGACCGGGGGCAGCTCCTGCATTGAGCATCGTAGTGTCATTCCGCCATTCAGTTTATTTGCATATTACCCTTTTAACCAAAAGCCAGGCTTATGCTGGTGAGTGCAGTAGCAGTGGCAGGAGCCTCTCCCACCTCTGCGACAGTGCTTAGGATGTCCAACTGTTGGCTTAAGCCTGCTCCCCAGGGGGAGTGGTCTAAGCTGTCAGCTAGACACCCCCCAAGGGCTCCCAGACTGCGAGAGGACTCAGGTTGGGCTGAGGGCCCTCACCCCTAGTACACAAATTTTGTGCACCGGGCCTCTAGTATAGGATAATCATCTTAGGTAACTTATTTTTGACATACCTAGACTAAGTGTAAGCTTTACATAATTTGGTTATACATTGATATATACTGCTATATAACAAATTTTTTAATATTGGAAATTCAAATATGTATGGAAAAGATACTTTTGTCACATGTACTTTGTAGTATTATTAGGAACTCACTGCTTAGATGGCAAACTCAGCTCATTCCAATTTTTTGTAATTATTATTTTTTAATATTCAATTTGTTACCACTTTTTTTAGTGGGAGTTCTCTCCAAGTTAGCTTTTTTTTTTTTTTTGCTTCCAGACATCTCTGAAAAATCTTCGTTTTGGAGAGCAACAGAATGCCCCAGGTTTCCCCTTAATTTATCCTGATGCTAATTTCTGTTCAGTGAGTCCTAGCCAACATTAGTGGCAACCAGTACAATGGGTAAATTCTGGCACAGGAAGTATCCATTAGACATGACCACTAATGGAAGGCATGGTAACACTAAAGACTGCTTAAGGTATATTAATGGTGGAGCTATTTGAAGCATTGATATTTCCAATAGAGTTATTCTAAATTGTCTTTTTTACAACATGTTTTACTGTAAGAACCTTTCAATTCATTTGTATGTGTATCAATATTTTTATATCTTTTCTTTCAGATTTGACTTTATATATCTTATAACTCCAAAGTATCGGCTTGAATTAGAGTTAAAAAAATAATCTTTATGATAGCCATTCTGACTGGTGCGAGGTGATATCTCATTGTGGTTTTAATTCACATATCTCTGATGATTTGTGACTTTGAGCATTTTTTTTGTGTGTCTCTTGGCCATTTGTATGTCCTCTTGGGAGAAATGTATATTCAGGCCTTATGCCCATTTTTAAAATATGATTTCTATCTTCCTGAATTTGAAGAGATTGCCTGTGTCCTAATATATGGCCTATCTTTGAAAATGTCTTGTGTGGACTTGAGAAGAATGTGTTTTCTGTAGCTTTGGGGTGAAATGTTCTGAAGATGTCAATTAAGTCAATCTGATCTAGTGAGTCATTTAGGATTGCTGTTTATTTGCTGATTTTTTGATTAGAGAATTTATCCAGTGGTGTCAGTGGGGTATTAAAGTCCCCCACTATGATTGTATTACTGTCGATCTCTCCTTTGATATCCTCCAGAAGTTTTTTTTTTATGTATTTGTGTGCTCCTGTATTGAGTGCATATATGTTTACCAGAGTTATATCCTCTTGTTGAATTTCTTTAGTATTATGAAGTGGCTCTCCTTATCTTTTGTTATGGCCTTCACTATGAGGTATATTTTGTCAAATATAAGTATTGCTACCCTAACTTTTATCTCATTTCCATTCGCCTGAAAATTTTTTTTCTGTCCCTTCACTATCAGTCTGTGTGAGTCCTTTGTTCTAAGGTGGGTCTCTTGTAGGCAGCAAATATATGGGTCATGTTTCCTTATCCATTCAGCTTCTCTATGTCTTTTGATTGGAACACTTAATCCATTTACGTTTAAGGTTATTATTGATAGGTACTTGTTAGTCGCCATTTTTATTCTTTATGCCTGTGTTCCTTCTTCCCTTTCTATTTCTTCTTTTTACAGCAGTCTCTTTAGCATTTCTTGCATTGCTGGCTTGGTGGTAATAAACTCCCTTAGCCCTTTTTTGTCTATGAAGCTCCTGATTTCACCTTCAATTTTGAATGATAGCCTTGCAGGGTATAGTATTCTTGGATTCAGTCCCTTGCTTTGCATCACTTTATATATTTCATCCAATTTCCTTCTGGCCTGATGTGTTTCTGTTGAGAAATCAGTTGATATTCTAGTGGGAGTTCCCTTGTAGGTAACTTTGTGTCTCTCTCTGCAGCCTTTAAGATTCTTACTTTGTCATTGATGTTTCCCAATTTAATTATGATGTGCCTTGGTGTGGGTCTTTTTGTGTTTATCTTGTTTAGGATTTTTTGTGCTTCTTGGAATTGTGTGGCTTTTTTCTTCTCAACATCAGGGAAGTTTTCATTATTTCTTCAAACAGGTTTTGTATTCCTTACTCATCTTCCCCTCCTTTTGGCAACCCTATTATGCAGATGTTGTTTCATTTTGTGTTGTCCCAAAGTTCCCTTAGGCTCTCTTCCTGCTTTTTAAGTTCTTTCCAGTTGCTGCTGTGCTTGGATGGTTTTTTTTCTACCTTGTATTCTAACTCACTGATGCAGTCCTCAGCTTCTTCTAATCTGCTGAAACTTTCCATTGTGTTCTTTATTGTGGCTGTGTCATTATTTACTATCAGTTCTTCTTCATGTCCTCTTGATTCTTACACATGTTGTTGAATTTGTCTTCCATCCTTTTCAGTGTCCTTATAACCATTGTTCTGAATTCTTTCTCTGACAAATTGCTTGCCTCTGTTTCCTTTTCTGGTGGGGAGTGGGCCTAAGCCGTCAGTCAGACATCCCCTGAGGGCTCCCAGATTGGGAGAGGGCAAAGGCTGGGCTGAGGGACCCCCCGAGTGCAGAAATTTCCATGTCTCTGGATACACTCCCTTCATCAGTTTATTTTGTTACTTAGATTCCATATATGAGTGAGATCATGTGATACTTGTCTTTCTCTGACTGACTTATTTCACTTAGCATGATACTCTCCAGGCCCCTCCATGTTATCTCAAAGAGTAAGAGATTCTTCTTTTTTACTGCTGCAGAGTATTCCATGGTATAAATGCACCACAGCTTTTTTATCCACTCATCTACTGATGGGCTTTTGGGCTGTTTCCAGATCTCAGCTATTGTAAATTGTGCTGCTATGAACATAGGGGTGCACACATTTGCTATATTGGTGTTTCAGTTTTCTTAGGATGTATTCCTAGAAGTGAGATCACTGGGTCAATTGGCAGTTCCATATTTAATTTTTTGAGGAAACTCCATACTGTTTTCCATAATGGCTATACCAGTCTGCATTCCCACCTGCAGTATACTAGGGTTCCCTTTTCTCCACATCCTCACCAGCACTTGTGATTTGTTGATTTGTTGATGATAGCCATTCTGACAGGTGTGTGAGGTGATACTTCATTGTCATTTTGATATGCATCTCTCTGATGATCAGTGACTTTGAGCATTTTTCCATATGTCTCTTGGCCATCTGCAGATCCGCTTTGGAGAAGTGTCTATAGGTCCTTTGCCCATTCTCTAATTGGATTGTTTGTCTTCCTTTTGTTAAGTTGTATGAGTCCCTTATATATTTTGGATATTAACCCTTTATTATATATATCATTGCAAAATATGTTCTCCCATACAGTGGGCTCCCTTTTCGTTTTGTTGGCTTCTTTTGCAGTACAGAATATTTTTATTTTGATGTTGTCCCATTTGTTTATTTTTTCCTTAGTTTCTTTTGCTCTAGGAGATGCATCTGTAAACATATTGCTACAAGAGATGTTTACTGCCTATGATTTCTCTTAGGATATATATGGTTTCATGACTTATACTTAAGTCTTTTATCAATTTTGAGTTTATCCTTTTGTATGGTGTAAGTTGGTGGTCTAGTTTAATTTTTTTGCATGTATCTGTCCTATTTCCCAACACAACTTATTGAAGAAATTCTCTTGACTCCATTATATGCTCTTGCCTCATTTGTCAAATGTTAATTGAGCATAGTGGCTTGGGTCAATTTCTGGGGTCTCTGTTGTGTTCCATTGATCTATATATGCCTGTTCTTGTGGCAGTACCAGGCAGTTTTGATTATGGTGGTTTTGTAGTATAACTTGAAATCTGGTATTGTGATTCCTCCAACTTTGTTTTTCTTTCTCAAAATTGCTGCAGCTATGCAGTATCTTTTCTGATTCCATATAAATTTTTGGAGTATTTGTTGACTGGATCTGTGAAATATACTATTGGTATTTTAATAGGGATTGCACTGAATTTATAGATTGCCTAAGTTAGTATGGACATTTTAATGATGTTAATTCTACCAATCCATGAACACAGAATATTCTTCCACTTGTTTATATCTTCTTCTATCTCTTTTTTCAACATCCTGAAGTTTTCAGAGTTCAGGTCTTTGCTTTCTTGGTTAAGTTTATTCCTAAGTATCTTCATTTTTTTTTGTTGCAATGGTAAATGGGATTGTTTGATTAGTTTCTCTTTCTGGTAATTCATTATTGGTGTATAAAAAAGCCATAGATTTTTGGGTATTGATTTTGTACCCTGCTACATTGCCAAATTCACTTACTAAATGTAGTAGTTTTAGGGTGGAGTCTTTAGGGTTTTCTATGTACAACATTATGTCATCTGCAGATAATGAGAGTTTTACTTCCTTCTTCCCAGTTTAGATGCCTTTTATTTCTTCTTGTCTGATCTCTTTGGCTATGACTTCCAATACTATATTGAGTAAGAATGGTGAAAGCGGATATCCCTGTATTGTTCCTGTTCTTAGGGGAAATGGTTTTAGTTTTGCCCATTGAGTATGATGTTTGCTGTAGGTTTGTCATATATGGCCTTTATCATGTTGAAATATGCTCTCTCTCTTCAAACTTTGCTGAGAGTTTTTATCAAAAATGGGTGTTGAATTTTGTCGAATGCTTTTTCTGTATCTATTGATATCTATTTTTTAAATAATATATTTTATTGATGTTTTTACGGAGACGAAGGGAGAGGGATAGAGAGTTAGAAACATCGATGAGAGAGAAACATCAATCAGCTGCCTCCTGCACACTCCCCACTGGGTATGTGCCCGCAACCAAGGTACATGCCCTTGACCGGAATCGAACCTGGGACCTTTTAGTCCGCAGGCCAACGCTCTATCCATTGAGCCAAACCGGTTAGGGCTGATCATGTGATCTTTGTCTTTCAACCTGTTTATGTGATGTATCACATTTATTAATTTGTGAATATTTTACCAGCCTGCATCTCTGGAATAAACTCCACTTGGTCATAGTGTATGCTCTTTTAAATATATTGCTAGATCAGATTCGCTAATATTTTGTTGAAGATTTTAGCATCTATGTTCATTAGGGATATTGGCCTGTAATTCTTTCTTTCTTTCTATCTGGGTTTGGAATTAGGATAATGCTGGCCTCATAAAAAGAGTTTGGAAGTGTTCCTTCCTCTTGGATTTTTTGAAATAGTTTGAGGAGTATAGGTGTATTAATTCTTTGAATTAAGAACTGCTGCTGTATTAGTTCTATATTAGTAATATAGGAGTATTAGTTCTTTGAATCTTTGGTAAAACTCCGCTGTGAAGCTGTCCGGACCTAGGCTTTTGTTTTCTGGGTGTTTTATGATTACTGCTTCTGTTTCATCAGTTGTGATTGGCCTATTCACGTTTTCTGATTCTTCCTGATTCAGTTTTGGGATACTGTATTTTACTAGGAATTTGTCTACTTCATCCACATTGTCCAGCTTGTTGGCATATAGTTGTTCATAGTATTTTCTAACAATCCTTTGTATTTCTGTGGTGTCAGTGGTTATTTCTCCAATTTTGTTCTATTTCATTTATTTGGGTCTTCTCTCTTTCTTTTTTTTAATTTATTATTATTATTATTATTATTATTAGTTAAGGTATTACAAATGTGTCCTCATCCCTCCCATTAACCCCCAACCTGCCCCCTCCCCCACTCATGTTCTCATCCCGCTGTTGTCCATGTCCATTGGTTTGGTTTATATGCATGCATACAAGTCCTTTGGTTGATCTCTTCCCCTTACCCCCACCCTCCCCTACTTTCCCTCTGGGGGTTGATAGTCTGATTGCTGTTTCTCTGTCTTTGGATCTGTCCCTGTTCATCAGTCTATGTAGTTCTCTATATTCCACAAATGAGTGAGATCATGTGATATTTATCTTTCTCTGACTGGATTATTTT
>NW_006286263.1:2163077-2172132 GCF_000327345.1 Myotis davidii | reverse complement strand
CTCCTTTTTTAATTTTTTTTTTCTTCTGAGCCAGCTTTAGCTTTGAGGCTGGGCTCCAGCTCTTAGGCCTCTACTGCTGAAAGAAGGTTTTTGGTTTGTTTACCTTCTGTATTTGAAACAATGTTGCGATCCTGCTGGTTGAAGTCTGACAGGCTGAAACAGGTTTCTGGGTGTTTTTTTTTTTTTAACTTCTATGTTTGTAACATAGTTGCTTAGAGTTGCAACTCTGAGGCCAGCAGCCCCAGTCAGGGAACGTTGGAGTCCTCCGTCACTGAAGCAAGCAAGCCTCATGTTAGTTTCAAGCTGCCTGACTGCCGGCCACCATCTTGGCTGGAAGTTAATTTGAATATCACCGGGATTAGCCAATGTGAAGGGTAGTGGTCATATGCTAATTATCATGTTTCTCTTTTATTAGATAGGATACTTCTTTCCCCCTCTCTCCTCTCTACAGACAATTAGGCTGCTTGTTGTTGTTCCACATCTCACTGATACTCTTCATTCTGTCATTTTGTTTCTCTTAGTTTTTTTCCTTTGAATGGTTTCTGTTCCTCAACAGGAATTAATTGATCTCTTCTTTGGAATTGTCTACTGTGCTTTATTTAATGTATCCATTGTATTACTGTTTCACATATTTAAAATTTTTATTTTGTACCTTTTTATATCTTTCATGTGAACATGTGGAATGTAGTTATGTTATCCATGTTAATGTTATTTTCTTTAATTTTAATATTTGTGTCATTTCTTGATCAGTTTTGATTGATTTAGTCATTTTAAGGGTCATATCTCCCTGCTTCTTTATATGCCAAGTAGTTTTTGATTGGTTGCCAGATATTATGAAGGTTACTTTTTTGAGTGCTGAGGATTTTTTGTTGTTAAAAATGTTTTTAGCTTTTTCCTTGGATGTAGATAATTTATTTAGGAATAGTTTGCTATCAGACTTGCTTTTTAAAATTGGTTAGATGGAGCCAGAACCAGGTTTACTCTGGGACTAGTAGTTTCCCACTACTGAGGCAAGACCCATGTTAATGCTCTGCCCAACACTCTGTGAATAACATGTTTCCAGAGAGGCTGTTGAGGATACACATGACAAGTGGGTGAGGAGTGCTAGTCCCTAATCCTTTAGAATGGGCCTTTCTGTGGCCTTGGATAGTTTTTCACATGCATGTACTGATCCATTCTCTTGCTGATTATGCTAGGGAACCCTCTGAGGAGATCTGGGGTTCTTGCTCTGTGCAATCATATCCTTTCTGATACATTCAGGATCAATATTAGCCCTGAGATTCATAAAGGGAAGTCACATTTCATGTAAATATGTCATGTTTACCTATTGTTGGCCTGCATGACTGTGGTTAAGTCACACAGACATCCTCCAATTGAAGGTGATTTAGAAATGCCCTCAGCTTCCCAGGACAGCTATGGATTAAGAGACCCTTTCTAATCTGAAACTGGACTAGTTCCCTGAATATGTGTAGTGAAGTAAATTGCATCTATGTGATAAACATGTATATTTATCATGTTTGACCATAAATGGAAATTTAATGCTTAATATACAACCCTCCCAGATTTGTACTCAGAGTAACCTTACAAGTCATGAATGACCATTCATTTCTAATATATTATCATATTATATCTGTCCAGCATCCACTTACTCTGGTGCTATTTTTAATCTTGTACTATAATACTATAAATACTAGTGGCCTAGTGCACAAAATTTGTGCTCTGGTAGGGTCTGTATGGCCTCCAGCCAGGTAGTTCCTCCCTTCCCCCAGCCGCCTGCCACCACTGCCATGCTGCAAGCTGGGGCCTCCCTCCCCAGGGCTTCCCTCCCTTCCCCTGGCTGGTCCCACCCCCAGTCAAACTCCCAGATGAACTCACGGTCGAGGAGACAATGCATAGTACACTTGTATTATATAGGATTTGTTTTGCATTTTTTAAATAGCAAATTGATGCTAACCACTATATTTTATTTAATGTTTTAGAAACACTCTGTTTTAGAGAAAAAAATGGCGTATCATTTACCAAAAAAGCAAGAAAATGGCTTCAAAAGAAAAGAGATGGGAAAAAATCTATCTGATGACAAAGGACAAGATGGAACACAGTGTAAATGCAAGAACATTAAAAATGATGTGGTTCTGTAGAAAGCACTCTTCTATGTATTTAAATTAAAATTCTTTTGTAAAACTTTGCTTACTCTTGCTCTACTTGCTTTGTAGCAGGCACAGTTCTAGGCATTTCCCTATTATAGTTCAAGTGAAAAGTAGACATATATGTTAAAAAAGAAACCAAATAATCTTACCAAATGATTCTCTGACAAGTTTTCCTATACTGCAGTTCTATCTAATTTCCCTATACCTAAACGAGTATGTTGCTACTGAAATTTGAAAAAGTTGCATGTAAGAGAATGGTTATTATATACCAATACTAGAGGCCTGGTACACAAAATTCGTGCCGGGGGGGGGGGGGTCTCTCAGCCCAACCTGCACCCTCTCCAATATGGGACCCCTTGAGGGATATCCGACTGCCCATTTAAGCCCAATCCTCTGCAGGCCTGGTTGCCCCCAACTGCTCTTCCCTGCAGGCCTGGTCACCCCTAACTGCCCTCCACTGCAGGCCTGATTGTCCCCAACTGCCCTCCCCTGCAGGCGTGGTTCCCCATCTACTCTCCTCCCCTGCAGGCCTGATCGCCCCCAACTGCCCCCTCCTGCAGGCCATCTTGTGACCACATGGGGGTGGCCATCTTGTGTGTTGGAGTGATGGTCAATTTGCATATTACCTCTTTATTAGATAGGATAGTTTTCTTATATGTTGCCAGCCAGAAAGAATAATAGACAATACCAAAGAAAAACAAAGGGAAGAAGGAAGGGAGGAGTTAGAGAAGGAAGGAAAATAAGAAAGAATTGAAGGGAAAAAAGAAGGAAATAAAGTTTAAAGGAGAAATATTAGGTCTCGACTTTTCTATGCTTGATCTCTACCAGCTGTCTTTTATTTATAACATTATAAAAATACTAGAGGCCCAGTGCATGAATTCATGCATGGGTGGGGTCTGGCTGGCTCACCCTGATGGGGCTTATCTGGCCAGGCCCTTGGGAGGGAGGGGCCATGGGCGTTTGATGGCTGGCCCTACCCATGATTCAGGTGTTGGGGCCGATTGGGGGCTTGGTATGCCGAGTAGGGGTTGCAATTAGGGCCTGGATCAGGCTGGTTGGCTGCCACAGTGCATGTCATAGCCACTGTTTGTCCTGGTTGTTCTGCCTTTCCGGTCTCTGGGCTTTTATAGATATACTAGAGGCCTGGTGCACAAAAATTTGTGCACTCAGTGGGGGGTTCCCCTCAGCCAGGCCTGTGCCCTCTCACAGTCTGGGACCCCTCGGATGATGACCACCTGCTGGCTTAGGCCTGCTCCCGGAGGATTGGGCCTAAGCTGGCAATCAGACATTCCTCTGGCAGCCCGGCAGCCCTCGGGGGTTTGCCCTGAAGGGTGTCCTGGATCAGGGTGGGGGTCCTGCTTGGGTGACTGGGCAGCCTGGGTGAGGGGATGATGGCTGTTTGCAACTGGTCACACCCCCTTCAGGGTGGGGGTCCCCACTGGAGTGCCTGGCCCACCTGGAAGAGGGGATGATGGCTGTTTGCAGCTGGTCACACCCCCTTCATGGTGGGGGCCCCCACTGGGGTGCCTGGCCAGTCTGGGTAAGGGGCTGAGGGCCATTTTCAGGCTGGCGGGCAACTGAAGCTCCCAGACTCTCCTTTTTTTCTTTTTTTTTTTTTCCTGGGATTTATTTACCTTCTATACCTGAAACTTTGTTTTCTTCAGTGGAACCTCCTGCTTGCTCCAGCTCCGTGGCCATGGCCGGCTGAAAGCAGGTATCTGGGGTTTATTTATCTTCTATAATTCAAACTTTGTTGCTTTCAGTGGAGCTCAGAGCTGGCCACGGCAGTTGGGAAGCATGGCTTCCTCCATCACTGGAGCAACCAAGCCTCCTGCTTGCTCCAGTTCCATGGCTGCCGGCCTCCATCTTGGTTGGGTTAATTTGCATATAGTCGCTCTGATTGGCTGGTGGGCATGGCTTAAGGCATAGCGAAGGTATTGTCAATTTGCATGTTTGTCTTTTATTAGATATATATAGACAGGGTACTTTATAAAATCAATTTAATTAATAATATTAATTAAACTTTCATAGCCAGAATGCAAAAACTGTAGACCTGTTTTAATTATCTGTTACTCTGTAATATCAGGAAAACGTGATCAGCTTCCATTCAGTTATCCTCAAAGCATCTATCCATCCTATCTTGCCCCACTAGTCCTGTTTCTAGGTGAGAGTCTACTTATGTCACTCCAGTAAATTATTAACTAGTCTCTACTGGCTCTTAATTTAACCTATTTCAAACCCATTTTTAAAACTGCTGCTTAATGATACTGTAAATTGTCTTCTGATTGTTTCTTTTCCTGGCCCCAAAATGTAAAGATCCTCATTACCTCTCAGATGAAGCTCAGACTTCTTATGCAACTAACCATTCATCACATTCATCACTGTCTAGAGTCCACACCAAATCTAACTTTTTACTTTATTGCACATATCTCCTTGAAGAAGGCAGCTATGATCTAAGCCAGGGGTCCTCAAACTATGGCCCGCAGGCCACATGCGGCCTGCCAAAAACATTTATCTGGCCTGCTGGGTGTTTTTGCCGCTGCTGCCTGTTCCTTAGCAGCCAACTCATCCCAGGCCCGCAGTGCGCATGTGTGGAATGTGCGTTGCACTCTCCAACTCCCTTCCTTCTCTCTGTCTCTCAACTCCTCCTCTCAGTCTCGGGTGTGATCAGATGAGCCATGAGCTTGCCTGTGCAGAGCCTGCTGCTGCCTGAGGACCAAGGTAAGAACAAGTTAGGATTTTTTTGTTTTTTTGAAGTTAGGAGGTCTATTTTTTAATTTTTATTTTGCAGTTAGTAGGGCCTTTTTTTTTTGAAGTTAGGAGAGCCTTTTTTTTTTTTTGAAGTTTTGTTTTTTTACTTCAAAATAAGATATGTGCAGTGTGCATAAGAATTTGTACATAGGTTTTTTTTAAACTATAGTCTGGCCCTCCAGCGGTCTGAGGGACAGTGAACTGACCCCCTGTTTAAAAAGTTTGAGGACCCCTGTTCTAAGCGATACATACATAGACTCTTGAGCCAAACCACTGAAGTCCAAGTGCTGCTTTACCATTTTCTAACCAGGTAAATAGTTTGGACAAATAACCTCTCTAAGCCACAGTTCCATCATTTGAAAACAAAGGTAATACTCCTAAATAATTCCTATAAAATATTTAAACATTCTAGCCCATAGTAAGCACTCTATTTCATTGTCCAATCAAATGTGACTACTGACCATTCCTAAAACACAATTTCCCTTTCATACTTCTGTACCCCTTTCATCCAATTTTCTCAGCCTGGACTGATGTGCTCACTGAGCATCTGTCCACATTCTACAATCCTTTAAACTCCACTGTAAATGAAACTCCATGAACTCTTACATAAGTGTAACTAAAACATCCCTCTTCTTTGAATCCTTATAGTGCTTGTGTCATTGTTTTTTTATTTTTGATATATTCAAAGCCCACTGTTCTTTTTATTTATTCATTTATTTATTTTGAATTGATCCTAAGAGAGGAAGGAAGGGAGAAAGAGAGAAACATTGATATGAGAGAGAAACATTGATCAGTTGCCTCCCATACGTGCCCCAATG
This sequence comes from Myotis davidii, assembly GCF_000327345.1. Classification (NCBI taxonomy): domain Eukaryota; kingdom Metazoa; phylum Chordata; class Mammalia; order Chiroptera; family Vespertilionidae; genus Myotis; species Myotis davidii. Next base: position 2,166,416 of record NW_006286263.1, on the reverse strand, counting down.
GGGATTGAACCCACAACCTAGGTATGTGTGCTGACCAGCCATCAAATCTGCCTCCGTTTGGTGTACAGAATAACACTCTAACCAACCAAACCACACTGGCCAGGGCTACTTTGTGTCATTCTTGATACACTAATTATATACTTCCAACTGTCTTAATCACCCATAATATTGTAACCTTTGTGTTTCTCAGGGCACCTGATTCCATATGTAGATATGTAAGTATAGACCAATGATGTATTTGCTGAATGAACTAATCCATCTATCAGCTCATTGAGACGACACAATGTCATGCCTCAGAAATCACTTCAGTAACTACATGCATTTCTTACCCTTCAACTGTTAACTTTCTCATTAAATAGCAAAAACAGTTTCAAGTAGACATTTTAAACACTTGTTACTTCAAATCCCCCTCTTTTGAAGATGTGGAATATAAATAATTTATATTATCGAGGTGAAAGAGAATAAGAATACTTGTTTCACAGATGAAATGAAATCCTACCTCTGTGGTAATGTTGTTATCTTCCACAAAGTAGGCCGCTTCCAGAGGGACAGGGAGAGAATGGACAAGGATGGGTCTCTCGAGGGAATCTGCTCCAGTGGGGAGACAGATGGCTCTCACATTTTATATCTCTAACAAAAACCCATTGAGCACACCTGTTGAGAGGGTCCTTTGCCCCCTAAAGGTTTAGGAACAGGAACTAAAATCAGCTCTATCACGAACAAGGAACATGGATGGTGTCTTATGCCCGGCTGTGGGCACACCTAAGAACTGCAATGGTCACTGTGGGCTGGTGCATCTCCAGCCAGTATGTTGGTGTGCATCCCCACAAAGAGGAAATTACATTTTCCAGTTGAGCTGGGTGTAACCTTTCCTCTCTGCCAGAAGAAAATTCTACCCCCATTTAACTTGAGGGATACTATTTCAATAGTTATTGTCTTTCTTCCAATTTCACATCTTTCCATCTTCCCCAATACTTCCCCCGCAGTCTCACATGTAAATTAACATATGAAATAGATGTCACATATTCGATGAAACTTTGTACATGTTTGGCTAAGCCTAGTGAAAAAGACACTAAAAGTATCATAGATTGAATTGGGGAAAAAAAGTATATTACCTGATAAACTGTTGCAGCTGAAATTTCTAGACATAATAGACATTGAGCTGTCGATCTAGAACAATGCCTTTAAATTCATGTAGCATTAGTGTGAGTTCTCAGGTTGTTGACTCTTTGTGTTGTGCTACAACTGAAGTTGGCTAAGTTTTCATGTGAAGAGCTAGATAGTAAACACCACAGGATTGCACGGCATATGGTCTCTGTCAAAACTATTCCATTGTGCCTTCTATTTCATTGTAGCACAGTGAAGCTGTAAACAAAATAAGAACAGATGCATGTGGCTGTGATTCAATGAAAATTTATTCATGAACAGTGAAATTCAAACTTTAATTTCTACATCACAAAATATTATTTGTTTTCTTTTTTCATGATTAAAAAACTATAAAACGATTCCTATAGTTTTGAAGGCTGGTCAAAAATAGATGGCAGGCCAGATTTATGCCATGGGTGGTAGTTTGCGGCCCCTGTACTATTTAAATTTTGGACCCATAAATTAGTTGAATATGATAACTATATTCTGTTGTAGTGTATAGATGTCAAATTATATTCAGTTCATTGTTTTCATTGATTTTCTGCCTGCTAAATCTGCCCATTTATAATAGAGGGGTACTGAGGTCTCTAATTATGATAGTAAATTTGTCTATTTTTCTTTGTAGTTTTTTTTTTTGCCTCATGTAGTTTGTCACTCTGTTACTGGGTGTCTATGTTAAGGATTGTTATATTTTCTCGAAGAATTGGCTGCTTTATCATTATGTAATGCCCTTCAGTATTCCTGATATCTTCCCTTGCTTTGAGGTTTGTTTTATCTAAAATGAATACAGCTACTCCTGCTTTCTTTTGGTTAATGTTAGGTTAATATGTGTTTTCTATCACTTTACCCTAATCTATATGTCTTTATAAAATGTAGTTTCTTATAAACAACATTTAGTTGAGTTTCTTTTGAGCCAGGCTGGCAATTTGTCTTCTAGTTGGTGCATTTAGACCATTGATGTTCAAAGTTATTACTAACCATAAAGGAAATTAAAGATAAATACCACTAATCTTCCAAAACTTTATAGATCATTTTAATGTCAGAACCTTTACTGGCAAAACAAAACAAAACTGGTGCAAATATTCCCAAATTATAAATTAAATAGATCATATGAAGTTCTTAAAATGAACACTAAATTATAAATTTTCCAATATCACAAAGAAATATTGTTCTTTCAATTCAACATTTCAATGCTGTAGCACTTAAAAGATTGCTATGGAGAAACCAAGATGGTGGCATAGGTAAACACCAAAGATTGCTGCCTCACACAACCACTTCGAAAATACAACTAAAAGACGGAACGGGCATCATCCAGAACCACAGGAAGGCTGGCTAAGTGGAAATACTAAAACTAGAAGGAAAGAGAAAAGCATACCGAGACTCAGAGGAGCTGTGGTGTGGAAGTTAAGTGCATAAGTACGGAGGCGGATGCAGAAAGGGCTGGCGGCTGAGGACACGGCTTTTTCAATCGAGAGGGAGACTCAAACTCCCTACTGCTCTGAACTCCAGTTCTGGGCGAATCTCTGGGGACCCTGACTGACACGGGGAAAGGCTAGACTGTCTGGCATCGTTCGCGTCTCGAGGGCAGCTTTCTCTCAGAGGTGGTTGCAGTGATTACCTGGACACTGAGACTCAGGGCCTCTTAAGGAAGGACTGACGATCAGCCATAGCTGTATGCTCCACCCTATTGATCCCCTGGGATCCTAGTGATTACCGAGGGACACTGAGACTCAGGGCCTCTTAGGGAAGGACTGATGATCAGCCATAGCTGTTTGCTCCGCCCTATTGATCCCCTGGGACCCCGCCCCACCCAAGCTGTGCACAGAGGCTTTTGCAAGATGAAAATTACCTAACAAACTTGCAGCTGGCCCAAGGCCCCAGGGCAACTTGCATTCCTTCACAGCTGAGTTCTGGCTAAATAGCCTCGGGCAAAGGCTAGATTGCACCTCCTGAAAGATCCAGGAGCCAATATACCCGGTGGTCAGAGTGACTCAGTGAGCACCAAACCCCACTGAGGCAAGTCTTGCCCCAGAGGGATGTCTCCAGCACAGAAGTTCTCCCACTGCAGACACAGCTGATTCTCACAGCCAATTGGTCAATTCCTCCCAGTGATACCTACAACAGTCAAGGCTTAACTACAGCAAGACTGTGCACAAAGCCCAAAAGGGGTGCACTAAGAGTGTCCACCTCTGG
>NW_006286263.1:2161816-2162568 GCF_000327345.1 Myotis davidii | reverse complement strand
GTACCACAGGAAGCTGGCTGAGTGGAAATTCTACAACTAGAAGGAAAGAGAAAAGCATACCGAGACTCAGAGGAGGTGCAGTACGGAAGTAAAATACTAAGGTGCGGAGGTGCATGCGGAGCGGGCTGGCGGCAGAGGGTGCAGTTGTCGTTTTCAATGAGGAGGGAGTCTCAGGCTCTGAGCTTCAGTTCTGGGCAAGTTTCTAGGGACCCAGAGTCATACGGGAGAAGCAGACTGTCTGGCATTGGTCGGAACTCGAGGGCAGCTTCCCCTTCAAGGGGCTTGCAGCGATTACCAGGACACTGAGAAGCAGAGCTCCTGAGGGCAAGACTGAGAGCAGCCATAACTGCTAGCTCTGCTCGTTTGATCCGGGGGGACCCGCCCCGCCCAAGCACTGCATGGAGGCTTTTGCTGGGTAGCCTCAAGCAAAGGCTAGATTAGCACCTCCCTAGAGAATCAGGAGCAAGTGCGCCCAGTGGTCATAATGAGACCATCCAGTTTTCACCTCCTCAGACCCTTAAAGGACACACTCAGGGGGCAGACTCAGTGAGCACCAAAGCCCCACTGAAGCAAGTCTTGCCCCGGAGGGGTGTATCCAGCACAGAAGTTCTCCCACTGCAGACACAGCTGATTCTCACAGCCAATTGGCCTGGAGGGCAATTCCTCACAGTGATAACTACAACAATCAAGGCTTAATTGCAACAAGACTGTGCACAAAGCCCACAAGGGGGTGCACCAAGAGTGTCTACCTC
>NW_006286263.1:2156687-2161098 GCF_000327345.1 Myotis davidii | reverse complement strand
CGATAAACAAGTGAATCTAAAAATCAGGTGAATAATCTGATGAACAGAATGAACTGGTGATTATTATAGAATCAGGGGCATAGAAAGGGAGTGGACTGATTATTCTTGGGGGGGTGGGGAAGGGGTTAGAGGGATGCGGGAAGAGACTGGACCAAAATCGTGCACCTATGGATGAGGACAGTGGGTGAGGAGTGAGGGTGGAGGGTGGGGTGGGAACTGGGTGGAGGGGAGTTATGGGGGGAAAAAAGAGGAACAAATGTAATAATCTAAACAATAAAGATTTAATTAAAAAAAGAGTTAACTAGTTTTTATCTTAATAACAATGTATAGATGTTACATTGGTGGGACAAACTGCTCTCTGTGGGCACAGTGGTTTCCTTAGAGAATACTGCTACTTGCACCCAGAAAAATCTGAGGTAAGAGACCAGAGTGGATGAGAGAGACATGACTTTTCACCTCAGTACATGCAAACAACAAGTGCTACACTGATAATCTCAAAAACTAAAAAATTACATGCCTTTTTTTAGATTTATATTCTGATGCTCTTGAATACCATAAGGGGACTACATCAAATATTTACTAACTTCTACTATGTCTCAGGCACAGCAGGGAATGTAAGCATATGAAAGAAGCTTGCAGCCTTTGGCTCAATATAATATTTTAATTCTCTAACAAATATCCATTGAGTAATTTAGATATGCTTTCTCAAATAGTCACATTTCAGATATATTTGGGAATTGTTTAATGATTATGCTTCTATATTATGTTTTGGATAAGCTTGGAGTCCATGTTTAATAAAATACGTTAGGCAATGAGTGCATTGTTCTGATGATTATCATAGCACAATAATATGTTAAGTTCATTAAATAAAATTAATTAAGTATTGCATTTCACAGAAAGTCAGATTATTAATATTTAAACAAAATAACTTTTTTGCATAGGAACAAAAGGACATAGTCTATCCTCAATGTCAATTATTTTACAGGTGAAGATCATCTTTCAAAAAGCTTTTCTTGTGAATTCTTAATAAATAAGCAAAGGCCTTCTGGTACATTTACACCATGGAACACTATGCATCAGTAAAAAAGTATTTCTTACCCTTAGAGACAGCATAGAGGGAACTGGAGAGTATTATGATAAACAAAATAAGCCAGTCAGAGAAAGACACATAGCACCTGACTTTACTCATATACGGAATCTAGAGAACAGAATAAACTGATGAATAAAATAGATCCAGAGACATAGAAGCATGGGATAGACTTGAATCTCGGAGGGAAGGTGAGGGTGGGTGGGTTGTTGGGAAGAGATTAACTAAAGAACTGTATTTATGTATGCATAGCCCATGGACACAGACAATAATGTGGTCAAGGCCTGGTGTGGGTGTGGGTGGGTGTGGACTAGAAGGGGTTAATGGGGGAAAAAAGGGACATCTATAATACTTTCAACAGTAAAGATTAAAAAAAAGCAAAGACAACACATTCCTAAAAGCCTGTAACAATACCCTAATCAAATGTGAGATATGTAAGCAATATATTCTCATTAAATTTTGTCAAATATTACATGAATCAACATCACATGATTGGAGAATAATACCTGTTATACAATAATTATTTCTTTATATGATGACTTTAAAATGTATGAATTCTCTTTAAAGACATTACTAAATAACTTTTCTGAAACTTTTTCTTTTCTTTTTTTTTACTTTTACAAAAGTACTTGGACATTTTTATGAACTCCCCTCCATGTAGCTTCAAGCTACCAGGACACAGGCCCCACCAACAGCCTTAATCTTCTCCTCAGCTCTTCTGCTGAAGAACTTGGCCTTCACAATGACAGGCTGCTTTGGGAGCTTTCCCTTCCCCAGAACTTTGTAGTAGCTCTATCGCACCACATCAATGATAGGAGCAACTCCAGTCTTGCTTTTGGCAGCATTCACCCGTGTCTGCTCACTGACCAGGGTCCACAGTTTATCAAGGTTGATTGTTGGGCAGAAGCTCTGGTTCCTCTTCAAGTGGTAATGCCTCATACCAACTTTCCCAAAGTAACCTGGGTGATATTTGTCGAAGTTGATCCTGTGATGATACAGGCCGCCAGCATTATTGCGGCCCCCCAGGTGCTTCCTGTGCTTGCCGATGGGGCCATGGCCATGGCTCACATGGCCCCGAAGTTTCCTGGTCTTCCTCAGTCTGGATGCTATGTCGGTGGCCGAGTTGCCTGAAACTTTTTCTAATATTAGTATTGGGAAATGCTGTTAAAATTATAAGTGATTTGCCCTGACCAGTTTGGGTCAGTGGATAGAGCATCGGCCTGCGGACTGAAGGGTCCCAGGTTCGATTCCGGCCAGGGGCGTGTACCTTGGTTGTAGGCACATCCCCAGTGGGAGGTGTGCAAGAGGCAGCTGACCGATGTTTCTCTCCCATCGATGTTTCTAACTCTCTATCCCTCTCCCTTCCTCTCTGTAAAAAATAAATAAAATATAAAAAAATAAGTGATTTTATCAAACAAAAAATTGATTCACATAAATGATGGCCAACTAGAAATTCTCATTTCTAAAATAGCATCATAATATTGCTTAAAGTAATCCTGGGAAACTTCACTGACTAACTTAATTAGAGATTAAAAGGCCTTTGAGAAAGAACCACCTTCTAACACCCACCACATAGTTTTGTAAACATATAGAAGAAAAACGAAGGAGAAAAAAATCCAAATACAAGGGCAATTGAGTTTTTGGAGAATATTTTCTTGTAGCTGGGGACCAGCCACTATAGTATTACTCAGGGGTAAAGGATATAAAAGAACATGAAAAACTGGGAACTTCTTTATTTGGCATCACCATAGTTTAATATAGTAAGATATTGGATGAAGACAGCTGACATGTTGGGGCAATAGAAAAAAACAAAATGATGAGTTGTTATCACAAAATTTATACTTAAATTTATTCTTCTATGCATAACATGGTAAACACAGAATGAAGTGATGTCAGAAGAGTGGCAATGTAAGGGCGCAACTTTTCCTCTCCCCCAGACATTTCAACCAGTTAAACATCTATAACTCAACAAAGAAATCTCTGCTCTGCACAGATGCACACCTGAGAGACCCATGCAGTGAAACACATCAAGAATCTGGGAATAAACAGGGAAACCAGAAGGGAGGAAAGCACAGAAGGCCTGCAGCCAGGAGCTCATGGCTCAGCAGGCCAGGAGAGGGGAGAAAGGTGGAGGTAATAGGGGCTTCCCTTGGCTAGGCAGGAGGAACAAAGAGCTGCAGGGGTGAGGGCAGCCCAGCAGAGTGAGCTGTGAGCAGTGAGAGAGCAAATAATGTCTGAGCTGGCAGGCACCTGACAGAGGTGTTTCAGACAGAAACAGAGCCACAGAGCCCTGCCTTAGTTTGAACCCTGAAGACTCACCTCCTCTTGCCTTTGGAATTGGGTCCAGAAGCATATCATCAGTAATCCAAGAGCTGTTGTAATAGAATTGCTGTTTCCTTCTTTGACTGATCCTCAGGAGGGGTTCTTGGGGTGGGACCTTGCGGAGATCAAAGGTCGCCATTGTAGTGAGGGCAAAACAAACCCCACCACCAAGCAATGTGTCTGTACTATCCTAAGGAAGCCACGGAGGTTCAAGACGGGGAGATGACAGAGGTAAAAATCTCGTGATTCAGTGCCATCTACTGGAATATAGTGGAAAAACCTCTTCAGAGATAAATGCGAATATAAAGGACAGCAAATACCATGAAGAACCACAGTAACAATGATAACCAGAAAGAAAATGAAAAATCCCCAGAAAGCAGGCTGGAACACATGGAAATACGTGAAATAAATATTTCAAGACAAATTTCAAGATTGCAGTTCTGAAAATACTCACCAAGATGCAAGAAAACACTGACAGGCTATTCAGTGCACTCAGAAAACAAATCTTTGAACAAAATGAGCATTTTACCAAGGAAATTGAAATTTTGAGAAAGAATCAATAAAAAAATCCTGGAAATGAAGTTTGCAATTAAGGAGATTAAGAATGAGAAACTGAGCATAGAAAATAGAACCAACCAGTTAGAGGAAAGAACTAGTGATATCAGAGATAGAAATCAAGAAATGACACAAAGGGAAGAAGAGAGACATGAGAATAAAGAAAAATAAAAGAGCTCCATGAGGCCTCTCTGACTCCATCAGAAAAGGTAATATTAAAATTATAGGCATTGCGGAGGAGGAAGAGAGGGAACATGGAATGGAGAGTCTATTAAAACAAATAATGGATGAGAACTTCCTGAATCTATGGAAAGAACTAGTTCCTTGAATCCAAGAAGCAAACAACACATCTAGTTACTTACCTCAATACAAAGAGACCCTCTCCAAGGCACTTGGTATTGAAGCTGTCAAAAATTAATGACAAAGAAAAAATTCTCAAAAAAAAAA
>NW_006286263.1:2155523-2156581 GCF_000327345.1 Myotis davidii | reverse complement strand
AAGCCAGAAGAGAGTGGAACCAAACATTCAAACGTCTAAGAGAGGAATTACTAGCTACAAATAATATATCCAGCAAAATTATCTATTAAATATGAAGACAAAATAAAGACATTCCCAGAAATAAAGAAGTTGGGGGATTTTATTGTCAGAAAACCTCCATTGCAGGAAATACTCAAGGGAATTATTCTGCCTGAAACAAAGAACATAAGGTCACGACATTACAAGTAATATCACTAAAAAGCTTACAGCAGTGATGGCGAACCTTTTGAGCTCAGCGTGTCAGCATTTTGAAAAACGCTAACTTAACTCTGGTGCCGTGTCACATATAGAAATTTTTTGATATTTGCAACCATAGTGAAACAAAGACTTATATTTTTGATATTTATTTTATATATTTAAATGCCATTTAACAAAGAAAAATCAACCAAAGAAATGAGTTCGCGTGTCACCTTAACACGCGTGTCATAGGTTCGCCATCACTGGCTTACAGCATAAACGGGGATAATTTGTGACAAGAAAAACATACACGGGGAAAGCAGAAAGGTCTGAACTGGCAAAAAAAGGTGAAGATCAAATGCACTCAAAAGGGGAAAAAAACTATAGTATATATGCAACTTCATTTTTTATATACCTAATGGTAACCACACACAAAAATCTCCAAACCAGGACATTTAGTTTAAACAAAAAGAGGAAACAGAGGAGAGATGTATGGAATGTCACCAAACAAAAATAGCAGACAGTTCCATCCACGATGTTGCAAAAGGCAAGAGTTCCATTTTTTACTGCAGCATAGTATTCCATTGTGTAGATGTACCACAGTTTTCTAATCCACTCATCTGCTGATGGGCACTTAGGCTGTTTCCAAATCTTAGCTATGGTGAATTGTGCTGCTATGAACATAGGGGTGCATATATCCTTTCTGATTGGTGTTTCTGGTTTCTTGGGATATATTCCTAGAAGTGGGATCACTGGGTCAAATGGGAGTTCCATTTTTAGTCTTCTGAGGTAGCTCCATACTGTTCTCCACAGTGGCTGCACCCGTCTGCATTCCCACCACC
>NW_006286263.1:2145376-2150720 GCF_000327345.1 Myotis davidii | reverse complement strand
TGACCAAATCCAGACAGTCCCGCTTCTCCCGTTTGAGTCTGGGTCCCTAAAGACTCGCCCGGATCTGGAGCTCAGAGTCTACGACTTCCTCTCGATTGAAAACGCCAACTGCGCCCTCAGCCGCCAGCCCGCTCTGCATGCACTCCGCACCTTAGTATTTGACTTCAGTACTGCGCTTCCTCTGAGTCTTGGTATGCGTTTCTATTTCCTCCTAGTTGTAGGACTTCCACTCAGCCAGCATTCCTGTGGTTCTGGGTGATGTCCATTCTGTCTTTTAGTTGTCTTTTCCATTCTGGTTTTTTTTTGTGTGTTTTTTTTCATTTGTCTCTGCATTTTCTTAAAAAGGAGAGGCTCCAGTCCAGTAGTTATTTCAAGACCTGTCATGAACTAGGTGGGAATAATTATATAATTTAAAAGAACTGAGATATAATTGGCAATACATATCAGTTCCTGGTGTACAACAAAATGATTTAAGAGAGAGAGAGAGAAACATTGATGTGAGAGTGACACCGATTGGTTGCCTCCCACATGCTTCCCAACCAGGGCTGGGGATCATTGAACCTGCAACTGAGGTATGTGCCCTTGAATAGAATAGAACCTGGGACCGTTCAGTATGCAGGTCTATGCTCTAGCCATTGAGCGAAACTGGCAAGGGGGCAGATATCTTTTTGAGTAAGTGTTTTCATTTCCTTTGGATAAATACCTAGAAGTGGAATTGCTGGGTCATGTGGTATAATTATCCTATCTAATGAAAGAGAAACATGGTAATTGGCATACGACCGCTACCCTTCCCATTGGCTAATCAGGGCAATATGCAAATTAACTGCCAGCCAAGATGGCGCCTGGCAGCTAGGCAGCTTGAAACTAACATGAGGCTTGCTTGCTTCAGTGACGGAGGACTCCAACATTCCCCGCCTGCTGCTGCAGGCCTCTGAGCTCCAAGCAACTATGTAACAAATGCAGAAGCTAAACAAAACCCCAGAAACCTGCTGGGTTTCAGCCAGCAGGATCGCAACATTGTAAGCAAAGGCCAGAAACCTACTTTCAGCAGCGGAGGCCTAAGAGCTGGAGCCAAGCCTTAAGCTAAAGCTGGCCCAGAATAAAAAAAAGAAAAAAGAAAAAAAGGAGCAGTTGGGAGCTTCAGTCAACCCCAGCCTGAAAACAGCCCTCAGCCCCTCACCCAGACTGGCCAGGCACCCCAGTGGGGACCCGCACCCTGAAGGGTGTGTGACCAGCCCCCCCACCCTGAAGGGGGTGTGACCAGATGCAAACAACCATCATCCCCTCACCCAGGCTGGCCAGGCACCCAAGCGGGACCCCCACCCTGATCCAGGACACGCGTCAGGGCAAACCAGCCGGCCCCCACCCATGCACCAGGCTTCTATCCTATATAGTAAAAGGGTAATATTCCTCCCAGCACCGAGATCATCGGAGCCGCGAGGCCTCCCGGCTCCGGGATCAGCGTGACAGGGGGCAGCGCTCAAATCCCCTGATCGCCCTGCGGCTCTGTGTGTGACAGGGTGCAGCGCCCCAACCCCCTGATTGGCCCTGCTCTGTGCATGACGGGGTGGCGCCGCAACCTCCCCATCAACCCTGCCTTGAGTGTGACAGGGGATGATGCCCCAACCCCCCAATCGGCCCTACCCTGAGCATGACTGAGGTTGGAATCACAACCTCCCAATCGCCCTGCTCTGTGTATGACGGGGGTGGCACCCCAACTCCCCAGTCGGCCCTGCTCTGAGCCCGACCAGGGGCTGCACCTAGGGATTGGGCCTGCCCTCTGCCATCCGGGAGCAGGCCTAAGCCAGCAGGACGTTATCTCCCGAAGGGTCCCAGACCGAGAGAGGGCACAGGCCATGCTGAGGGATCCCCGTCCCCCGCTCCGAGTGCACAAATTTTTGTGCACCGGGCCTCTAGTAATGTATAATGTTCTATTTTTTTAATTTTCTGAGAAACCTCTATACTGTTTTCCATAGTGGTTGTAGCAATTTCCATTCTCACCAACAGTGCCCATGGGTTCCCTTTACTCCACATTCTCACTAACACTTATTTATTTCTTGTCTTTTTTATAATAGCCAGTGTAACAGGTATGAGGTGATATCCCACTGTGGATCTGATTTTCACTTCCATAATTAGTGATGCTAAGCATCTTTTCATGTACTGTTTGGCCATTTGTATGTCTTCTTTGGAAAAACGTTTATTCAGATTCTCTACTAATTTTTAATTGTTATTTGTTTGCTATTGAGTTTTATGCTTTCTTTATATATTTTGAATATTAACTCCCTATTACATATATGATTGAAAATAATTTTTCCATTTGGTAGGTTGCTTTTTCATTTTTTGTTAGTTTCCCTTGTGCAGATTTTAGTTTGACACAATCCCACCTGTTTAATTTTGCTTTCGTTGCCTTTGTTTTCAGTGTCATATCCAAAAAATCATTGCCAATACTTATGTCATGGAAGTTACCATGTATGTTTTCTTCCAGGAGTTTTATGGTTTCAGGTTTTACATCCAAATCTTTACTTCATCTTGATTTAATTTTTGTGTACAGTATAAGATAGTGGTCCAGTTTTATTCTTTTGCATGTGGCTGTCCAGTTTTACCACCATCATTTATTGGTAAGACTGCTCTTCCCCAATTGTATATTCTTGACCACATATGTGTGAGTTTATGATCTGGGCTCTTGATTTAATTCTATTGAACTATGTGTCTGTTTTTATGCTAGTGTAACACTGTTTTGATTACCATAGCTTTGTAATATACAGTTGATCTTTGAACAACATAGGTTCAAACTGTGTGGGTCCACCTATATACAGATTTTTAAACTTTGTAAATGCACTTTCTCTGCCTTATGATTTTCTTAATAACATTTCATTTTTAGCTTACTTTATTTATATAAAATATGTGCTAAGTGTTTATGTTATTGGTAAGGCTTCTTCTCAACAGTAGGCCATTAGTTAAGTTTGAGGAGTCAAAAGTTATATGTGTCAGTTCCCTTAACTCCCACACTGTTCAAAGGTTAACTGTAGTTTGAAATTAGGAAGTGTGATGCCTCAGCTTTATTCTATTACTCAAGATTGCTTTGGCTTTTTGAGGTCTTTTATGGTTCCATAAAGTTGTTTGTTCTATTTCTGTGAAAAATGCCATTGGAATTTTAGTAGGGATTGCAATGAATCTGTAGATAGCTTTGGGTAGTATGGACATATTAATAATGTTAATCTTTTCAATCCATAGACATGTTTGTTTTATATATGTAGGAACTTTTGATGCATAATTATTTAGAATTGATATATCTTCTTGGTGAATTGATCCTTTTCCCCCCTCACCTGAGGATATGCTTATTGATTCTAGAGAGAGTATAAGGGAGGAGAGTAAGAGAGAGAAACATTGATGTGAGAGAGAAACATCAATTGGTTGCCTCTCCTACACACCCCAAGGGGAAACGAACCTGCAACCCAGGCACGTGCCCTGATTGGAAATCGAACCCTTGACCTTTTGGTGCATGGGATGACGTTCCAACCAACTGAGCCACACCCATCAGGACAGCGACCCTTTTATCATTGTATAATGTCCTTCTTTGGCCCTTGTAAGAGGTATTTTTTTAAAACATTATTTTTAATATATTTTTTATTGATTTCAGAGAGGAAGGGAGAGGGAGAGAGAGATAGAAACATCAATGATGAGAGAGAATCATTGATCGACTGCCTCCTGCATGGCTCCTACTGGGGATCGATTCCGCAACCTCACAACCTGGCATGTGCCCTTGACTGGAATCGAACTCAGGACCTTTCAGTCTGCAGGCAGACGCTCTAACCACTGACACAAACCAGCTAGGGCAGAGGTGGTTTTTCTTTTTAAGATTTTTTTTTTGGTTAACTCTCACCTGAGGATATTTTTTCCATTAATATTTAGAAAGAGGGAAAGGGGGAGAGAGAGAAAAACAGAGAGAAACATTGATGTGAGAGAGAGACATTAATTGATTGCCTCCTGCATGCTCCCTGACTGGCCTGAGGATTGAACCTGCAATCCAGGTATGTACCTTGACTGGGCTGATGCTTTAATCACTGAACCACACAGGCCAGGACATTTTAAAAGATTTTAATTGATTTTTAGAGAGAGTAATGAGGAGAGAGAGAGAAATTGATGTGAGAGTGAACATTCATAAGCTGTTTTCTGCACAGCCCACACTGGGGATTGAGCCAGCAACCCGGAATCGAACCAGCACATGTGATGACGCCCAATCAACTGAGCCAATTCATCTAGGAAGGTGAATTAGCCCTTTTATAATTGTATGATGTCCTTCTTTGTCTCTTTCAAGAGGTTTTGTTGTAAAGCCTATTTTGTCTGACATTAGTGTAGCCACTGCTGCTTTCTTTTGGTTACCATTTGCATAGACTATCCTTTTAATTCGTTCACTTTCTGCTTATGTGTGTCCTTACATATAAAACGAGTCTCTTATCGTCAAGATATAATTGGATGTTTTTAAAAAAAATCTGTTCAACTTATTTACATCATATGAGGGGAGTTCAATCCATTTGCATTTACCTTAATTGCTGTCAGGAAAGGACTTACTATTGCCAATTTTGTTAATTGTTTTCTGTAGATCTTACAGCTTTTTTGTCTCTCCTTTATTCTCTTACTTTTTTTTCTGTTTTGTTGATGTTTTTAGTGATATGCTTTGATTCCCTTCTCATTTCCTTTTGTGTATATTCTATAGATATTTTATTTGTGCTCACCATTCCAATTATATAAAACATTTTAGGGTTTTAACTTCTATTTTACAGTAAGAACCTTAACTGCATACAAAAACTCTATTCCTTACTGCTCCCCTCCCCTCCCAATTTTAATGTTATCATCATATATTGCATCTTTATATATTGTATACCAGTTAACCTAGAAATTATAGTTTTAAAAATGTTTTTGTCCTTTAAATATCATGCTCCAGAATTACAACAGTTCAGATTACTATATTAGTCCAGGTATTTACTTTTATTGGAAAATATTATATTTTTATATAGTTTTTTGTTGCTTTTTACTGTCCTTTAGTTTCAAATTGAAGCAATTTCTTTCACATTTCTTGTGTAGCAGGTTTATTGGTAATGAATTCCCTCAGCTTTATCTGGGACAGTCTTAATTCCTTCATTTTAAAAAATTGAGATGTAATTGACATATAACATTATATTAGTTTTAGATATATAACATAATGATTTGATATCATATCTAATAAAAGAGAAAAATGGTAATTGGCATATGATCTACCCTTTCATTGGCTAATCAGGGCTATATGCAAATTAGCTGCCAACAAGATGGCGGTTAATTTGCATATGTAGGCACAATGCAGGGA
>NW_006286263.1:2142993-2145022 GCF_000327345.1 Myotis davidii | reverse complement strand
ATGCATCAGGCCTGGGCAAGGGGCTGATCCTGTGATTGGAGGGTGATGGGGGTCAACGCCTGAGGGCTCCCAGTATGTGAGAGGGGGCAGGCTGGGCTGAGGGACACTCCCCCCACACACACCCAGTGCACGAATTTCGTGCACCGGGCCCCTAGTAGTTATACATTGTGAAATGGTCCTCACAATAAGTCTAGTTAACATCTCTCCTTTATCTTTGAAGTATAGTTTTGATGGATAGAGTATTTTGGTTGACAATTTACTTTTTCTCTCAACAGTTTGCATATATCATACCATTGCCTTCTGTCTGCTTAATTTCTCCTGAGACATCTACTGATCATCTATGGGAGATCCCTTGTATTTAATTAATTGCTTTTTTTCTTTCTGCTTTCAAGAGTCTCTCTGTGCCTTTTACTTTAACTTTAAAAAAACTACTTGACATCCCTGTGACTTTTTATAACTGACAATTTTTACGTCTTAATCCCTCCAGCTTTTGCAGCCATATCCCAAACTCCTTCCTGTTTGGGAATCATGATTTTTTTCTCTGTATCTATGAGTTTGTTTTGTTTTTTAGATTCCACATATAAGTAAGTTTTATGGTGTTTGTCTTTTTCTAGACAGTTTGGTTTTAATATGTCTTTGTGTCACTTTTGTTTATCGTAGTTAGAATTCTTTGAGCTTTTAAAATCTGTGTGTCCATTCCCCACCTCATATTTGGGAAGGTTTGGCCAGTAATTTTTCAAGTCAGCTCTTTGACCCTTTCTCTTTTTCTTCTTCAAACATTCCTGTAATGCATATTTGTTTGTTTATTCGTATGCTATAAGCCTGATAGGCTTGCAATTTTTTCATTCTTTTTTCTTTTTGTTCAATATCAAATAACTTGTCTAATTTCTGATTCTTTATTTTTTTTCTATTCTGCTACTGAAGCCCTCTAATAAAATTTCAGTTTAGTTATTGTAGTTTTTAGCTACAGAATTTGTGTTTTTTATAGTTTATATCTCTTTACTTATATTCTCATTTTGGTCATGCATTGTTTCCTGATTTTGTTTAGTTGTCTGTCTTTACTCTCTCTAATCTGACTGAATATTTTTTTGAAAGTCTTTGTCAGGGAGCTCATGGGTCTGCATTTATTTAGGGGTAGCTTCTGGTATATTATTTTTTACCTTTGACTGGGCCATGATTCTCTGTTTCTTTGTATGCCTTGTAATTTCTCTTTGGATTTGGGCATTTGAAAAAACAACCATCTCTCCTATCTTTATTTTATGTTATTTTATTTTTTAAGAGGTGTTTGTATTTTATTTATTTATTTATTGTTTAAAGTATTATATATGGTATTACATATGTCTTTTTCCCCCCATTGACCTCCCCTTGGCCACACCCACCTCTGACACATGTCCTCACCCCCCCTAGTATCTTTGTCCATTGGTTAGGCTTATATGCATACATACAAGTCTTTTGGCTGATCTCTTACCCTCACCCCCCAGCCCTCCCCTGTCTTCCCACTGAAGTTTGACAGTCTGTTTGATGCTTCTCTGTCTCTATTTTTTTTCTTTTAATGACATCTTATCCCCATCACTTCAGCAGCAACCACAGTTTGGACTTTTAAAGTCATGGATTATTTTTTTACTATTCATAACTTTATATAAAAGGAATTATATAGTACTAGAGACCCAGTGCACAAATTTGTGCATGAGTGGGGTCCGGCTGTCCTGGGCCATGGGAGGTTGGCCAGCGTGGGGGGGGGGCTATGGAAGGTCGGCCAGCTGGCCCTGCCCCCAATCGGGGTGGGGAGGCCAATCAGTGGTAGGGATGACCACAGGGGGTCCGCAGGAGGTTGGCTGGCCAGCTCTGCCCCCGATCAGTTTTGGGGGGGGGGGCAATCAGGGCCCCGATTGGGCCAGTTGGCCACTGCAGTGTGCATCACAGCGACTGCTCACTCCAGTCATTCCGGTCGTTCAAGTCACTTGGCTTTTATATATATATACTAGAGGCCCGGTGCACAAAAATTTGTGCACTCGGGGGGGGGGGGGGC
>NW_006286263.1:2138928-2142911 GCF_000327345.1 Myotis davidii | reverse complement strand
TTGCTACGACATATGTCTGATATTTTGCTGCCTATGGATTCTTCTAAGATTTTTATGGTTTCCCATCTTATGTTTAAGTCCTTTATTCATTTTGAGTTTATTTTTTGTGTATAGTGTTCGTTGGTGCTCTAGTTTCATTTTTTTGCATGTACTTTTCCAAACACCATTTATTGAAGAGACCGTCTTGATTCCATTGTATACTCTTGCCTCCTTTGTCAAATATTAATTGAGCATAGTGGTTTGGGTCGATTTCTGGGTTCTCTATTCTATTCCATTGGTCTATATGTCTGTTCTTGTAAAGTACCAGACAGTTTTGAGAACAGTGGCTTTGTAGTATAGCTTGATGTCTGGTTTTGTGATCCTTCCAACTTTGTTCTTCTTTTTCAGGATTGCTGCAGCTTTTTGGGGTCTTTTTTTTAATTCCATATGAATTTTTGGAGTGTTTGTTCTAAGTCTGTGAAATAAATATCTCCTATCTTTATGTACTGGCCTTGTGAAGATGACAACCTTTGCCAATTAGCCTGGCTAGAGGTTCTTGGACTTCTCAACCTTTTTCTGATGTCTTGCTCTCTCTGGCCTGAGCAAGCTTTAAAGTGCTGCTTTCTGTTTTCAGTGGTGTTCAGACTCTGGCCCTGGTACTGTCAGCACTCAGACTCAAGCAAGACAGAAACCAGGGCCTTAGGGAGCCTCTGTATAGCCAGAAGGTTGAATGCCTAGTCCACCTTTCATTTCTATGCTGACTGAGGAACCCCAGTATGGAGTTTCCTTCTGAATGCACCTCACTCTGCTTGAGAGGGTGAGGGACATGGACAGGTGTGCTTAATGCTACCAATATTTTGGTTCTATAATGGGCTGGGTGCTCAAGCTAAATTGGTCTCTACAGTTCTCACAGAGATATTCTGTGAGAATATCTCTGGTCCATACATTATTAACTCTGTGTCTCTTGAAAGATGGAGAGCCAGGTGTTGCTCAGTGGTTGAGCGTTGACCCATGAACCAGGAGGTAATGGGTTTGATTCCTGGTCAGGGTACATGCCTGGGTTATGGGCTTAATCCCTAGTAGGGGGCATGTAGAAGGCAGCTGATCGATGTTTCTCTCTCATTGATGTTTCTATCTCTCTATCCTTCTCCCTTCCTCTCTTTCTAAAATAAATAAAAACATTTTTAAAAAATGAAAGGAGACCAGTA
Organism: Myotis davidii; assembly: GCF_000327345.1. Taxonomy (NCBI): domain Eukaryota; kingdom Metazoa; phylum Chordata; class Mammalia; order Chiroptera; family Vespertilionidae; genus Myotis; species Myotis davidii. The sequence goes on along the minus strand of NW_006286263.1, from coordinate 2,141,724 downwards.
ACCTCATAGTCCACCATCTTTCTAGAAATATTTTAACCCAAAATAATTATTTAGGATGTAGTATCTATTGTCTTTAAGTGATCACTTATTCTATTTTACTATGAAATGACACATTTTGAAATTAAGTTGTATTTATTGTTTAGTTCATCCTGACCTGATGTTCTGTTTATTTATCTTAGGAAGGGACAGGGTCATCTCTGGGGTTCTTAAATTCAAGTTAACTTTTGCTTACATAGTCCCAACCTCATATTTTTGTTCAGACAACAGGCTACAAACTAGGTTCTCTCTCTCTCTCTCTCTCTCTCTCTCTCTCTCTCTCTCTCTCCTCTCTTCGTGTAGGCATGTATATGTGTGTGTAACGAGGAGACTGTGGAAAGAGCTGGGGTCTTTCAGAGTTTTCAGAAGTAGGATGCCTGCATTTGAGACTCATAGAAAAGAATGTCTGTGTTGGTTGAATTCATTTATGGACGCACTGAAAGCAGAAAAAAGGTCAGACGGTATGGCCCATTGAAATTAGTAAACTACAAATAGTTATTGATTACCACTGTTACCCACTGTCAATGGTGATTGTGTGATTATGCTAATAATGTTGTATTTACCACTTACCTTAGGGTAACTGTTATGGGTTGAATTGTGTCTCCCTATAAAAAAGGTATATTGGAGGCCAACCCCCAGTACTTCTGACTGGAGCTCATTTGGAGATAGGGTATTTATAGAGGTAACCAAGTTAAAACAAGGTCATCAGGGTGTGCCCTAACCCAGTACGAACAGTTTTCTAATGAAAAGGAAACTTTAAACAGAGCTAGACATGCACACAGGGAAAATGCCACCTGAATATGAAGATAGAGATTTGTGTGAAGTGCCTATAAGCCAAGGAACACCAAAAATTGCCAGCACACCATCAGGATCTAGGAGACAGGCATGGAATGGATTCTCCCTCACCGACTTCCAAAGGAACCAACTCTGCCAACACATTGATATTGGACTTCTAGCCTCCAGAAGTGTGAGACAATACATTTCTGTTGTTTAATCCATTCAATTTGTGATATTTTGTTACAGCAGCCCCAGGAAATGAATACAGTAACTGCTTATATTATGCTGCATATTTTTTTCTAAAATCTTCATAAATGATTATCAAAGATGTGCTAGATCCATTCTTGTAAACATAGGTCTATGTTATCCATGGTCAGTGCTGGGGAGTCTTCCTTTTACTCTAAAATTTCTTTACTCTGACCTCACTCAAGTGTTTTCACATTTATGGTATTGACATGCAGATGTGCAAGGTACTTTTGTGATCTTGGGGACAATATTTGGTAGAGTGAATCGATAGTTTTGTGTGAAATCTTTTAGGGTCACCATTATCTCTGCTTTTCTCTTAAGAGAGGTTTGGGTAAGACTCTAAGACCCTCACTCATAACTGTGTAAAGGACAATTTTGGAAGATAAATTATTGTGGCCAAACAAGAAAGACTAGGAATTTCAACATGTCTAGTCCTAGTTTTTATATTTTCCTCTCTTAAAAAGATTCTGCTGATCAAATAAGACTTTTTTTGTTAGAAATTATTGTGCAATATGGATCACTATCACTTTAGCTCACTCAACTTTGAGCTAAATCAAATTTGCTGAGCAAGATAATTTGGTTATTTGTGTGGGCAATCATAAGGGAAAGAAGAACAAATGGCTTGTAACAGATGCTATGCTTACAAATGTCAAAGTTTTCAGTGAGCCCACGATTTTAAAAGGTCACACCATTTTATGGTTACAACTTTTAAACTTAGTAATAAATACAGGATATGTGCTATACTTCCTACTCTAAATGCATTGGTTTCCCAATTTTTCATGTCAAAGAATGGCTTTACCATCTGTCACTGTTTTATAGAATTTCTTCAAACTCAACCCTTTCCTCTTTCCTGATGTGTTTGTTAACTTTCAGGAGAATCATTACCAAGACTGTACAGTATAAAGTTGTTTTATAACATTTAGTCAATTGTAATGTGAGTGATTGATTTGTAATAGCCCTCAATGTAAGAAATTAATCTAACAAATAATTATTTGAACTCGAAGATCATTGTTAAAATTCTGATCAGCATGACTTAGTAAGCAGATCATGCTATATTCCTTTTCTGCATGTCAATTAGATCAAACCTTAGTTGTTTTATTCAAAATTTCTATATCCTTACCTATATTTGTGTATTTGATTTGTCATGAACCGAGAAAAGAATGTTATAGTCTCCTATTATAGATTTATTTTATTGGATTTTATATATTTTAAGTCTATGCCTCGAATTTCATGAGATGTATTGACTGTATGCCTTATCATATGAAACATTTTAATTATATATACACATACCCACTTTATACTTTGACCTTTAATTATAATGTATGTGGTTTACTGTAGTACTTACTTTACTTTTTTATTAAAACACTAGGGGCCCGGTGCACGAAATTCATGCACTGGGTGTGTGTGTGGGGGGAGTGTCCCTCAGCCCAGCCTGCCCCCTCTCACATACTGGGAGCCCTCAGGTGTTGACCCCCATCACCCTCCAATGGCAGGATCGGCCCCTTGCCCAGGCCTGATGCCTCTGACAGAGGTGTCAGGCCTGGACAGGGGACCCTCATTTCCCCCCATCACTGGTTCTGCCCCCAGCCCAGGCCTGATGCCTCTGGCCCAGGCATCAGGCCTGGGCAGTGGACCCCCAGACCCCTCCGATTGCTGGCTCTGCCCCTTGCCCAGGCCTGATGCCTCGGCCAAAGGCGTAGACCCCCATCACCCTCCGATTGCCTGATCGGCCCCCTG
>NW_006286263.1:2135008-2138035 GCF_000327345.1 Myotis davidii | reverse complement strand
TCATGGCTGGGGGGCAGGTAAAAGGCAGCCCCCCCAGCTCTTAGCTCCCCCCCTGGGTTTCCGATCACTGTCAGTGGCAGGGGGTTTCTTCCTGCTTTCCCTTTCGCCTCCCTGCATTGTGCCTACATATGAAAATTAACCACCATCTTGTTGGCAGTTAACTGCCAATCTTAGTTGGCGGTTAATTTGCATATAACCCTGATTAGCCAATGAAAAGGGTAGCGTCGTACGCCAATTACCATTTTTCTCTTTTATTAGTATAGATTTTTTTAATGTTGTCATTATTACAGGAGTTTTCTCTACTCTTTGCCCATCACCACCCTCCCTGCCTCCCCATTCCTTGGCCTTTTTATAAAAGCATTTAATATCTCCATATTTTTATTCTGAGTCATTTTTTGAGATGTGTTCTGGATAGCTGGGTTTCATAATGCAATATATGAATTTCTATTTTTAATAAAGGAATTTACCTCATTTGTCATTTCTTTTCATTGTTGTTGATATGTGTGGAATTATTCTAGCTATGTTAACTTGTAATGTTTATTTTTTATACTTTTAAATTATTTATTCCTTTGTTATTCCCAATTTTCTGCTCTTGTTTTAATAAAAATATTTGTATTCTGTTTTTCCTTCCCTATGATTAGGAAATTATACGTCCTATCCCTCTAGTTTCTAGAGCTTAACCTTTATTTTGTAAGGCATACATTTGAGCATATTTTTCGATCAGTATCTAAAATACCAGTAAATCAGTAAATATATCCTTGCATAACAAGCCAGGAACCTCGGTACTTTTTATTTCATTCTACCTCCTGTTGCTAGCCTCTCCCCCCATGTTGAGATAATCTGAGATATTAGTTCCAGATCATTGTTATTTAACATTAAATTTTATTTAGCTAATCTTTTATTGGTTTCATTGCTATTCATTGTTTCTTTTGACCATTTCTTAGGTTGTAATTAATTGACTAATTAATTAATTTTTGGCATTCACATATTGATTTCCTACCCCTCCCTCCCTAGCTTTATTGAGATATAATTGACTAAATTGCATATATTTAAGGTATATATATTTTGATATACCAGTATCTTTTACTTTTTGAAAGTTTACATTACACCACTTTGCTTTTTTTTTTTTTGAGTGCTATAGCAAAGGAATTTATAAAAGGAAATATTTCTCACTAGTAACATGGCATGGATTTGGCCAAAAGTGTAATAGTGAATCACCAATATGTTATAAAGTATTTTTCAACTTCCAACATCTAATGTATTACATGTTAACACTACCATGTGAGAAGATATAATAATCTTCTGAAAGTAAAGTAATAATTTAGTAAAATAAATAATTCAATGCACTTTGAGTGATATTTTTGATTGAATGATGCTTTTAAAAATTTTAATTGAATTTATTGGGATGACACTGGTTAATAAAATTATTAATAAAATTCAGGTATATAATTCTATAATACATCATTTGTATGTTGAATTGTGTGTTCACACCCAAAATCTCCTTCCATCACCATTTATTGCCTCTTTATCCCCTTTTTACATACCCCACCCCCATTCCCTTGGTAATTACCATACTGTTGTCTCTATCTATGAGTCTTTTTTTTTAGACCACCTTCTTACACCATATATAAGAATAAACTCAAAATGGATTAAAAAGTTAAATGTAAACTTGAAACCATAAATGTCCTAGAAGAAAACATAGGCAGTAAGATCTCAGACATTTCTCCTAGCAATAGTTCTTCTAGTAATACTCCTCAGGCAAGGGAAACAAAAGAAAAAATAAATAAATGGGACTAGATCAGACTAAAAAGTTTATGCACAAGAACCATCAACAAAATGAAAAGACAACCTACTGAATAGGAGAACATATTTGCCAATGATACATCTGATAAGGGATTAATATCCAAAAAGAAGGCAAACAATTCAATTAAAACGTTTTAAACTAAAAGCAGTTTATGGTGGGTAGTCATGTCCTAGGCTGGTATCTTCCCTGACAAAGGTCAATCTTTACTCTAACTGAGCCTGTCTATTGTCTTTTTGCATCTACGATAACATACCTTTGGAATGTCAAAGCAATTTTCCTTTTTCTAAAACCCTCAAACACAGGCACCGCTATGCAGAGACCACAAACCCCCTCATTGTTATTGAGTTAATTGTTGACTGTGAACTCTCCTGCACCCATCATGTAAAAGCAGTATGTGCTCATCATTTTACTTTTTATCCAATCCCTGCTTTGCCTTCTCCCACCTCTCTAATCTATCACCAGTGGATTTCACGTAACCCACTTATGTCACCTGTTTTGATTGTAATGTATAAAATAAGGTGCAAAAATGCCGTTTTCTGGAGCATTATCTCAATCCTCAAGATTTTGCTTCCTGGGTGAAAATACCACTTTGCTTTTACAAAAGACCCACATTAGTACGTATTTTAGCCAATTGAAAGACATTTGAAAAGGATTTTTGCTTTTACAAGAAAACAAAAAACAAAAAATGAAAATAGTGGTCAGTGTTTGTTCTGCAGCAAGCTGTTACAGAGGCAGCGCTTACCCCAGCAGTGAGAGTGGCACCACCAAAGCTCCTTCCCTCGAAATTACACTCAGCATCTCATCACCAAATGGGGCGATAAGGACACATATGTAATACCTTAATCAATAAAGAAAAAAACAAAAACCTCCATAGGCGGTGATGCCAATCGGATTCTTTTTAAAAATTAGATAACCCCACCATCTTTCCTCTCAAAACATTTACCATTTTGACTATATCCTTGATGGGTTAAAATTGTATTAAAATGTATGTAGGTGTGGGTCCTATTTTTTTTTTTTAAGATAAGAGTCTTTTGCCCTAACCGGTTTGGCTCAGTGGATAGAGTGTCGGCCTGCAGACTCAAGGGTCCCAGGTTTGATTCCGGTCAAGGGCATGTACCTTGGTTGCGGGCACATCCCCAGTAGGGAGTGTGCAGGAGGCAGCTGATCGATGTTTCTCTCTCATCAATGTTTCTAACTCTCTATCCCCCTCCCTTCCTCTCTGT
>NW_006286263.1:2133813-2134931 GCF_000327345.1 Myotis davidii | reverse complement strand
CTGAAGGGTCCCAGGTTCGATTCCGGTCAAGGGCATGTACCTGGGTTGCGGGCACATCCCAGTGGGAGATGTGCAGGAGGCAGCTGATCGATGTTTCTCTCTCGTTCTCATAGATGCTTCTAACTCTCTATCTCTCTCCCTTCCTCTCTGTAAAAAGTCAATAAAATATTAAAAATAAAAAAATAAAAATAAATAAAAAAATAAGAGTCTTCAGCTATGGGAGTGTGTCTTCCATTATTTTATTGATTATTTTCCCTGCTCTAATTTTTCTGCTAATTTCTTATAGGACTTTTAAAAATGAAGGTGGGAATCTTGTAGATTTATGCTACATGTAGTTTACAATTTTTATACCATTTATTTGGAAATAATTTCAAATATGCAAGAACATTGCAAGAATAGTACAAAGAATGTATGCATAGCCTCCAACCAGATTTAGAAACTTAACTTCTTGCCATATTTGCTTTATCATTCTCTTTTACTTTATATGTATATAATTTTTTCAGAACCACTTTAGTGTGTATTTCCTAAGAACAAGTATATTCTATTTTATAACCATACCAGAGGCCCAGTGCACAAAAATTTGTGCACTTGAGGGGGTCCCTCAGACCGGCCTGTGTCCTCTTGCAGTCTGGGACTCCTTGAGGGATGACCACCTGCTGGCTTAGGCCTGCTCCCTGGGGGATGGGGCCTAAGCTGGCATTCAGTCATCCCGCTGGCAGCCTAGGAGCTCTTGGGGGATGTCCACTTGCCAGCGGGGAGCAGGCCTAAGCTGCAGTCGGACATCCTTAGCGCTGCTGAGGAGGTGGGAGAGGCTCCCACCACTACTGCTGTACTGGCAGTCATCAGCCTGGCTTGTGGTTGAGCAGAGCTCCCCATGTGGGAGTGTACTACACTGAGCATCTGCCCCTGGTGGTCAGTGTGTGTCATAGTGACCAGTCATTCCCAGTCATTTTGCTGTTAAGGTCAATTTGCATATTACTCTTTTATTATATAGGAGTTCCTAGCCAGCCTTGGTGAGGGACTGATGGCTGGTTGCATGCTGGTCACACCCCCTTCAGGGTGGGGGTCCCCCCTGGGGTGCCTGCCAGCTTGGGTGAGGGGCTGATGGCTGTTTGCCG